>NW_015625586.1:12179-68414 GCF_001515625.1 Sinocyclocheilus rhinocerous
ACACCGATCGGTCTGATGGTGATGATCCGCTTCAAGTTGAACAAGCCTAATGATTCAATGGACCATTCATAAAGAGAACCATTTACTTCACTCCTGAATGAATCAGCCATTTGAACGAATCAAATGAATGAATAAATGACTCAATGACTTAATCATTAAGACATTTCCCACCACCTACTGGCAGTTTTAGTTTATTATTTAGAGTATCATTTCATTAAAGAAATAATTTAATATTTCCATAGTAATCATAATAATAAAAATTATTAAAGGTATAGTTCACCCAACCAAAAATGAAAATTATATCATCATTTACTCACCCTCATGGTCCAAAAAAGTATATGTAATAAATTTTATGTTGAATCAAACAAAATATTTCTTGCTGAAGCTACTTTTTGTAATGGCTGTTTGATGCTTTACACAACAATGACTTTTGGGAGTAATTTCTCAGCCAAATATGATGTGCGATTAATTTGCGATTAATTTGATTAATTAATCGACACATCAAGAAATTAATTAGATAAAAAATTTTAATCGCTTACCAGCCCTAATTCAAATAGAAAAAGAGTTATTTTAAATTGTAATACTATTTCACAATATTACTGTATTTACTGTATTTTGAGCAAAAAAATGCAGCCTAGGTGAGCATAAGACTTTTGAAAACAGCTCTCCTATGTGCATTCATGATTGTTCATAAGAGAAGTAGAAATCTCCATTTAATGTATGAATTATGTGTTTTGAGTCAGATTTTTTCAATGAATGAGTCGACTGAAATCACTGAATGATATATTAATTAAACTTCTCTTATGAACTAAGGCAGAGCATTTCTGTGTATAATAACTCATTTTTCTCTCTGTTACACACACAAAGCACTGCATGGCTTCAGAAAACTCGAGTTGTACGGACCACTTTGATACATTCATGAGGCTTTTGCACCCTTTTTGAAGCCTAAAAGCCCATTCACTGTAACTTAATGGAAAAAGTGATCAACCTGTTCTTGTATTATATGTAAGAAATGGCATGAGTGTGAGTATTTCTTGGAACTATCCCTTTAAAAATGATTTCTTGATTATTCACTAATTACCCCTTCCTTTATGCCCAAAATGTAAAACCTCCTTAAAACCTATAACCACTTAGACTTGTAGGCTCAATACTGAGTGAAAAAATACACACACATAAAGAGCACAGGAAGGAAGAAAATGTATGTCTTTGAATGTATGGTTACAAGTCACCATGGCAACTAATATGATTAATTCAAATACACTGTGAAGTCACTGCTGAAATTGTAGCAAAGCCAAGAAAGAGATTTAGTAAAATTGCACGATGTTGATTACAGGGGGGATATTGGTTGTGTTACTGCTGCACTTTGCAATCACTTAACGTCACTGCTATTCTCTCTTTCACACACAAACACACACCTGGTGACTAGAGCTGAGATGATGTCCGTGATGGTGCTGTTGAGTTCGGTCAGCAGCTCTTCGATGGGGCCGGGAATGGGCAGCTGCTGTCTCAGATGCTCCGCCCTCCGGATCTGCTGACGATTCTGCCAAATGGTTTCTGCTAGCTTCTCACACCTGTGCACAAACACACGCATAAATGCCAAACCCAAGCATAAACTACAGAGCTGCTCTCTGCATATGTTGTGTGCGTGTAATGTAAACACAAATGTTTTGTGCAAAACCACAACATACGCATGCCTGTGATTATTTGCATAACTGTCTTAGTGTGTGTATTGCTTTATTTAGCCATGCACTGGGACAAATCTGCCCCAGAAGATAGCAAAATAAAATAAAATAAAATAAAACAATATATAAAATAAAATAAATGTAAAATAAAATAAAATAAAATAACTGTACATAAGGGTTTGGCTTAATCTGTAGTCATTAAAATTATCTTTAGCTTTAAAAACAAAAGAGGTCTATGGTATGTCCTAAATTAGACTGCTAAGTATGCATGTGTGGGCACCATGACTGTAGTATGTCCAGTCCTCCCTCGGGCGGCCCGCCATTGCCAGCCAGCTGTTGACGTCTCTTCCACTGAATCAGCTCATCGTCAAGAATCACCGTCTGCTGTTTACGTAGCAATGCCAGTGTCTTCTGGTGTTTCTCTGCCAATCCCTGACCACACATACACAAGTTAATATAACACCACATGAACAGATGTGAACATATGTGCTGTACTCATGTAAATAACAATGACCATCAGGTTTACTGCTGTACTTGAAAACATATGAAGAGTTCAGATGCAAAAGCCTCTAAGTGCCATCTGAAATTCTTCTAAAATGAGCATTCTTCTCAGGCTACAATGTTTATGTTCAGTTATTTCACTTTAATGGCAATGAAAATAACCTATTCATTGCCATTAAAGTGAAATTACTGAACCTACACATAGGAGCCTGATAAAAATGCTAATTTTAGAAGAATTTCAGATGGCACTTAAGAGGCGTTTGCATCTGAACTCTTCATATGGGCAACATCATATGGAAGTGTTGCTTTCATTTTAAAGGAGACATATAATGGAAAATAATGGAGGATATTTTGAAATGGAAGTGTTCCTCATTTTACCTTAAAAAAGGTTAGCCAGTCAAAACAGAGGAAATTTACATATAGATGCCTTAAATTCGTGATGAAACCGATGTAGCGATAAACATTTTTCTGTATTGTGCATTTTCATATTGTGACATAGACCCAAGTGAAATTGATTATCGATGGTTCTATTTATTGGTCGCTGAGTAAATGAAGGCAGATCTGAATGTGAGTTTGCAGCAAGGGGAGTGTTTTAAGTGGGCGTAATGATTGGAAAGGTCATTTTACCGGAAGATTAAGTTATGACATTTTGATTTGAAGTTATGAGGTCAAGAGAAATGAAACATATGCAGGGATAAATCGTTCACAATAAGAGCATCAACATGAATTTTCATGCTGACTCTAAATGTCGGTAAATTACATATAGATGGACAGTAGCAAAAACTGCCAGAAAAAAAGGTTAAAAATGTGTTAATGTGTAACTAAATTAAGAGTAAGAAACTAAGAAAGAGTAAAAACAGTAATATTTGAATTAATATTATTACAATTTAAATTAAGTGTTTTGGTTACACTTTATTTTAAGGTGTCCTTGTTACAGTGTAATTATACATTTAAGTACTGAGTAATATTAATTAAATAAAGTGTTACCAGTGTTTTCTATTGTAATATGTTTTCAAATGTAATTTATTCCTGTGATGGCAAAGCAAATTACAGCATCTTTACTTCAGTCTTCAGTGTCACATGATCCTTCAGAAATCATTCAAATATGCTGATTTGCTGCTCAAGAAACATTTCTTATTATTATCAATCTTGAAAACAATTGTGCTGCCTAATATTTTGAAACTGTAAAAAGCATCTATTTGAAATAAAAAAATTTTTGTAAAATTATTAATGTCTTCTCGGTCACTTAAATGTATCCTTGCTGATTAAAAGTATTCATTTCTTAAAAAAAAAAAAAACATAGCAAACCCACAAACTTTTGAGCAGTAGTTTATGACGCTACAATGTTTACGATATGCCTCTTTAAAGCATGTGTTACTAATGTTACAGTACAGAGTGTTGTATTATGCTAATGCTATGCACACTATTCACTTGGAGCATGTGTGTGTGTGTGTACCAGTCTGTATTTCTGCAGGGTGTTGGCCTCTCGGGTCAGCCAGGCCTCTACTGTGGCTCTCTTGCTGAGCAGGCTGGGCTCTCGTAGCTGTCGGTCTGCTGGAGGCAGCGTGGCCAGACTTGATAACTGAGCTGCACACAACAGAGAGGAGGATTTAGTCCACGAAGACGAGCTTTGCTGACAAAATAAAATAAAAAAATCCCATAATTTTGCACGTAAAAGAGCCATCTGGGTATGAGCCATTCCTTTGTGACAAATGTAGTTTTCTTTCCTGTGCTGATGTATTTTCAATTCTTTTTTATTGCAATTATCTTTACAAATAACGTTGATTTATAAATGATTACACCAAGAGATTTATATTCAGGCTTAAAGGAAAAGTTCACCAAAAATGAAAATGCTGTCACCATTTACTCACCCTCAAGTTGTTCCAAACCTGTATGAAATTCTTTCTTCTGTTTAGCTTCTCTTGAATGTGGGTAACCAAAGCACTGTTAGTCCCCAGAAACTTTGTGAATTTTCAGTTTTGGGTGAACTATCCCTTTAAAACTGGTTTGAATTGTTATTCAGTGGAATTCTCAGGAATTATGTGAGCCTACAGGCTGTTTTAATGAGGGCATTTTTGCTATAGTATGTACTGAATGATAAAATAGACTGTGTATCTGATTGCATATGCATACATACGACTGTCCGCTGGTGTGTGTGTGGGTCAAAGTTAGATTCCCATGAAGTGCATGAACTGATGGAATGTATATCTTGAATGCAAGGTAGGTTGCTTTGAATAAAAGTGTCTGTCAAGTATATAGATGTAAATGAGTGTGGCTGTATACCCTGTATTCTGAGGCTCTCCTGGTACTGTATAATGAAGTACTCCTGGTTGTGCTGTAGTTTTCTGAGGTCATTCTCTGTGTCCTGAGTCAATATTCTGAGCTCCTCGAATGCCTGGTTTATCTGATGGTACTTCTGTGACATGCTGTCCATCAGGCTGCCCACTGGTGAGCTTGACTGCAAATCACAGACACACATGAGTAACAACCAAGTTGCTGTTTACGGTTCAACATTCAGTTTCACTAAAATTTACGATCAGAATATTTCAGAAAAATGCAAGGAAATATGATATAGCTTCATTCAGACTTTCTAGTTTTGATAAACTAGCAAGATGAAGAAGGGTTAACGACATACAGTTGTACTACTAAAATCCAACTAACCAAAGCTTCAATATGTAATGTAGGTTCTAATCACCCCTGTCCTGTTGTGTATTAATAATCGACCCAGATAAGGTTATTCGTCTATAACACGTGTACTGTATGTTTGTTTAAACAAACTATATGTTTGTTTAGTGCATACATGGTATGTGAACATAAATATTATGTCTTTAAGTACAGGTGTGTCTGAGATGAGTGGGCATTTTCACATGTATGTAAGCTTCTAGATTTACTGATATCGTCTTTAGTTTTATGAGTTGTCAGTTGAGCTGATAAAATCTGAAATTTCCTCTTTTACTCTCATAAAACTGAGCAGGTATCATGAATTTGTGTATGGGGTAAATATTTATCTTCCTCTATGCATGCACAAAGCAAACACACAAACTTTATTTCTGAAGATGGTAAAAGTCAGTCATGTACAGTAGTCCTGTTTATTACCCATGATGGTTTTTAAATTTGAATGAAGTCACTGAACTCGCTGAACTTATGTATACAATGATCATCATTTAAACCAAGAAGACAACATAATCACTAAGTGTTAATAAATCACTTAAAGCTGCAGTCCGTAAGTTTTGCCTCTTTGCCGCCATCTCTGTTTGAAACTTGCAATTGCAGTTACTTGCGGAATTATTTTCATTGTGTGGGTTGTGCGCCGGTGCGGCTCCAGCGCGGATGAATCTAATGTTTTGAGGAGTATGTGTGGCAGTCAGTCACCGCACCGGTGTGTGGATATTTACTGTACTTCAGAATCACAGATTCTCGCCTACGTCTTGGAATATATGAACCAAACAAGAATTTTCACTGGATATTGTCATTAGAACAAGTAAGTAACAAGTCTGCCACGTTTGTTCTGACCAACTGAGGAAAAAAGCATTACAATAAATCGCGCTACCAATGGTGATTAAATCTAACGATCGATTAGCTCATATCACATCAAACCATGCAAAATTATTTTATTGTTAAACTTTATTCTCAAATTATTAATGTTAACAACATCAGCATTGATTGACTATGAGTATAGTGTGTGTGTAGATTTCAATTTCTGTACAGTCATTCAAATTTCATATATTGAAATTCTTTTAACCCAAAAAGTTATTTTTCCTTAGAATCATTTTTAACCAAAAAAAGTTACGGACTGTAGCTTTAAATGCAGAGAGTACCCTGGGAGTTAAATTATAAGGTCTGTGAAATATTTCCACACATTTTGACCAATTAAATTTTGTGGGGGAAAAAATCCATTTATGAGATGATTTTACAGATATCTCGGGGGAGTTTTTAATATCAATATCAGATAATAATTTTAGGAATGAACAAATTTGTTACTAATTATTATTTAACTATTACACTTATTAGTATAACAAAAATGCAATATATAGACTACAGTTCAAAAGTGTGGGGTCAGTAAGATTTTTTTATTTATAAGAAATTAATTGTTTTATTCAACAGGGATACAATAAATTGACCAAAAATCACAGTAAAAATACACTATTACCAAAAAAATCAGTTTCAAAATAAATGCTTTTGAATTTTCTATTCATCAAAGAATCCGAAAAAATTAAACAGCACAGCTATTTTAATAATAGTAAGAAATGTTTCTTAAGCATCAAATCAGTATATTAGAATGATTTCTGAAGGACCACGTGACACCGACGACTGCTGAGAATTCAGTTTTGCCATCACAGAAATGCATTTTATATTAAAATAAATCAAATTATTATTTTAAAATGTTATTTTAAACTGTACTAATATTTCACAATATTACTGTTTGTACTGTATTTTTGGATCAAATAAATGCAGCTTTGATGAGCATTAGAGACTTCTTTCAAAAACATTAAAAATCTTGCCGACCCCAACTTTTTGAATGGTCATATGTGTGTATACCTTATGTGTATTTAAATTATTCATTTGACTTCTCCAGGGCTAGAATTCACAACTTTAAAATTCTCTAATATTTCCAGGTTTTCCATGACTGTGAGAACCCTGCATATACTCCATTTGAAAAGTAATAAAAAGCAGTGTTTACCTAGAATTGTGCTTCATTACAAAAAAGGAAGATGACATGAAATTAATTCAAAATTAACTGTTATTTCACATAAACTGCCCTAATGAACCGACAGTCTGAAATAGATCTGCCTACTCTGTGTCCACTCACATTAGTCGCCTCTCTGACGAGTCTTTGCTCTGTGTACAGGATGTGTTTGATGCATCTCACCAGCTCCAGGGGACAGCGGTCATACGTGCTCTGAAAACACACACACAATCAGAATAAACATCGACTCTATGTTTTACTTCAACACACTCAATTACACCCCACAACACTAATGACAGTAAACACTGAGACTGCACTTTCCTGATCGACCGGTTCTTAGTAATAGCATCTTATCATCATGCACCGATATGCTGTATGTTAATAACTGTCTCATTAAGCTTGATCTATATTCTCTCATTTTATTTTATAAACTGAGATATTTTAAGAGAATCTACGTGAGTCTATTTCACGGAGTTCATTTACGCATAAGCATTTGGATGCATTAAAACTGCTTTATTTTTTAAAACTTTTTTTACTAAAACGTTCCTGAATTGTATGCAAAGACAAAGAACAAGCAGAACCTTTAGCTGTGACGCATAATGTCCTAATTTAATCTTGAGTAAGAAGCCGTCCTCTCCCACTTGATGCTCTGCTTTCTTCTGTAGTTCCTGGATCAGGCTGTCCAATAAACGCTTGGCTTTAATCTCCTCCTGTGGGTTCTCTAAATCTATTGCATCCCTGAAAGAGGATACAAGGACACACCTAATAACACTGATATATGGAAAAAAAATAACAAAGTGACAGGTCAGACTCTTCACATACCAGAGTTGTCCCTCTATCCACTGGGACAGGTAGTGTCGCACCTCTATGGGGAAGTGTTGCCCGTAGAGAGACTGCATCTGGTGTAGAGCATCTCCCTGCAGCTGCTGGGCCTGGATCCACACTGCCATTTTCTCTCTGAAAGAGACAAAAAGACAGAGAGCGCGGTCAGGTACAGCACTAGAGACAGATGAGAACTACGGGACATGAGAAATGCTGAAAAAGGGTAATGGGGAAAATGGGGAGATTGTCACGCCAACATAAACATGTTTAGGTCACATTTCAGTCCAAAATTAAAAGAAAGAAATGAGAAATATCTGTAAGATTATTATTTATATATATTTTTAAATTGTGACATTTTAATGACACTTAAGCAACCCCCACCAACTCATGTGTCATACTGTAATGCTAAAATATTATATTATATAATTATAAATGATTAAATATTATAAATATTATATAATCATTTATTAAAAATGATTAAGTGTGTGTGTGTGTATATATACAGTGTGTGTATGTATATATATATATTAGGGGTGTAACGATTCACTTGTTTTCTCGATGCATCGATTACAAACCCTGACGGTGCATATGCATCGATCTTGAAACGATGCAACGAATTTTGAATCGTGAATCGCCGATTTTGGACAGTAATCGATTTGAAACGCTAAGAATCGAATTTCTATAGCGATTCAATGCTTTCAAAATATATACAGTATACAAATTAAATTACTACAAGCACGAATTAATGGAAACCTTGAACAGTGTACGTGCCCTCGCATCTCTCCTTCACGCGCTGCACTATTTACCGCCTGCGACTGTCACAAGATTGCGCTCGCGCTCCGTTCGTCTCACTGACACATTTTTTGAGCAGCTGATGTGTGATCTCTCCTTAGTACTCGTGGCCAGTAATGCTAAAGTGAAGTAGTTTTACTTTTCTGTAGTTTTTCAATGGCTCTCGTCATGACAACGACATTACCTGAGCAGTCGAAGGCTGCGCATTTATTGCATGGACGGAGCAAAAATGTAAGTGTCTAAAGCATACGCACAGTCCCATTGAATGATAAATGTGTTTAAACAATGTCGTTCAAACGAATGTACGAAGGAAACTGTTAAAATAACCACAGCATTAACAACAACCTTGAAATAAGAGCGCGAGGTTTATTTGATAATCATGCATGAAAGTATCGTTTGTTGCTATAGCAAACAGACATCGGGTGCGTTTTCTTTCAGAATCATCAAAGATCAGGATAGAATCAGGAAAAGTTAAATACTATAGCCATAGGTGGAGCATGTGTAAGGCTGGGGAAGGCTTAGCCTAGAGACCTGCGCGGGACGGAATTTTCAGTCCCACTCCCGCAAGATTCCCGACACAATGAATCTTTCACAGTGTCTAAACTTCGTGTGTTAAAATAAAAGGATATGTGAGCACGCAATTTCAGCACTGTGGTGAGTAGATTCTAACTTAATCACCTCTGATTGGCCATTGTGTTCCAGAAATCAACAGCTGAGTCTGTGATTGGCTACACTGTGCAACCCTTTAAACACGTGTTATAAATAGAAACTATGCCTAGCTTGCGCATGTCAATCATTTTAATGTTAATATTAGTTGTTCTTTTTGCTTTTGTGCAACAGATAAATAACAGTGTATATGTTTTAGACACTTTATGTTTAGATAATTTCTATTTTGCGGGAGTCCCGCGAATAATTTTATTCTCCCGCATCCCGCACACACACGAGTCTCTTCCCGCCCGCACCAGCACTCGCCCATCAAGAGTTGTCCCGCGTCGCACCCTGTTGCGTTGGGTCCCGCGGGAGTGCAGGTCTCTACTTGGGGCAAAAATGCCACTAAATTGGACAAAAATGCCCCTGCACAAACAAATTAAATCTATTACGTCTGTTGCTAACAAAGTGAATATGAATAGACAGTGTCGATTGCACCATTAAATTAAGATCTGCTCATGTTGCAACGTATTTCATTTTAGGCGTTTTTACAGTGTTGCGCATTTTAACCAATCACACACATATCTGTTGAGCTTAGGAATGCAATGGCCAATCAGAAGCGTTCAGATGAGTCATCATTCAGACTCATCAGTTTTGTTGAGTGCGTGCACGTTGGCTGACTGAATTCTGGACTCTTGTGAATTCTCTCATCATAAACAACAAAGCGCAGATGTATGTGCAATATAAGTAAGAGATTCATTTAACAGTGTATACAGCTTCAGTGATTATAACGATAGTTTTGTTTTTTTGAGCGTGTTTAAACTCGCGATAGATCAATGTTAGTGATACATTTCTATATATAATTTATTCGCTGTTTGAATAACCGTGGAAAGGAAACCGTATATAGGCAAATTATCAATTTCTAACATTTTTATTAGAAATTGTAATCACGTTAAATACAAATTCAGTCCCATTAAACTTTTTTTTTTAGCCTACATGACACCCATGTCTGGTTCTTGCCTAAAAAGACGGGTTTATGATGTTTAATAGGCCTACATTTGGCTGCTTTTAGCCTTACCCTGGAGTTGGTTCACCCTCCGCCTATGACTATAGCATTTTATTTTATGAAAATGAGATACAGAAGTTTTCACACTGAAAGAGAAGTGATCTTGCGCTCAAAGAACTGAAGACGTGCCAGACTATATCTGCAGCTTAGCTATATAAAAAGCAGAATCAACTAATGAAACGTTAAGACAAAAACACAATAAATAAATAAAATTTATGAACGATGCAGTGCTAATTGACATATAATTTATTATAGTACAGAAACTATAAAGTATATTTTTTTTACCTTATTCTGTGCAGAAAATTGAAAGGCCTAATTGTTTGTAGTATAATAAAACGATCATAAAATTGCCATTAGGAAAAAATTATAGATTACAAATGATTGATTATTGTCCAGCAGTGTATTTGAGTTCTTATAGCAAATTCAACGTAAGAGATAAGAAAATAATCAAAAAAATCATAATAAAACGTACATACATAAAATTATTGTATTTGACATTTCTGTCACTTCTGAAATGATGGCTACATACATCATACATACATGATGGCTATATATATATATATACACACACACACACACACACACACACTCACTTATTAGTAGCTATAAAGTAACATTAAAGCATAATGTTTTTAATAATAACAATAATATTTTTTCAATAATCATAATAATTAATTGAAAAAGTGTGTATATATATACAACTCAAAAGATTCCAGTCGTCAGTGTCACATGCTCGAGAAACATTTCTTCTTATTATTGATATTTAAAACAGTAGCGCTGTTTAAAGTTTTTGTGGAAACAATTATACTTTTTTCCGAATACTTTGATGAATAAAAAGTTCAAAGAAAATAATTTATTCAAAATAGAAATATTTTGTAACTATAAATAGCTTTAATGTCAATTCAATGTGTCCTTTCTTTAAAAAAAAAAAAAATATGGACAGTAAACTTTTGAATGTTAGTGTACATAATGAATTTCTTTTCATCCATGTTGATCAAATCATTTTTAATTCATAAATGTAATAATAATAACATTTAAATTATAAATTTCAAATAAATCACCAACGTGAATAACAGGAATTTTTTTTAAAAGCTCATAAGTATAAAATCCAGAAAATTTGTGCTTAATTGTCATGAAAATCTAATCTCCCACATAAAGTTCAGCATGCTGAAGACTAGGCAGTGAGCACTAGGTCCTGACACTAACACGGTGCATAATCACTGTTACAGGAGCGTGTTTGATTTGTCTTCAGATAGCATAATTTGAGGGAAAAGCTCCTGCGTAATATAGATGATGGAGGGAACCTTTGCAATACAATGCATTGTGGGTTTTTAATGTTGTGTCCAATCTTTTCACTCCTCATGGATTCAGAGAAAGGTGTTTGTACGCATTTAATTGATTTGTTGTGTCAACACAGCCACTTTGCTGGCATAGCATGTGTGTGAGCGCAAGAAGAGACTCCCAGAGAACAGAAGAAAACGTGAAGAGGAAGGAAATGATTGTGTTGAAATTAATCTCGTGCTCCCCTCAGACAGAGACAGACACGCTGAGATGCTCATACTCGCTATGAAAACCTTCATAAAGCAAGATGAGAGGAACAAAAACTGAGAAGCAGAGAGAAAGAAAATGTAGTTTGCACTACAGAAAGACCAATATATTAGCCAGGGTGATTAATCAATATTTGACAATTTTGAGAATATCACCATCAAGTTGAACAGATATTACACACTTCACCTTTTAAATTCAACAATTTTGTATACATCTAATTTGCTATGATTAAAAACTATTATATATATCGGGGGTGTTTCCTCCGAGGAGGTAAGAGAGGCAGTGTCTTCTCAAAATATTGGATGAGAAAAAACATTCGTAGTACAAAAATAAAACAATAAAACAATGCCAATATTACAAAGTATAACATTATAAAGTGCATAAATCACTCGTTTCTCTAAAGAAACACTGTCCGACAGCAACACCAGCAGGTAAATTTACAGCGGGAGTCCGCATCTCTTTCGCCTCCCCTGAGCCCATTGAGTTTTAACAGATCCCCCATAGCGTGCGGTGGGTTTGCTGGGCGGTAATTGAGAATGAATGGGGGAAAGTCACGTGAGAGGAGGCAATGTCTCCATCACGATATGATTGGATATGACTGGTTATGTTCGGCTGTGATTGGTAATGTTTATTTAACCAAGAAAATGTGACTTGGACATTTAATAAAAATAATATAAGAGGACTTTGCCTCCTCATTAGGCCTGTCGCAATAATCAATATATCGACTTATCGCGCAATATATGTACATGAACTCAATAATTTTTGGTGATGCAATATATCATTTCAGAAAGTGACGTGACATGTGGCCAAGTATGGTGACCCTTGCTTGGAATTAGTGCTCTGCATTTAACCCATCCAAAGTGCACACACACAGCAGTGTGAAAATACTGACATGGAAGTTTACAGAGCAGAGGTCACCTTTTTCTAATTCCAGTTAACTTTTGTTTGTCTTTATTATCATTTTGTGCTGTATTATTGATTACTGTGTTGTTTCGGTTTCAAAAAGCAGCAATAAATAACACTTTAATATCTAAAGAGTGTTCATGTGAGTTTATACATCAGTAATGTTGTGAAACTAATAAATGCATAATAATCGTAATAATCATGAAACCGTGATTATTCCTCAGACAATAATACCAACAAAATCTATAGCCTAATCGTTGCATCCCTACCTATGAGCATATGAGTTTTCTCTCAAAACGGAAGTAACTTGTAAAAGAAGAGAGTTCGCAGTCCGCCTCTTCCTGTCCCACTCTTTGTGTGTGTGTGCACGCATACGTGTAAGCATGTGTGTATTTCCAAGCAGTGCAACCGCACAGACATACATGTATTGAAAGCTGCACACCTACACAGAGACACAAAAACCACTGATTTCCAGTCAGCTTACCATACACACGAACAGTACACTTATAAAAACGCAGACACAAAAGCCACTCACTGCCAGTCAACTAACCTCAAAGACAAACACTCAATTCCGGTTGATGTGTTGGATTAAGGAGACTGATGTGTGACGTGATTTGGACGGTTGCTGAAATCAGGTCAATTGTCTGTGTGAACTTATGAAGCCTTCTTGACCCTGACAGCTCTCTGTACCCATTAACACATCCTCTCCCTCCTCACACCTCACACTAGACCTGCATTTCTCTCTTCACCACTCTATCAATCCTATTGGATATTTGTTGGCTGCTGATATTAGAAGTTTAATTGTGTTCACATTTCTTAGCATTTAGATCATTTAACCCTTTTGAGGTCTCCCTTTCGAAAAGCGCTTTCCTCTTAAGAGTGCTTATTGACATGAGATGGTGTGCTCAACACCAGCAGCAACTGCAGCAAAATGAGTTCAGTCATGACAACTCTCGGGATATAGAGTGTAAAATCTTTATTAATGTAAATAGATTGTGCATAGGTTTGGTCTTGGTGGACTATATCTGCTAGGCTGCTGCAGAGCAAGTAGACTTGCTTCTGTTAAATGCTCAGATCATCAAATTAAAAGGAAATATGCTGCTGCTGGTAGTCAGTGGAAGATCCCCCATAGCAGATCTAGGCAGGTGGTGCTGGGGAGGCGGTGGGCTAAGATGAGGACATACATAGCGCGCAGACATATTACTCATTGAATATGTCCTGGTTATAGTTAAAACGTTAATGAATATGCGAATCCGATTGGCTGGGAACATTGAATTGAACGAACCAGTTAGAACACAAGTAGAGTTTAATGGCTATTCATTTAATCGGAGTTGCTTTCGGCTAATTGGTATCAGCCAAAATGTGGTGCATATCCATTCAATTATTTAAATGTATTTAATTTAGTTAAATTAAATACAATTTAAAATACAATTGAATGTAATAATTAAGTCAGGTCATGTAAACCTTTTAGGTATTTTTCTCAATGCCAATTGATTAAATTGTTTAATTAGATTAATAACATGAAATCCTTAACATGATCAGTGTTGGGCAAGTTACTCTGAAAATGTAATTAAATTACTGATTACTCCTTTTAAAAGTAATCATGTTACTGTTCTGATTACTTTAGTTACATTACTAGATACGTTACTTTTTTCTCCATGAAATTTATGAAATCTCAGCATACACGCTCCCGATAAATATTTGTTATTAAAGCATCAACATTCACAGAACACTGTTATTTTTAACTAAAGCAAGCATAGGCAGATATGCAGATTAATTGAAAGAATTACAATTATTTCATACATCAATCTCTTCTGAGAAAAGCCCAAAAATGTTTCTAATTGAGGGTCTGTGTGAACATGCAGACACATCTTTGATCATTGTGTGACGTTAAGCAGATCTCACACAGAATGTGACCACACATGTAGTCTTCAAGTCAGCTGACCTCTCTTGATAGTTAGAGCTTTGTGACTATAAGGGTCAAAGAAGGTCTGTGCAGCTCTGAACGTCATACATAATACATCTGAAGAAGCCAGGATACTCTTCTAGACTTCTCATCTGTATTTAACTACAGTGCCTTGTTCTCTCGTGACTAAACCACAGATCAAGCTGTGATTCCATCACACTGTGAATTCTGGACTTTCTCTCTTGCTGAGAGCAGTATGTTAAAAACAACAGCACTACCGTCTCATGCTTGTTTGTTTCTACTAGGGCTCCTCAAGGAACTAAGATCCTCCCAGTGCTATTGTCTGTAAGTACACATAATATGAGGAATTCAGATAAGAGCTGTTAAATTGCAGGTGATATGGGTCTGGTAGACCTGTCAGATTGCTCAGAACATTTTGAGCCTAGCTGGTTTCTAGAGTCACACTAGGTAGCTCCGCCCACAGTGAAATCTCATTGGTTGAAAGTGACACAGCTATATATTAAAATTCAAATATTTTTTGATTGGCTGTTACATCACAGTTTCATCGTGGACAGACAAATTGCTTTTCACTGGAAATTATGCTTTAAAAATAGATTTACAGATTTTAATATCTGTAAATCTGTAATATGAACAATGTCCACAGCAAAAACTATCTAGGAATTAAAAAGTCCAAAAAACTTCAGGTGCCTAGGCTCAAAGTTAATCTAGCAAAAAAAAAGAAGTAAATAAATAAATAAAAGCAAAAAAAAAAAAAAATTATATAAATAAAAAATATATAGATAAAAATAATTTTAAAAATAGAAAGGCTGTGTTTGAACCTCTGTGGCCTTCCTCAGCAGCTTCAGGACCTTTCTGACCACATTGCTGTGGAGGAGGCTAAGAAAATAAAATACACAAACAGTACACTTCTCAAATACCTTGAACCTCCACCTTCAGGGAGGAGGCAGATAATTCCACCACTCGATAAAACAAATTACAAAGGCATTGTTTCATTCCCGCAGCTGTAAGCCTTTAAATAAGGACAATGCCTGACTCTGGTGCATCGTGGGGTTACTGAGTGCACATTGTCAGTCCTGATTTAATGAGGCTATATTTTTATGACTAAATTATGCTTTGTCTAGTATTTGTCTTATTGGTTATAATGTGCAATAAATGGTATTGTATTTAAAATGTTATAGATTTATACTGGAATTTTTTATTTGATGGAATTTTCAATTAAGGGCGTAGATAACTTCTCTAGTTCTCATCTATCTCAGTTTGCTCATTTAAAAGCACAATTTACAAGCAAAACGAATATCACAAAATATTTCTATAAGATATAGAAATCTTAATTATGAAACTACTTAAAAATTAAGGATGCACTCATTATATATGAATGTATTAAATGTTAAAGAATATTTAAAAATGAATATGGATAATTAATATAATCTTTAATTATTAGTGTCATAATCATTTTTAGATTATTTTATGGAAAAAAAAATTCATGGTTTCTGAGGTTCTTGATAATTACATTACAGATAAAATGTGATAGTCCATAACATAGCAATTAAAAATGAATCACATCCTCACACTGTCACACATAGCCTACATATATCATGAAAACAGTAACAGTAATCACATCACAAATGTAATACCCTCTAGGGCTGAGCGGTATATGAGGTAATACCGTTTATATCGATATAGCCTACAGTAGTTTGATACGAGCACATCTGAAAAATATAGTGGAGGAGACTGAGCTGCTGAGGAGAAAGTGCATAATTCAATTTGTTCTACATGTGTGACAAGCTTTATATGAAGGGCTTAAAAAAACTTGTAAGATATAGTATAGTTTATAGTTTCATATAGTTTAAAGCAGCTTGCCCCGTCAGATGCTCTGACAAAAAAGCTGTGTGTGCCACTGACAGAGAAGCTACTCGCGCTGTTTAATGTGTCTGTAGAAAAAATATTTGTAGTTGGACAATAAATGTGACATATGTAGAATTTTAAACGTACAAGTAAGTGTATTTGTATGATAGCACTAACTGTAAAGTGACTGTAATGGGGTAATCAAAACAGCCATTTTACTCAATTAGTCTGTGCTTTTTTATTATTTTCATTTTTAGTTTAGTGAATTTAACTTCTGCTTTAAAAGCATTATTTTTGTTTTTAGATTGCAATGTTAGAATGTTAGAATGTAATGTGATTTTAACCCTTTTTTGCACATAATATATGCCTACATGGTTACATTTACTTTATTTGTTGTTCATTGCCTTTAAATGCATTGTTTTGTTGGACAACATTGGGCAGGATGTTAAATACATATATTTATATTATATATAAAATACAGATTTTTTTAATCCAAATACAAAAGCGTAGAAAATACCGAGATATATACTGTATGCCCCAAATCAGCCAAAGAAATCCTGAGATATGAATTTTTGCTCATATCGCCCAGCCCTAATACCCTCAGAACAAGACAATCGATAACATGCACATATGCAGGAATTTAGTTTACCTCTTATCTCAAGCTCTCTGTTACCATCTAAGAGCAGGAACTTCTGGAGAGGACACCTGGAAAACCTGAACATTTGGGAGACAGAAAGAGAGAAAGAGAGAACTATATGAGTATTTTTGTCTCATCTCATACAATTTTTGAGCAATGACAAAAAAGAAAAAACAGAGAAGTATACATTTCTGTATGAGGAAGTTTAAAAATTCACTCCTATTTAATTTCACACAGATACACAAACTGAACATGTGAAGAATACAAGGGGTTGCTAAGGTCTTTAAGAATGTTACTTCCTCTCAGTCTGCCATTCTCTCCTCAGAGGAAAAGAAAATCTAAGAGAGAGAAAAAGAGGAATATGTCTCCACTGACAGCTGAAGCATTAAATATGTTCAATCTTGATCTACAGTTACTGGGTACATCCACAGCCCACGGATGCTGAATGAGGAAACTGAAGGACACACACACTCACGATAGGCAGAATCCTCTGGACAGAGAATAATCAACTGATTGGGTATGTAAAATGAATACTCATATTGAATCACTTGAGTATAGTAAAAAATAAGGTTATTTCTCACCATAAAAAAGAAAAAACCCCGCAGTGGTAGGAATTGGTACATTCTGGAGTTTCTGGACTTTATCCCTTCTAAATCAAAAATACGACCATGCTTCAGTCCAATTTGGCTGTGTATTGTGTCTGCACTGTGCAAGATGTGAGCAAGGTTCAAAATTAACACCTGCCAAGCACCAAAAGTAAATAAAGTTACTCGTCAGTTGGCTGGTAACTTTATTTAAAATGATGTGGTTTAAATCACATTGTAAGAACGAAAGTCAACCCTTGCTTATGTAAGAGACTAACATACTTAAAATGAAACTGTCTGCTGAAGAAAACACATGTGCCTTTTAACAACTTCCTCCTCTAGGATGTCTAAAGTCATTTTTTTTTTCTCCAGAGATCCATGTGGCAACACATATGTGGAATTATCACATCCAACATCCAAAATGAGCAGGAATAAAAGCACAGTATGTCTTCACATTTTAGTGCAGTTTCACTAACAGATGGAGACCAGCTTGTTTACGATGCTGAAAGTGATACAATGACCTGCACGGTTTATCACTAATGTACAAGGAAAAACAGCTAAATAATTAGACAGTCAAAATGTTTAATATATACAGTGGGTACGGAAAGTATTCAGACCCCCTTAAATTTTTCACTCTTTGTTATATTGCAGCCATTTGCTAAAATCATTTAAGTTAATTTTTTTTCCCTCATTAATGTACACACAGCACCCCATATTGACAGAAAAACACAGAATTGTTGACATCTTTGCAGATTTATTAAAAAAGAAAAACTGAAAAATGCTCAGTATTTAGTAGAAGCACCCTCTTGATCTAATACAGCCATGAGTCTTTTTGGGAAAGATGCAACAAGTTTTTCACACATGGATTTGGGGATCCTCTGCCATTCCTCCTTGCAAATCCTCTCCAGTTCTGTCAGGTTGGACGGTAAACGTTGGTGGACAGCCATTTTTAGGTCTCTCCAGAGATGCTCAATTGGGTTTAAGTCAGGGATCTGGCTGGGCCATTCAAGAACAGTCACAGAGTTGTTGTGAAGCCACTCCTTCGTTATTTTAGCTGTGTGCTTAGGGTCATTGTCTTGTTGGAAGGTAAACCTTAGTTCCAGTCTGAGGTCCTGAGCACTCTGGAGAAGGTTTTCGCCCAGGACAACAATGTCAACAATTCTGTGTTTTTCTGTCAATATGGGGTGCTGTGTGTACATTAATGAGGAAAAAAACAAAGAGTGAAAAATTTAAGGGGGTCTGAATACTTTCCGTACCCACTGTATATAATTCTCTTTGCCTGTGTTCCTGCTAATTAGTTTTGATTATCCGAATTTGTACATAAGCCCTGAATTCTCCTCAGTTCGCCTGTATCGTCCATGTTTTAAGTGGTTGCGTTTCTGTGACTTCTCCAGCGTGTTTATTTGTTAAATATATAAAGTTTCATGTGCTGTACGAAATAGCTATCGACAGCAAATCCTCTCAGTTCCAATGGCAAGTGGTGTTACCAAACATATTGAAGAAACTGATTACACTGCAAGTCAGGGATGTTGTGAAAATCAATGAAGTATGTGTGCAGTTTCTTCTCATTTGCCTCATTCAAAGTATAATTCATTTTCATTATGTCAGCCAGACAATTAAGCTACAGATAACTCCCTTAATTCCAACAAAACACCATTTTTTTCCTTCAGAATGAAAAAATAATGTTTTGATTAGCTATTGACAACTCGATCGACACCTTCCCTTTAGCCATGTTTGGGGCTTTGCCGTGAAACCCAAAGGAACAGATTCTTGCACATTTTCAACACAACTGACTTTAGAAAGCCCGTCAGGATTAGACCCCACGGGCAGGATTACGTAATCTCACAGAGAACGAACTCTCGTTCGACAGGTCATGGTAAGATAAGAGGGAATCCATGTAGAAAACCATGCGCGACAGAAGTTAATGAGGCGAGGAGGGGAAGTTTGTCCGTGATCTGATGTGATAGAGTGAAAAACATAAACATTTGTGTGCGTGAGTTCTTGTGAGGAGGAACAGATAAGCAGAGAAGAGAATACAAACACTGCTTTAGATGGCAAAGTGGCATTTGTATGCAGTGTTATCTGGTGACGTGAAGTTTATACAGAGTGAACTGGTGCACATATTAACACAAAAACACTCATCCGACATTCACAGGCTGCTAGAAGGGCCGAGGGCAATTTTCTTAAGGGGGCAATGTTCAAACGGCCACAAAAGCACACACCATCTGTGTGCAAATACTTTCAAGCAGATATCCAAAAGAGCATTCCTCACTCTCTCAAACTCTTCCATCCCTCCAGCTATAAAGGCTAATATGATGAGCCAACGCCAAATCCCCCCCCCCCACCATTTCCCTACTGATCGCTTGCTTTCTCTACGGGAGGATGAATAAAAGCATATTTATGGCCAGCGAGGATATAGCAATCCTGACAGCAGGGAGGGACTGGTGCCAGCTGACCTTATGCAACAGAAACACACACACACATACATTCCAGGCTCAGTCCTCTTCAGATGTAGGTCTTCTCATCCTGGGAGTAAACAGGCCTTTTTCACTCTCGGCCTATTGACAGAAATTAGACTAATGGTGCACAGAATAAAAAGAAGAGTGAATCAATAAAAGTGTACTTTTTGCTTTAAAGGAATAGTTCAGCCGTTATGTTCTCATTTCTGAAATCTTATGATGTTCTTTTCTTCCATAGACCACCAATGGAGATGATAAAAGAATAGTGAATAGTGACCAGCAGCTACCAAAAAGACTAAAATGAACCATAAAAATAACATAAAAGTAGTCTATACGACTTGTGTGCTGTTTTCCAAGTAACCTGAAAACTTTGTGTGAGGATTATACTAAAATTAAAAGTATACATACTCAAAATCCTTCTATACTTAAAGGGATGGTTCACCCGAAAATGAAAATTACCACATAATTTATATATACACATGATTTATAAAACAATCAGAGTTATATTAAAAAATGTCCTGGCTCTTCCAAGCTTTATAATGGCAGTTAATGGGGGTCGAGATTTTAAAGGGGTCATATGATGCGATTTCAAGTTTTCCTTTCTCTTTGGAGTGTTACAAGCTGATTGTGCATAGATAAGATCCCTGAAGTTGCAAAGCAAAAAAGTGCATCGATCCATCATAAAAAGTGCTCCACACTGCTCCGCGGGGTTAATAAAAGGCTTCTGAAGAGAATCGATGCATTTTTGTAAGAATACTATCCATATTTAAAACGTTATAAACCATAATCTATAGCTTCCGCTAAGTGTCGTACACGTTCACGAGAGAGTGGTGTCCAGCGGATGACGTAGGACGTAGGCGTAGCGATGAGAATATGCTCATCTCGTGAGAACAAACTTGCTTGTTTCAAGCAAAGGAAAACCAGTCTCCTCTTGGCTTATATTAAAATCCTCTGACATTTTTCTTTAGAAATCCTCTTTTTGTACTTTTAATTCGTGACCGGTGTTTTATTTGGTTCTCTCCACTGCACTTCCACGTTCGTCTGCGTTTGCCCACGTCCTATGTCATCCGCTGGAACGTCACTCTCCCATGAACGTGCAGGACAGTTAGCGGAAGCTACAGATTATGGTTTATAAAGTTTTAAATATGGACATTATTCTTTCAAAAATGCATCAATTCGCTTTAGAAGGCCTTTATTAACGGCCCAGAGCTGTGTGGAGAACTTTTTATGATGGATGGATGCACTTTTTTGTCTTCAAAATCTCAACCACCATTCACTGCCATTATAAAACTTGGAAGAGTCGGGATATTTTTAATATAGCTGATTGTATTTGTCTGAAAGAAGAAAGTCATGTAAACTTAGGATGGCTTGAGGCTGAGTAAATCATGGGGTAATTTTCATTTTAGTGTGAACTATCCCTTTAATTCCACTAGTGAAATTCATTTATGAATATGCGAGATGAGCTTATTTGTGAGTAATTAGTAAATAATAATTCAAATGATTTTTGACTTCAAAAGACACTGATTATATCACAGCAGCCAACTGAGCTACTGTTATGGTACTTTTATGGTGCTGTTTGCTAATTATGGAGCTTGATCGTTCTTGTCACAATTCACTTTCATTATACGAAAAGAGCAGAGTGAACATTCTGCAAACTATCTTTTTTTGAAGTTGCATTAAAATAAAGAATGTCATATAGGTTTGGAACAAATTGAGGGTACAGAATTTAATTTTTTTAGGTGAACTATTCTTTTTAAATGTTGTTTTTCTGTATGAGCAAGTGCAACACTTCTTTCCGCCAATAATTAGGGAGTTTGTTCAGGAAAATCTACTAACCTCATATAAAAACAAACCATCCCAGTTAAAGGCAAAACAGAGCACTGTAATAAATATGGATGACATAAATATGACATATTCCAATTAATTCAGCACCAGATTCCCCTCCAATAAATGGAATATGAATTAGAGCGTGTTGTTTGACTTCATCCTAACAAACAATCAAATGTGGTACTTGCCCTACTCTGAGAAAAAAATCTTAGAGTCCCTTATTTAGATGGAGAGAAGCATGATGAGAACAACCAAAAGAACCGAAAGACCTCTATTACAACAAGTCACATTGACAGGAAGGAAGATAGCCATAGATACAAAACAATACACATAAATGCCCACAAATGCTGTTATTTCTCTGACTTCATCCAGGCTTCTTCCACATGAAATACATTAAAGTGTCAGGAGAGATAAAATAAAGAATAACAAAGCAGTAACACAAAAAAGGATGTAGCTTAAAATATATATGGTCTGGATTAGGGGTGGGCGATATACTGGTAGACACGATTAACCGGTAGAGATTTTGGACTATCGTCTCTATCACAGTTACACACTCACGTGACATTGCTGTGCTACATGGTCATTAAAACGTATCCTTTGCTGTTTGAAATCAATCCATTTTAAGCCGTTGAAACACAATCAGCAGCGAAAGAGAGCTCATTTTGCAGAGACTGTTTCTGAGCGCTGTCAGAGAGATGCATGCACGTGAAGACAGTGCTCATAGAGTATTGAGTTATTTTTGCCACTTTATAGGCCAAAATGCCCATCTTGCCCAAAATGCGCAAATATCCTCGTAAACACAGTAATGTAGGTCTTAAGTGAAAGCAAACAGCTGAGAATGAAAACACATGTGTAACAGTATATTGGATCCGGGCAGCTCTTAAAGTGATAGCAGTCTAATATTCCTGCTGTCTGCCGTTCATGTTAATCAAACAACAAAAGAGAGAAAATCTCTCACTGCTCGACTAAATCACTTTCGTAACTGTAATAAGAAAAAGTGTATATTTTCTTATATTTTTCAAGGTTTTTATACATTTGATTACTTTATACAATGTATTTCTTATTTGTTTGTTCTACTGTTGTTTTTTGCTTGTAATTAATTTCTTATTTAATCACTGACTGTTTACTTGTCTTCAGTAAGCTTGAGTTTTTTTGGGGTTTTTTTTTATTTAGGCCATTCGTTTTTTTTTTGTGTTTTTTTTTGTGATATCGACACTGGTGACAAGAATTATGAAATTTCAATTGTATCAAAAATGTTGATATCATAAAGACCTTATTTCAAGAAAAAAATGACTATATTGTGATATATATCGCTACCATGAAATAAAATTACTCATATCGTGATATAATATTTTGGTCATATCGCCCACCCCCTAGTCTGGATTATAGTCTAGATATGGTCTAGATATCAAGATTACAAGAAAATGAAATCAAAATCTTGAGAAATCAAAGGTTATGTTGAAATCATAAGAAAATTTGGTTCACGACACAGCCAGGCAAAGGAAAAGTTGAAATTAACATCATTTTTGAACTTCTGTAAAAAGTGACTGTCCACAAAATTAACTTTAAATCCATGTAGAAAATATGAAGACAATTTACTTGCGCAGCTAAAGGTTAAAATTGACAAAACTGAACAGAATCTGTGTCTGTTTGTGTGTGTTCAGTATCATCAGTCTAAATCCTGATTAAAAGGTCAGTCTATGTGAGCTAACACAGGCAGTGACTCAGGCCTGTGTAAATGCCTGTGTGTGAGCTGATGTGTGTGTGTGTGTTTGCATACCATCTGCCATTGCATATCTGATCAAGTTAGACAAACCCTCCAGAGCCGCCCTCATGACATCTATAAATACCTTGGTCTCTAAAATACCCTAAACCAATATAAAACCAAGATTATTTCTTAGATTGAAAAGAAAAAGTCAGAAAAACTAACAACCAGTGCACAGGAATGACTATAGGATGCATTTGGTGAAGATTAATCTGTGAGAGGATAATGTGAGCATCAAACTTCCTGTGCAGGTAAGAATAGCAACCGACTTAACTGCTGTAAGTGCCACGCCTACCACTAACCTCTGGTTGCCATGACAACGCGGCACTTGTGAAAGGTGCATTAGGCCTAGAGCAGGGGTCCCCAAACTACGGCCCGCGGGCCGAATGCGGCCCACCCCCACATTTGGACCGGCCCTCTGAACAATGCCAGAAACATATTTTGAAAATGTAATTTTAAATATACAGTTTCACTTATATCATGTCTATATTTGATAATAGGCTATGAGCCGGTCACACTAACTCACAAAGAAAACAACACACTCAGGAAAACATGAACGCTTACAGGCAGTGTCTTTCTTTGTTAGGATGCGCATGAAAATAAATGACATATTATCATGTTTTAATGAATCTGCTCACATTACCTGCATCTTATATCCATTAGCACACAGTATGGAATCTGCTTTTTTTGGAATCTGGAATTTTTACGCTAATGCATGAAGATAGAGTGAAATTATAAGGGGTTTGCTGGAATAATTTTGGGCCGTTATGAGTGAAGAGGAGGATCGAGGGGAATAATTTTCCATCGGTGGTGAAATAGCACTTGGATCATGGGGTCAGTCAGTAATGGTTGCAGATTTTGTCAAAAAAAAACATTCAACAGCTTCAACTTACTGAAACTGAACATCAAGACAAAACAATAACTGGATTTATAAAAATGACCCCATTCAAAATTTACATACCCTTGAATCTTAATACTACAGTGCGTGTCATTTCCTGGATGATCCACGACTATTTTTATATTTTGTCCTGTTTGTCCTGAGCAGTTCAACTGCCTGCTGTTCTTCAGAAAAATCCTCCAGCTCCTGCACATTCTTTGGTTTTCCAGCATCTTCTGCATATTTGAATCCTTTCCAAAAGTGACTGTATGGTTTTGAGATCCATATTTTCACACTGAGGACAACTGAAGGACTCATACACAACTATTACAAAAGGCAAAAACATTTACTAATGCTCAAGAAGGCCACACAAAGCATTAAGAGATGGGGGTGTAAACTTTTGAACAGGATGATGATGTGTAAATTCTTCTCATTTTGTTTAACGATCATAATTGTTTCATTTAGTACTGGACTTCAGAAGCTACATAAATACTTACATGTTTCCCAGAAGACAAAATAAGTACAATTTACCCTGACCGTCCAATTTAAAAAGTTTACACCCCCAGCTCTTAATGCATTGTGTGGCCTTCTGGAGCATCAGTGAATGTTTTCACCTTTTGTAATAGTTGTGTATGAGTCCCTCAGTTGTCCTCAGTGTTAAAAGATGGATTTCAAAATCATACAGTCAATGTTGGAAAGGGTTCAAATATGAAGAAGATGCTGGAAAACCAAAGAATGTGCAGGAGCTGGAGGATTTTTCTGAAGAACAGCAGGCAGTTGAACTGCTCAGGACAAATAAGGGACTCGTCACAAAATATAAAAACAGTCGTGGATCATCCAGGAAATGACACATAGTATTAAGATTCAAGGGTATGTAAACTTTTGAATAGCTTATTCAGGACAGTACTAAATAAAAAATAAGATGCAATTTTCATGATTATTTTGTTTCAATTATTGATGATGATGATTATTATTATTATTATATAAATAATAATATTCTTATATATTATATTATTATATTATTCATATTGTAACATAATAAATGTATTTATTATATAAATAAATAATGTATTATATAAATAAATGTACGGCTTGTAAATATATGTATTTGTGTGTGTGTGTGTGTGTATATATATATATATATGCTTATTTATTTACTTCTCTTTTGAAGTGCAAAGTGCATCAGATTACATATTTCTATAATTGGTAACACTTGACCAATGTGGTAACAGCGACCAATTCTGACTATAAACTAGTTGCTTATTAGCACGCTTAATAACATAATATTGGCTGTTTATTAGTAATTATAAAGCACATATGAATTGCCTTATTCTGCATGATCATATTTTAGATCCCTTAACCCCACCCCATACCTAAATTTAACAACTACCTTACTAACTACTGAGGCAAAAGTTGTAGTTAATAGTTAGTTTTAATATTGAGAATTGGTCCCCAAACTAAAGTGTGACCATATAATTACAAGGCAGCCTTTGTGATTTTGATAATCAAACTAAACCATATCACGTTCTCAAGCATTGTTAGAATTCATATAAAAAAGTTACCGGCCAACTGGTGAGTAACACACACACACACACACACACACGCTGTATTGTGTGTGTGTGTGTGTTTACGTCCATGAAGGCATTCATGCATACAAGCCCATTCAGACGAGCTTTATATATAACACACATCAAATAGGCTGGAACATCTCTAAAGTGCACACACACACATTCTGTGTCTGCTGAAAAAAATACAGAGAACATGGCAGTACGAAGGTTAAGTGTTTAAACTCACTGAACCCTAGACCAGACAGAAAGACACACTCACACAGACATATTGTACACAATATGAACAGCTTGAAGTGCTCTGTGAAGTGATTACGTTAAAGCACAAGAGGAACAAGAGGACAGATGTGTCATTCACTCGTTTACTGGGTTCCAAGAGCCTCACGGTAATGCATTCCCTGTAATCAACACACAAAGACATGAAATAATGCCAAAATGGGGAAATTATTAGCCTATTATTTTAAATCATCAATGATTAACGGCTATCTAGCTGAGCAAAGTTATTCATAGCATTGTATGTTGACTTATTGATTCCGCTGCGCTGTTCCCAGTTCATCTGAAAAGCTTTAAAGACAACGTACACAATAACGCAACATGTGTACGGCTCTCTTGGGCCCCATTAAGACCAAGGCTAAAGTGGCTGTAATGGGGATGTTCATTCATTCATTTAATTTGTCAAGCAAATGAATAGTTTTCTTGGGACTAGGTGGATAGCAACATCACAGCGCTTTAAGCTGGGTGGACGCAAATATCTGTGAAACATTCACTCCTTTTCTGTTTCATATTATATCACCATTAATAAACACAAACTGGCTGTAGATGATCATCACAGACTTTGTACATTCATCTGTACACAGCAAAGTGAACTACACTTGTATCTTTTTTAAATGTATGTTTTGCATATTACTAAACAAAACCTAGATTAAAAATAATTAAATGTATATACAGTATACATATTTCAGCAGCTTTTTCAAACATAATTTTTCAATAATTACTAAAGTTAGATTACAAGTCAGGGTGTACTAAACAACTGCAAGGAGGTAACCATAGCAACAGTAGGCTACTTTCTGTTAGGATCAATACTGGCCAGTGAATTGACAAAGTACAAGTACTGTTATTATTTGCAGCCTTTTACTAGCTTTCAAATATCAAAAATATATCAAAAACCTTTAGTGGTTAGGTTAAAATGTCTTTATTATGACGCTTAACTAGGGGCACCAAAAGATGAGAAATAGGGTTGTCTGAGATAAGATTGCGCTAATGACAGAAATTAGTTAAAGTCACTGAATAATTCACACTCTAATACTTACACAAAAATAATTACTAATTTAGCATAATAATAAAATAATTACTAATAATGATCAATTAATAAAATTAATAATAATAATATATAAATAAATAAATAATAAAATATTATTATTAAAATCAAATTGGCTTCTACTCAAATTGTTTTGTTTTTTTTTAGGTCAAACAAGCAGTTTTGGTTTTAAATGGCTGAATGTTTTAGGCACCGGGACAAGACTATAATTTAGTTCTGTAAGCAAAGAATTAATATAATATGAGAAATAGGGTTGTCTGAGATAAGATTGTGCTAATGACAGATATTAGTTAAAAAAAAAAGTCACAGAATAATTCACTAATTATACTCATACACTTATACAAATATAATTGATAATTTAATATAATAATAAAATAATTACTAATATGATCAATTAATAACATTAATAATAAAATAATATACAAATATTTCTTCTACTCGATATTTTAGTTTTTTTCGGTCAAATGCAGTTTTGGTTTTAAATTGCTGAAATGTTTTAGGCGTCGGGACAAGACTATAATTGAGTTCTGTAAACAAAGAAAATGTCAATGAATATGGCTGAGCAACATGGACTTTGAAAGCAAACTGTTGTCTGTCTGACAGGAAGGGCCCTCAGCTAAATGAGAAGCATATCAGTGACATTTATGAAACCCATGATACTGTTTATTGGGATGCTGAGGCTGACTGTGCCCAAAGCTGTGCTTTAATAGCCAAATTATCTTCATTAGCTCTAAACTTAAACCTTGATAGTGTTCTGGGAGAAGAGCGTCAGATGGTTAGCAAGATGCGGTGCGTGTCTCTGTGCATTTGTGTCTGCTGATCTATTAACAGGTCCTTTGTGAAGCTTATTTTGAACCTCACACAATTTTTGACTGCACACAAGATCATGTTCCTGTGTGTTAGGGTCTAGTGTATGTGTATGAGAGGGAAAACAGACGTCTATGGTACCGTGTGTGTGTGTGTGTGTGTGTTACAGTTTCACTGTCTGGGCTATTTTAACCATCACTGACCTCTCATCAGATCAGTCTATAGACAGGGAAAACAGACGTCTATGGTACCGTGTGTGTGTGTGTGTGTTACAGTTTCACTGTCTGGGCTATTTTAACCATCACTGACCTCTCATCAGATCAGTCTATAGAAACCTATTCAATCACACCTGTTAGCTTTTAAATGAATTCAAGACAAACTGCGTTTCACTCCAGAGCAACTGTACTGAACTATAGACAGCTTTCACAAGATGATCCAGTTCAGTTTAATGGAAAATACAACTGTACTGTATATACAATTCTACACACATACACTTCTGACAAATTCAAACAAACCGCCTAAAAGCCCAATTTTCCCTGAGAAAACTAAAGTTCAGTGCACTTTCAAACTTCAAGAACATACAAAGACAGATTTGAGTACATTGCAGAATGGATGTTAAAAATAGAGAAGCGAGCTAGTCAGAAAATGGGGGAAGAAAGTGAAATGGAAATTGTGCTGTCTGGACATGCGAGGTGTAGAACAGATTGAAGTCTGCAGGAATGAGAGGAATGAGAGATGTTAAGACGAAATGATCAATAAGTAACTTCATAACTACTGGTTGCCATAGAAAAGTCTATAAAGCGTGCCGGAGACAGGGACAGAAAAAGAAACTGACATACTGACACACACACACACATACGGCTGAGTCTTCAGTGTTGGCCACTTTTATGTTCCAGGGCATGATTTTTATTTAATCTAACAGATTTCATCTTTTTTTTTTTTTTGCTCCTTCTGAAGCAACTTTTCGCCGGCTTTAATCTTAAACTCTGAAGAGTCATTAAAAAAATAAAAAATAATTACATAGATGAGCATGAATAATTACAAGAGCATGTTTGATATAAAATGAGACATGTAACAAAACAAATATTAAAAAACTAGTTTCAAATTCAGAAAATGTATGTATTATTTATTTATTGTGCGTAATTTAATGACACTGTATTTTGTCAAATGATGCAAAACGCATAAAAATAAATAATAAATATGTATTCACCAGACAAAAAATGTTAGCTTTTAAATTAGCAGTAATGAGTCAGCCTTTTTATTGAAAAAAATGTTTAAAATTGCCATTACACAATCCTATCAAACACAATAGATTATTTAAAATGTGTTGACAATGGCAATGTGATGCATTATTTTACACTATTGGACATGATTAGCAGGCAAATTAAATAAACTAGTGAGAATGTGAGAGTTTGTCTTCCAAAAGTTTAAAAAACAGACATAGACAACTTGTACACCACAATATACTTCCAACCGCAGAGGCTAAACCCATCCAATCTCTCTTCTTAAATTTTTCATAATCTCTCCAGAATGACTAAAAGAAGCAGACAGTTTCAGCAAGCACACAGTCTTAGTGTCTTCCACATCCTCCTTCAACTTTGGTGTGTGAAAAACATGGTTTTCAGAGTGTGATAAACGAAAAAGAACACTTACACATTTCATAAGACTGACAACCAACTTCCAGTTAAGAATAAAAAAAGATTTGAGACCAGAATGAAAAACTGAAATTCAAAATATGATTTAAAGAGAAAGCAACTTGAGCATGTGAATTGCTTCCACTGAAGCGCAAGATGAATCATCTCAAATCATACTGGAGAAGGTTTGACACAATCTTGTGGAGTTCATGCAGCTTGAGTGCTGGAGGGGTTATAAAAATGCAAAAACAGCTGATTTGCATAATCGCTAGATCATCAAAAGCTGTGTGTTTTTCAGTATTACTGTCTATGACACTGTATATTTTCTTACAGCTTCGTAAATTGTTGTCAGGTAAAGGAGGAACAAAGAAAATCTGGATTTGAGGGTCCCAGACCACAAGACAACCGTTTTAGTCAGCAGTGCCAGCACACCACTTCTGTTCTCTCACATACAGTATGGTACACATTTGTACACTCAATACAGAGACTTCTTTAGGTAACCTTACAATTATGCAAACATGATGAAAAGATACAAACAGATACTAAAGGAAAGTAATTAGATTTACATTGCTGAGAAGAAGTGGTGCCTGTGTAAAACTCACTTTCACTCTCAGAAATAAAAGGTACAGTTGTCACTGGTGCAGTACCTTTTCAAAGGGTACACTTTTGTACCTAAAGGGTCCACATTGGTATCTCAAGGGTACATATTAGTTCCTAAAAGGTACAAAAGTGTACCTTTTGAAAAGGTACTGCCCCAGTGACAGCTTTTGTACCTTTTTTTCTGTGTGTAGGGTTGTTACTAATCAGTTGTTGTGGTCTTCCAGGTGCCTTCTAAGTGTTTGCTTACTGGCCCAGGTCAAAAAAAGCACACAAGTATGATATTCTAGTCTCAAGATATGGCTTGAGCCCTTTTAAAGGTAAGTTAAAGGAATTCTGCCTGTTTGAAATTCGTTCGTAATTTGCCTGCGTGAAAATCAAAAGTCTGAGTGCTTAGCAATATAGTAGTACGACTCTCCTCAACAAGCCACATGATTTGAGTTTCATTTATGTTTGCAGCACAAATGCTGCAGGATTAGATGCACTACCATTCAAAAAATGTTGAGGTAAATAAGTGTTATTATAGGGGTCATATGATGCGATTTAAATTTTTCCTTTCTCTTTGGAGTGTTACAAGCTCTTGGTGCATAAAGAAGATCTGTAAAGTTGCAAAGACTAAAGTCATTCAACAAAGCCACATTAAACTGATCAAAAATTACCTTAAAGACTTTTACATTGTGACAAAAGTTATTTTTCAAAAACAGTAAATGCCATAATACCATAAATTATGATCAACAATAATAGTGAAGCTTACCTTAGTACATTTTGTTTAGGACTTCTACAGAGAGTATCCTTCTGCAAACCACACAAGCCTATTTTAACCTAGTAACCCAGCACCTGTAACGATACATCTTTAGACCCGGTGTAACACCATTACATCAGTGCGGAATGCTTGGAAGATGCTTGTAAAACATCAGTAATTACGGGTTCCATTTACTCAAATGTGGGTTACAGACATTTGAGTTTGATGAGCTTCAGCATAATGAGGGAGAGCTCAGGTTTAGGTAACTCATCAGTGCACCTACATTAAAAACAGCTTGTAAGTTGACACTTGCGGTCAGAGGTGCAGTGCTTGTAGAGAAAAGGTGTATGAGTGCGGCTGGCCTGCTAACAAATCACAGGTTCAAGGCTCAGAGCAGGTCAGTGCTGGTGCTGTGAACCGCATGTCATCTTCTGATGACTGCTAGCACCTGTGACCGCTGCCACTGAAAGAAGAGTAGTCAAAAAGAGGGCAGTGTAAAAGAGAGAAACAAGTTCCTAGATGTACACCGGCTAATGCTATAAGAGGATCAATATAGCATGCTGGGAGAAATTACTTGGGCTGGTTATCAGCTGAAGGATCAGGCAGTAGTACAGTACCAGTGATACTCACTTTTTTGCTATATGTTATGATTATTTGATTAATGATATGCCCATCAGCATGCTTGAATAGTGACAGAATTTTGCACCAAGAAAAAGCTTAAAAGTAGAAGGAAAGCATATGGTATCAAATTTACTGTATGGTAAATATATTTTGTAAACTGTGTGGCTTAAGTATATTTTATATACTTAAATATTTATATACTTATATATAAAGGTTTTATATATAAACCTTTAATTGCAAAAATACTACTTCAAAGGGCAAAATGCATTTCCAATCATAAAATTTGGCTAAATGCAAAATGTATTTTTGTATATATTTTGGACAATATATATTTAAAATACAAAATACTGTAAATTGGCCACAAATACATTATACAATGTAAGTAATAAAAATACATGTTTGTAAAATGTTTGCCATATGTGAAAATCAGGAGTGCTTTTTATTATAGTGTACTTTTATAGTAGTGCACTTACAGTACTACTGTACCCTTATAAGTGCACTACTATAAGTGTACAGCAGTTGCTGATGAACTAATACAATTATATAAAGATGTCTGACTAAAAAGATAATTAAGTTAACTGAATTGAGCAGTGAGTGAACTTTCAGGTCAATTTTTTGAAATGTGTAATGCAGCAATGCTATTATTAAACTGTTTTTGTATTTTTCCCTCGTTTGTAGGTTGCTTTGGATGGCATCCGCTGAATATAATAAAATTGGAAAATTCCATTGCAGAAAGGGCATATTGTTGTCAAATCACACATTTATTTAATTAGACACATTCTTAACAGTGTAATGATTAGGGTTTTAGGCAGCCCAAATTTTCATGACACAATATGTCATTTTCTTGGTCACCATGACCCAGCAGCAGTGAAATGAATTATGAGATTTTGAGAACTTCTAGTTTCAACCTAAAGAGAAAGTGCAAAAACTGACTGAAAGGCTTATCTGATGTGAGGCACCTCTTACCGTTCAGCTGTAATGCTGCAAGTCACTGCTTGAGTCCTGAGAGAAGATGAAGAGTTTTGCAAACCCTTATTCACACAGACAACCTGCACTGTGTCATCAAACTGTGTCATTTCTTTAAAAATACTTTCTCCTATGCCAGTTAAATATGCAGAGACAACTAACTAAGCTATTGGGCTGGTTTCCAAACTGGCTTAAGCAGAGCAAGACACCTTGCGGCAAAATAAACTGACAGAAACGTCCCAGAGCAAAATCCTGACCGGTTTAACATGAGGCCATGTATCAAGCTGCTGCCTTGAAGCAGGGAGCGCCTGCCACCATATGCTAAGTCATCAAATTCCAGCCGCACTTTAATCCAGCCAGACCGAGACCCATGATCCATTAGAAGGTCTGTCACCCTGTAAATCACCCAGAATGCAACAGCACTGACTGATGACAGTCTAAGAGAGGATCCACGGGCGCAGCAGGCCATAACTTAGACTCCATGCTGTACATCCGTACCATAGAGTGTAAAAATATGAATTTATATAATTGAGGAATCTTTTATGAATATAAATATGATCAAATGAAACTATGAATTTTATTACGCATCACTTTTTCTTTCTAGCAACAGTCCCACTTTATATTAGGTGGCCTTAACTACTATGTACTATGTATTTAAATTAATCATTTGATACAATGCACTTATGTACATACTTGTTTTTACATTGTACTAATATTTTTTTAAAAAGTACATGCATGTAATTACATCTGTAATTAATTTTTGCAATTACAGCCTATATAATTATACCTTAACCCACCCTTAAACCTAACCATACCACCAAACCTGTCCCTAACCTTACCCATATCCTACCTCAACAGCAGCAGGAGTGTTGTGCAATACATTATGAACCCAATAAGTACATTGTACTTATTTTTTGACATAAGTACATAGTAATTAAGGCCACCTAATATAAAGTGGGACCCTAGCAACACTATTGGCACCAAACAGAAATTACAAAAATAATGTCTGTTTTCATACAAATTTATGCCATTGTTCAATGCAAACCAGCAGTCATTTGTTAAACTAAATTTGTTGGTTGAGCTAATGTCGCAAAGTCAACAGATTTCTATTCTGTTTAGTGCTGCTAGTGGCTCTCAAATGAGACAATCCACTCTTAAAACCAGAAAGCCAACGTTAGCAAACTGAATATGTCATCATTCACAAAATAAAAGAAAACAAGACAGTTGAAGCTAATATCCACTATAGCACCTACATGAGGCAATGCTGAGAATGATTAAAAGTAAAAAAATAAGACAGTTACAAAAAAATTAGCCAAACATCTCTTTCATTACTAAGATGCATTGTAAATTTTCTGCTATTGTCAATATTTGTAGAAGAACATAGAACTGAATAATGATTAATGAACAAATAAAATACTCTCTACTTGTATATAGATTTGTGCAATTCCCATTCAGATTGAAACTGGCTTAGTTTGGTATAATAAATCCTGTCTGTGGTGTTACATTGTTTGGTAGGTTGTGTAACATTTTGATTGTGGCCAGTTATTGAGCAATGCAGTTTAAGACAGTTACAAAAAAATTAGCCAAACATCTCTTTCATTACTAAGATGTATTGTAAATTTTCTGCTATTGTCAATATTTGTAGAAGAACATAGAACTGAATAATGATTAATGAACAAATAAAATACTCTCTACTTGTATATAGATTTGTGCAATTCCCATTCAGATTGAAACTGGCTTAGTTTGGTATAATAAATCCTGTCTGTGGTGTTACATTGTTTGGTAGGTTGTGTAACATTTTGATTGTGGCCAGTTATTGAGCAATGCAGTTGTCACTCTGTGATATTTTTTTACATGCTACAGTTCAGTGCCAGAAGCTGTGATGAAAGAGACCATTTACTGCTGCTAACCTTGGCATTGTATTATCTAATACTGTCCAACAAAGACTGACAAATTTTCTCCTAATTTGAAAACACTTTGATTTATTCAGTTCCCTGAAAATATCAGCTGAATGCTGAAAACCTAAACTGACACAAAAATCACCCATTGAAAACCCCTTCCCATTTCTCCTTCAGGCTGTGGATGTTCTCATAAATTCCTTAAACGATACTGAGAAGGTCAGGGCTATAAGCGCTTTACAACCACACATCAATGGCATCTACTGCATCATCTTAGTTCTGATGTTTGTGGGATGTGATTTCGGTAATCCACAGACTGATTGCTGACGTTTCAGGAATCCATTAGGAGACAGAGCTTGAAAATGATGACCACATTTATGACAAAACTGTCATGCAGTCACCAGACTCAACCATCAAGAATCTCTCACCACAAACAAAACTGAAAAAAATATTAAACATTAAAAGCTCTTTAAGTCTTTACCAGAACTTACACCAGATAGTTTAAAGGCAAAATATTTAGACCTTCGACCCTGGTTTAAAAACAACAACAACAAAAAACAGCATTTCACTGGGTCAAAGTGTACCCTGTAAAAAATACACATCTAATAGCGCTTTTCCACTGCGTGGTACGACTCGGCTCGGTACGGCTCAGTACGGTACGGCACGGCTCGGTTGGCTCGCGTTTCCACTGCAGTTCAGTACCGCTTTAGAGTGGGCGGGATTATTCACATGTCGTTATATTTGCGCCGCCTCTACTGCCGCGACTCCTAAAAAACTTTTTCATTCCGCGTCGCCCTATCAAGCTCTCGCTGGATCCGCTCCTCTGCTATCAACGTGAGGAACGTCTGTTCTTCCGCAACAGACAACAAAATTTTTTGGTTGTTAAAAAAAAGGTGCGCTCGTTCAAAACAGTTGCGTTCTCATAAATTCCTTAGACGATACTGAGAAGGTCAGGGCTATAAGCGCTTTACAACCACACATCAATGGCATCATCTTAGTTCTGATGTTTGTGGGATGTGATTTCGGTAATCCACAGACTGATTGCTGACGTTTCAGGAATCCATTAGGAGACAGAGCTTGAAAATGATGACCACATTTATGACAAAACTGTCATGCAGTCACCAGACTCAACCATCAAGAATCTCTCACCACAAACAAAACTGAAAAAAATATTAAACATTAAAAGCTCTTTAAGTCTTTACCAGAACTTACACCAGATAGTTTAAAGGCAAAATATTTAGACCTTCGACCCTGGTTTAAAAACAACAACAACAAAAAACAGCATTTCACTGGGTCAAAGTGTACCCTGTAAAAAATACACATCTAAAAGGAGTGAGCCAGTACTGAACACACATTTTTCATAACATCTGGTTGCTGTGTAATCAGAAAAGAGTATCAGAGAGGGACTGGGTAACCGTACAGCTCAGCCAAACAAGTTCAACAGTTGCCCAATTTCCTTTGGGCAATAGTCATTATGCAAATGATCCTGCATTTCCCAATAACTTCCTGACAAATCATTTGTTGAGGTTTTACAACTTTTCCACGTGCAAACATCAAAATATAATGTATCTTGTTTTGAGGGAGATTATTATTGGCATTATAAGTGATGTTTTTCTGATCTTAAACACTAAAATGTCACTTTTTTTGTATTCAAGGGACATTGGTTTTGCATTGGCAGGCAATAGGGTTGGGTATCGTTTGGGGTTTTTTCGATACCGGTGCCAAATCGATACTTTTAAAACGGTTCCGGTGCCTAAACGGTGCCTGAACCGTATATCGCATAACAAAAAGTTGTTATCGTGACAGGCCTAGTCGGGAACTTATTTTTCACGTGCGGTGCCAGTGATGATGCTTCTTACGTCCGTTTCGGAGAACCAGAGGACAAATATTTCAATCGATCACTCAGGCATGGCACCGAAATGAGGCACCGAAATCTGCGTTCGGATTCGGTTCTAGTACATACCGGTTACATAGGTACTGGTGCCATATTGGTACCGGGTTTCGGTACCCAACCCTAGCAGGCACCATATTTTCTTTAGAAAATGTCAAAATTGAGTTGTCATGTATGTTACTACCTTATTTATCCTGGCAGAGGTGCATCACTATCGCAAGAGATGGCCACACGCATCTTTTTCAAGAAAATGAGAAATTACAAAAGCATTCCTTAACGATATTCAATCTAAAAGAGAAAATCTGTGACGAAGTGTGTTCCTGACAGAATTCCATAACGGGCACAAAAGATCTGTCCAGAGGGAGCTTGTCAATGAGAGGAGGCATTCTCAAAACAACTTGCACAACAGGGTGGATTCTTATTTTCATATGACACTGCTCACTGGAAATTAAAAATCCCCTTTTAGTGGGAACAGAGCTGCACTGCTCTCTGATCTGAATGGATGTTAAGCTCAGAAGGGCAAAAATGCAAGCAAAACAAGCAAATACAAGCAAAAATGCTAAACCGTCAGCAGCATGAGCAAACAAAGTTTACACTCCATTTGAGCATGTGTCTGTGTGCATTTTTTCCACTGCAATAGACTCTTATAATGATGAAACACTGAATGATTTACAGTAAAGCAACACAGAGGTCACACAACAGGAATATAAGGTTATGTTTCACGCATCTTTTTTTCCTCAAGTGAGGTGAATGAGAGAAACTTAATACTTAATACTCTATATATTTAACATCTGACCACAGGACACTGTTGGGACAAAAAAGAAGGCAATTTAAGCTTTCAGGTTTACAGAAAAAAAGTATATATATATATATATATATATATATATTTCTTATCAAAATATGTATATATGTTTTACATATATATGAAATATTTTATTTATTTATTTATTTAGTCATTTATTAGACGCTTTTATCCAAAGCCAATATATATACCATTTCATCTCCATCCAGCTTGCCGAAGCACCAAAACAACTCAAATCAAACAAAAACCAAAAACTCAACAAAAGACCTATACAGACACAATAAATTCAGACACAATGCAACCAAAATCAAAATAAACAACAAATACAAACAATACAAATCAAATGACAGCAGTTTATCAGCAATCCCAAAAAACAACACCGCCAAACACACATGCTAAAAAAACAACAACCCACCCACACATAGCAAGAAATGGTCACAAAAACCGAAACAGAAGCGAAACAAGCAATAGGAAAGAGGAGAAATAAAAAGCGATACTTAACTTTCAAATTCAAATTATATTTTGTTTAAACATTCAAATGCCAAAATACATTACAAAATGTACTTAAATTGGCAAGAAAATAAAATTTGTGTAAAAGCAAAATGTGTTTATATATATATAAATATATTTTATATATTTACACTATATAAAATAGACTTTTTGGCCCAAATCAGTTCATTTCTGCCAGAGTTACTCTTAATTCTGATATAAATCATCTTAGGTACCAATCTCATGCTAGTACACAATAACCATTTATAATAAAGTAAAACCAAAATTCTATCCCTCCATATGTATTACAGGAGTGGGTCCAACCTGGTTTCATTTTAGGTAGCGATTTCCCTGACTTGATTAACTTGACCCTAAAGCAATGAACCATTTCTGGGACAGATTCACTTTAACGTAATCATGCGCTAACTACTCAGCCTTACTTATACAAATAATGCCTTCTCTTTTTACCCCTAATTTGAACACTGACATAAACACATGTATTTGATACAAGTTCATGTTCCCAGTGCGACAGGACGCTGCTGCGATCTGCATGGATAAACTGAATTTAACTCTTTTCTGTGATTTGACCTAATTGCCACTTTAAATCCACCCCCACACACACGCACACCTTGCTGTGGGTTGTGAGTTTATGTCAGGATACTGACTTCCAAGACCATCTGGCCGGGCTACTGTTCCCAGGAATTTATACTGGAAAACAACTCACCATGTCCTGGAACATCGACAGAACATTTAAAAAAACAAACTCTCTCATACAAACCAAAACATTACTTGGGGAAATGCCTACTGAAGCTAATACCTGCAGAGCAACAGCGAGATGCCGGTTAATACAAACAAACAACATTTAATCTCTTCAGAAGTTTAAACGCAGATTATACAATAATATCAAATCTTAAGGCAGTTTAGGTAAAAAATGATAGGGCATGTGTATGTGTGCAAACTCTGTGTGACTGTGACGGAATTAAACAATTAGCTTCTTTTCAAATCAAGAGCTGGAATTTGACCCTAAGGATATTAAACTGGAATCTCATGTTTTCAGATATTATAAAACATTAATAATTCTTTAAATAACTATGCCCTATTAATCATTCCTGTAACACGTTTTTGTGTAACACTTTACAATAAAGTCTAATTTGTTAACATTAGTTAACTGCATTACTTAACATGAACTAACAATGAACAATATCTACAGCATTTGTTAATCGTAGTTCAATCTTAATTTGAACATTTACTAAAACATATCTAACATCAAAAGTTTTATTTGTTAGCATTAGTTAATGCACTGTGAAAGAAATTTTTTTTCCTATTAATTAATATTAACAAAGATTAATAAATGCTGTAAAAATATATTGCTCATTGTTAGTACATTAGCTAATGCGTTAATACTAAAGGTTTACTCCACCCCAAAATGAAAATTTTGTCATTAATCACTTACCCTCATGTCATTCAAAACCCGTAAAAGCTTCGTTTGTCTTCGGAACACAATTGAAGATATTTTGGATGAAAGCCGGGAGGCTTGTGACTGTCCCATTGACTGCCAAGTAAATTACACTGTCAAGACCCAGAAAAGTATGAAAGACATCGTCAAAATAGTCCATCTGCCATCAGTGGTTCAATCTGAATTTCATGAAGTGACGAGAATACTTTTTGTACGCAAAGAAAACAAAAATAACAACTTTATTCAACAATTCGTCTCCTCCACTGAACGTAAACTGTGTATGCTGTTCTACTTGTATGTGTCAGCTGCACCACACAGATACATTTTCTGCATTTATTTACGCTTTGATTTGAACGAAAACAGCGTATCATGCGGCTGACCTGACACAGAATAGCATACGCAGTTTGCGTTCAGTGGGTACTGAACGACTTGAATAAAGTTGTTATTTTTGTTTTCTTTGCGTACAAAAAGTATTCTCATCGCTTCATAAAATTCAGATTGAACCATTGATGGCAGATGGACTATTTTGACGATGTCTTTCATACTTTTCTGGGCCTTGACAGTGTTATTTACTTGGCAGTCAATGGGACAGTCACAAGCCTCCCGGTTTTCATCCAAAATATCTTCAGTTGTGTTCCGAAGATGAACGAAGCTTTTACGGGTTTGGAATGACATGAGGGTAAGTGATTAATGACAAAATTTTCATTTTGGGGTGGAGTAACCCTTTAATAAGGGAGATTGTTAGCCATTTTTGTATGATTAGACATAATTAGAAATATTTTTTTAAATTCTAACATTGTTTAAACAATTTACAATTTAAGTCAAACTTATTTTAATTTTTGCCATACAGTGGCACAAAATGTCCATCACTGTATTTTTAGTTAACTGTAAATATAGCAATATATTGACCATTTTTAATGAAAATACTGGAGCATGAAATATATTATTTAAAACTACATAAGAACATTCTATATATTTATACAGTCTATAATATTATACATTTTAATTTTACTATAGCTTGAGTTCAAAATCAAATTAAAATTTAGAATCCTGTTTACCGCATCAATTCAAATTAAATTTAAATTCAGGAATTCAATTTGAGTTTAAGTTCCAATTCATTTTTGAACTGTGCACGTCCCTGTTGAAAAGGGGGTCCCAGATTCTTTTGGTTTCCCCCTTGTCACCTGAAATGAACTTCATTAGAAGAGACAGGGGAACAGTGCCAAGAGTGCATGAGTGATTTGTGTGAGTGTGCGAGTGAGTGTGTGTGTGAGTGTGTGTGCCACAGGAGAGGGAGGGAGCAGTGTGTTAATCTTCTTATATAACCAAAAAGCAGAGGGGCCAGCGACACACACACACACACACACTGCCTCTGGAAACACAGACAGAGAGACAGCTGAGGTTCTGGTGCTAAAAGACTGCCAATCCTTTTAGTGTGTGCAGATAATGAACACGATTTTTTTTCGTCCTCAGTCTGAACATGAATTTTGAAGTTGTTGTTTTTTTCAATAGTTTGGTCTTTTGACATGGAACAGGTTGTGCCTATTTTTCTTTGTGTGTATTTGAGTAGTCATGATGGTCGACTAATTGACTAGTCAGAGGCAGTTACTGTATGTGATTATCATAACTTGTGCCTACTCAAAATGCACACAAGCAAACATTAAACGCAAAATGGGGTAAATATTTTTTACATTTTTATAAATTATTTTTTATAAAAGTTTTTATATTGTAGCAGTAATACACTCTGACAGCATTCTGTGAAACAAAATTTGGTTGTCGTTTCTAAATCAATCAGCCTCTACATGCTTAACTTACATAATTTAAAGAAACATAATCGAAGAGAGGGCAAATGTCTCCGTAAGTAAATGGAAATAAATCTCTATTTATTTTCCATTTTGCCCATCTCACATATAAAGAGGGTTCACTGTTCAATGCTTGACAACGCTAGTGCACACTGACACGTATAAATACTCACACACACACACAAATGCAGTCACACAAACACAAATCACTTTGGACAGGGCTGGTTCACAAGGGCCCCATCTCCTCATAGATGTCATTTGCACAGCCTAGTGAATTTCAGTAAGGCTCTCTGGTAGGCCTGGTTTGCAAAACAACTTGAAAACACACAATCATGCTGCAAAAAGCCTGATCTGAAAAAAAAAGGAGTATAATCCCCATTTCCTCTCTTCGGTTATCTCAGCAGGGATTCAAGGTTACATGGCCAGGAAATCACAGTCTGAAATATACTCAAAAAAGGAAGCATTTCTTATTCCATGGAAATATATTACATACCCATTTTTAATCATTTAAGTCCACTAAAATCAAGCCTTTGATTATATATATTAAAGTCGACATGAAATTAAAATCCATACTCCATCTATTTTCTACATGTACTGTATATTATTGTTAACAATTCATTCATGCATATATGCCATTTTTTAATTGTTTGGTCTCATAATATTTCACCAAAGTATCATATCTGGATCTTTGAGCGAAAACAACAGACTTCTCTCTGGTGATGTCTGCTTAAACCATGCTCATGCAAGCTCATATTCATCTGCCTCCACTTTTGAATGCAACGGCCACATCTCAAAATCCAGTCAACAATCGATGCATACAAAGTGAGCGTCTTACATTTTTCAATAATCTGTTACACTCAGATTTACAAAATAAGAAAGAAAAGATCTCTCTACTTTAGTTTCATCATTAAAAAAAGCTATTCTTTTTTCTTGTTCTTTTTCTTTATTTCTTTTTTTTTTGTTGATATTTTAATACATTTACAATACATTTTTAATACCGAACCACATGATGCTGCCACACTTTCTATTCATCAAAGAAGAATCCTAAAAACTATATCATGGTTTTCACAAAAATATTAATCAGCAACTGTTCAACATCGATAATAATAGAGAACCAACTCAATATGTTAGAATGATTTCTGAAGGATCATGTGACACTGAAGACTGCGTAATGATGCTGAAAATTCAGCTTTGCATCACAGGAATACATTATTATTTTTAAACAAATCAAATTAGAAAAATTATTTTAAATTGTAATAATATTCACAATATTACTGTTTTAACTGTATATTTTTTGCTCAAATAAATGTACGACCAGGCCTATATATCCCTCTATGTATCCTCACTGCCAGAATCATTCAGGGCCAAGGTCAGTGCTGTTATAGTGATAAAAAGCTCTCAATAGCCTCAAACTCTGATAGATGTGACACTGTTTCACAGAATGTGGCTGAACTTCTGAGACATAATGAAACTGCACAAGTCAGCAGTGATTCACTATACCAGCACTGACAGCTGACAGACTTTGATGAATTTTAACGACCTTTCACTGTCTGCATTAAAACCATAATATGATTAAACACTAAGGCAGCCCAAAATAATGTAAATATTGCAAATTTTCATCCAACTGTGACCAGTGGATCCGTTTATGTATCAACAGTGGGCAGGAGCCATTACCTAGAAACACACACACAAGAGAATACACTGACCTTTAGGTGACTTTCAGGTGCACTGAAAAGGGCCCACAGGATGTGAGAGTAACAAGGGCCCATAGGACATGATCCCATGTATACAAATCCTGTCAAACTTTACATGCTTGCACAAATAGGCCAACGAGGATGATGATCATTTACGTCTTTGCTCTCTCTCACACACACACATGCGTGGTAACAAGGACCCGTGAGGGTAAAGTGCCAGAGAGGAGGCAGAACTACCAAGGAAAAAGACCTAATTAAGACTAATGAACAATGTTGTCTGGTCTCCTGCCTGCCTGAACAGACGGCAACTCGAGAACAATCTTATGCAGAGGTCACCAGACCCTCAATCTATTACCAGTAAATGCACAGTATTTTACACTCTCTGCACCTCATTACATACATACCTTTGCTGGCTCGCAGTAAATGCACATTTCTGATCAATCACTTTAGTTTTAGCACCTGATATTATTTAAAACAGGTAAAAGGCATTTAAAAGTGACTTTTTGCAGCAAACTTGCAATGTCAGATCCAAATATCAACCTATAGACATACTAAATTCCCAGAGCAACAGTGTACAGAGGAACATAGGCAGGTGAGAAACTCTGTTAGTCTGCTAGTCTCTGGTAGGACATTATGGTTTTTATACTGTACAAACTGTATTTTCTATCTCCTTACCCTAACCCTACACCTAAACCATACCTCTCACAGAAAACTTTCTGCATTTTTGATTTTCGTTGAAATAACCGTTTCTTCTTCGTTTTTTTAAATCAGTTGTGTACATTAGGGATTTATTTTACACATAATGTTGTTAAATTAATGTTTAGTGCATTATTTCAGTATCATGTGTGTTACCATGATGGTGTTAAGTATTTGGGTGAATGCCACTGTGTGCACCTTCTAGTATTTTACCATAAATGTTACCGATTTTTTTTACAGTGTATAGGGAATAAAAGGTACACAAACACACACACACACACACACACACACACGTTTTGTTTAAATATTCATGAAAAAAGTTTAATGCATAAAGTTGATTCTTTGAGATTGTTTCTGGAAAAAAGATTGTCAGGCCTTAAGTATCTGATTTCCAACAGACTCAGTTCTGATTCTGATCTGTCTCTCTTTCAGTTGTTGATAATGCCTTGTTGTAACTTGCACTATGGGTTCATACTACAATCATATTGTAGTCTTTTAAAGCAATGTAATTTATGCTTCACTAATGATACCAAAATTTTCTGGGAAAAAAAAAAAAAAGAACAGGTCATCCCATCTGCCATTGTTTTGTCAAACAGGTTGTCCTGCCCCAAACTCCACAAACACCACAGAGCCACAGTGTTTACATTGCACTTATTTATAGTTCTCTTTGAACACTAAACTGAGGTATATTTTTTTGCATCCAGTGTGACAATTCCTAAGAAAATATTCAAATCAGTTGTGCATGATCAATTTTATGCATTATTTTTGTGGCAAATAAAACTACTGAAATCATACAAACTTAACACCACACTTTAAGCTGTAATTAAGTCTCTCCGGAATGAATGTTGTGATCGATTACTTCCATATAACAGTCACTGGGTTCAATATAGTAGCACAGGTTATTCTAATTACAATATTATGAGCGAAAACTCAATAACATTCTGACAAGAAATCAATAAAACTCAGCAATTACACAAAACGATTACGCCAGACAGTTTTTCTTGTTTTCAAACGCACAAATGCATGCACGCACACACACACACACACACACACACAAACACGCACACACAGTAAGCAGAGATACAAAGATAAAAACACCCAGCACCGGTTATTCAGGTTTTTTCTGACAGCTCTATACTGAAATAACATCATTTGAGTGCCCCTTCAGAATTGAATCTGTTGTGAAATCAGCAAAAAAATATATATATATCACAGAATATCAATTATCAAGCACACATACAGTATAAAATAAATAAACATACCCCTATTATTATAAACCTACACACATGCAACACTGGTTATTCGGGTTTGACTGAGTACCAGTGACTATAGAGAGCACTTTCACTGATAGTCTAATCTTTGTCCATTTAGAATCCATCTGAATACTGGCTGTTTTCAAACACACAACATGTGGGCATTAAAAACACACTTGTAATTACAAAAGCACCATGCATGCTGTTCTCCATCTGTTAGTGTGATCCAAAGGGCATAAATGGTATGTTCTGTAGATTGGGCACTTCAATGTAGTGCTGATCCTAAACAATTACTTCAAAATGCTCTTCCAAAACAAATGTTCTGGGGTGTGTTTCCCAAAAGCAACTATCGTTGCAAGTTCCGTAATTACCAATAGAGTTCAATGAAACTAGGGACCATAGTTAGTTAGCTAACGATGGTTTTGGGAAATGCACCCATGATCCATTACTAATAAAAACGGATTGCTCATCCAAAAATAAAATACAGTATCTGTCATTATATTAACTCTGCATCATTTTGTTCCAAACCTGGATGGCTTTCTTTCTTTTGTGGCACAAAAAATATATTTTAACACTTCCCAATTAGGTTCCATTTGTTAACATTAGTTAACTCATTAGTTAACATGAATTAACAATGTAAAATATCCATAAAGCATTAAGTTCAACATTTACTAATGCATTATTAAATCAAAAGTTGTATTTGTTTATATTATTTATTGGACCTGAAATAACATGAACTAACAGCAGTTGCATTTTTTAACTAATGATGAGCAATACATTTAGTTAACGTGTTAACCTTATTGTAAAGTGTTTGAATAATTTTGGGAACCAACCCATTTTGGTGACCACTGACCAAAGTACTGACAAGAAATGCTATAGTCAATATACTTCATCTTGAACTGCATTTTTTCAAGCTTACCACTGACATTATGGAATATGCTAAGGTTTTTAATGCTTTATTTAACATCACAACTCACATAACAAATGGAATACTCAGAGTCAGATACACAAATGATTATGTTTTGTCACTGGTCTCCATGCAAACCAAAACAATGTGTTATTCCTATAAGATGATTTGATAACACTTTATTTTAAGGTGTTCTTGTTACACAGGTTACATGTACTTACTATTATAATAACAATATATTATGCATAATTACATGCAAGTAACCCTAAGCCAAACCCCGAATCCTAACCATATACTAAGTACGTGTAGTTAATTAATATTACTCAGTACTTAAATGTATAATTACACTGTAACAAGGACGCCTTAAAAAAAAGTGTAACTGCCGATTTTTATGTTATCAGTGTATTTTGGTGTGCATGTAAACATGCTCAGTTACATAATTTTTACTTTAGGGTTAACTATCCCTTTTTTGATATGAGTCCAAATCATGCATAGAGATTTCAAGGTAACAAGTAGTTACAAGTAGTTCATTAACATCAGCATTTGCTCAACAACAACAGCGACTCTTTTGTCTTTATGTAACAGACGACATAAAAATGTGCTCTGAATAACTGGTATTTCTGACCCCTGCACCTTTCAACCCTCCAAACCTCTTACTGTAGAGGATGAAGCCCTCAGAGCGAACACATTGCTCTAAATGGAGCTCAGCCTGTATCTTCTTTGCACACACACACAACTGGTGAAGACAGGAAGTGAGATAACACTGATTATAATCAAACAGAAGCACCTGAGACTGATTTATAGCCACAATAAAACTAACAAAGAGCAGAAGGACCTTCTGCACTAAGATCTATTCTTATAAAAGTTTGCTACTGCTTCTTCACACAGATGCATCCCTCGTACACCGAAACACAAAAACCTGTACCATCTCAGAGAAATATGGCATATTTGTACACATTTGTATGCATTTTGTACACTTTCTGAGTGCATGAACAGGTAGACACACCAAGAGAATAATGATCTAATATCTGCAGCACTATGTCTGTGCAGGTCAAGCTGAAGATGATTCTCTAGCCTGCTGTGAACCGTCTACTTCATTATGGACAAGCATGCGACTGTATTCTTGATTTGATTTAGATACAAGATCAGTGTTTTTCTTTACTGTTTCCTTCATACTCTTCACACCGCTTCAAATTAACATACAGGCATTTTCGACTATGAACTTTAACCTTTAGCAGTTTGTGATGTGCCAGGGGTCAAATAGCTGCTGATTCTCAGTTACCCACACTGTCTTGCTTCGTCACCGGATCACATATCTTCTTCTTACACACCCGTACACACACACACAAATATGCACACACACAGTGAGGTGTGGCATGGAAGCGATCAGCCTGTGGCACTATTGAGCCTTCAGCTCATCTGTATGGTTGGATCGACTGTTTCTCATCTTTCTCTTAAAAATATCCCATAGATTCCATATGGGCTTCAGGTCAAGCATGTTGGCTGGCCAATCAAGCACAGTCATATCATGGTCAGCAAACCACTTGGAAGTGGTTTTGGCAGTGTGGGCATGTGCTAAAGTCCTGCTGGAAAAGGAAATCAGCATCTCCATAAAGTTTGTCAGCAGATGGAATCATAAAGTGCTCCAAAATCTCCTGGTAGATGGCTGCATTGACTTTGGACTTGATAAAACACAATGGGCCAACACCAGCAGACGTCACGGCACCCCAAATCATCACTGACTTCGGAAACTTCACACTGGACTTCAGGCAGCTTGGATTCTGTGCCTCTCCAGTCTTCCTCCAGACCTTGATTTCCAAATGAAATGCAAAATTTACTTTTATCTGAAAAGAGGACTTTGGACCACTGAGCAACAGTCCAGTTCTTTTTCTCCTTAGCCCAGGTAAGATACTTCTGACGGTTCTCTCTCTCTCTCTCTCTATATATATATATATATATATATATATAGTAAAATACAGAAATATATAAAATACATTAAAAATAAAAAAATCTCCTCTGTATAGTTGTATAATAATTCCTGCCATTGTGTACTATAATGATTGTTGGTTTCTTGATGAATTGTTTTGTTCTTCTTTCTTCTTTTATAAGTCGCTTTGGAGAAAAGCATCTGCTAAATGCATAAATGTAAAACGTAAATACTTTAATTGTTAATTTTTTCAAAAATATATCGGATGGAGTGCTTTAGCGATGTCATTGATTTGACTGTTATGATACCAAAGAGCAGAGGTTAATTCGATTAGGTAAACGATGTAAGATTATTGTGACAACAGAGGCAGGTGAATCAACGTTCACATCAGTCACGTGATTTCCTTTACACCGATTAGCTTCTAAAGCATTAGCTTAGCCTACAATACATGTAGCGCAGGTAATCTCAGCTAATGTTCCCAATTGCTAACGTTCAGGCAGAGCTAGCATTAGCCTTAGTGAGAATTAACAGTCTGTTCAGCATTAGGTGTTTGTGTGCTGCAATTAGAGTAAGTACTGAAGAAGTGTACACAGTGGCACATCTTCACTTCACTCAACGCCTCTCCACTGTTATAGTGTAAAGGGCAAGGCTAGTTGCTATGACGTCTGAGGAATTAATCAATAGCATGACCTGTATGGTCCACTGAAGCATACAAACATACAATAAGGGCCAATGATGACTAGTCACACCCCTTTTTTATGTATTTGTGTGCACATTATACAATTTAGAGTACCAATATATACACACAACCCACACACACACACACACACAAGCAAATCATTTACTCTATTACCTGAGAAAAACATAAGTAAAAGTGGACTCCACTCCACAGTGCTCCTGAAAGCAGTTCTAAGGTCAGCTATAACGGAAAGAATCTGTAATCAAAACTGAGGACGGGGACATCAGAGAGTGAAAATTATTCGAGCAAACGTACTGTCCTTATTTAACACCACAGACTTCTGGTCAGACTCTGCACTTCACAATAATCATTTCAACAAATCAGTATTTTTGTCTTGTTTACCAGTAAAAATAGAAGCAAATTTGTGTAATAATATATAATCACAAGAAATTAGATAAACAAATATATACTTATATACAAAAAGATTGGAGTTTTGAAAGAAAATAATACTTTTATTCAGCAATGATGCATTAAATTTATCAAATGTGACATCATGGTTTCCACAAAACATTAAGCAGCTCAAGTGTTTTCAATATTGACAATAATAACAAATGTTTCTTGAGCACCAAATCAGCATATTGATTTCTGAAGGCTGAAGTAATGGCTGCTGAAAATTCAGGTTTGCGTCACAGGAATAAATTACAATTTAAATTGTAATAATATTCCACATGATTACTGTTTATTTAATACGTTTAACAAATAAATGCAGCCTTGTTAAACATTAGTGCCTTCAAAAACCTTACCGCAAATTAATTAATTAATTTAATTCAATGAATTAAAATCTTAAAGAAAAACATTTGCAAGGGATTCAAGACATGTTTTCTATAAACAAGTCTTATTTTGCACTCTTTAAGGATGTTTACATATTTTTATACATTTTACAATTTTTTATTATTTTTTTGCCAGTGTGTGTCTACAAATATCAGACATAGAGTGGAATCTAAAAGTGTAAATGCACAAAGAAAATCTGGAGTTTTTATTTTTTTATGTTTTTATTTAAACCTGCTTTTTGAACATTTTAAATCAAAAAGAAAAAAGCTGTTTGATAATGTAAGAGTTGTGATGAAGAGGAAATATTTAAGATTCTGCCCTAAAGCAAAATGAGTCTGAAACTAAATTCATTTTCCAGTTTACGTTTTCAACTTTTTCCCCTTAAATATTTATGCCTATGATTTGTAATTTAACATATTGAATTGAATTTGAAAAATATAAGCATTTTTGGACATTTAGAGACCAACAGTTTAGCATATGCACACCTACGAGCAACAAAAGTGAGAAGTGTCTCCTCAGTTCCCCACCCTCCCCAGACTGTGCCAAGACCTAGAGAGCATTCCATTTTTAATTGGTGGGTGATACTCTCTATGTATTATGCAAAGTTACACAGTGTGGTTGTAGCCTATTTGAAAGAGCTATAGGAACAGGTGCAAATGTACACACATTCAAACAAACACTCACACTTACACACACACACGCACACACCTGCTCTCATTCCACCACTAAATTCTCATGTATGTTTTGTGCGTCCATATCATTCTCTAGTCCTCACCGCTGGAAAACAACTTCAATTCTGCTCTCGCTGTGAGACATGAGATACTTTACTGTGATAAATCATTGATGTTTGATGCTGCAGGCATTCGTTCTCCTTCTCATGCCGTAACATTAATTTTTAATTTGCACTTTTAATCTAAAGACTGAGACCACTTCTCAACCCAGTGTTTAGTTCATCTTCCAGCCAATCGCAGTCTGTGCAGGTGGATGTCAGCGCGAGAGAGCTGATTGGCTGAGCCGCACTGTCACCAGTACAAACAAAGAACTGATTGGCTGTTGCACTCTAGTGTTGACCCGTTTACAGCAAGCCAAAGGAGAGAGATAACGAAAGAGGGATAGAAAGGGAGGGACAAATATGTAGAGAGGGATTAAACAAAATGCATTTTATGAGCTTGGGATAAGAGGACTAAAAGAGCCCTTAAGCAGACCATGTACATACACATAATCAAAGAAAGTTGATGCATTTCAAAGCATTATCTGCTTTTGGTGCTGTTTTAGTTATACAATAATAGCATCCAATCCAAACGGATGTGCCACAAATGGCACATCGCATATTTCAACGTTAACTTTAGAGTGTTAGTGTGTCTCCAATTTTTCCAGTTGATCATGACTTGTACTTGTAAATATGTACATTTGCAAGGTTAGTGAATGAAACATCAACACTTCTCTCAAAAGCTCACTGTCCTTGCCTTTTATTCTTCAACATTAATGTCAATACCTCGGTACATGAATACAGTAAACATTCAGTAGCAAGAACACCCCTTCGAATGAATTGGTTTGGTACTATTACTTAAAGGTAATTACTCCATTAAACACCTTAAGGCTTGAATTGAAACATTCATGCCCAACATCAGGGTCTGACCTTCGTGATGAACATAAAAGTTGATTTTATAAAAGCAAAATAAAACTGGAACTAAAAACTAAAACTGAATTAAAACTGAAATAAAAAAAAAATGCATTGAAATAGTATCAGAGATGTTGTGATGTTCGATTCATGAACAACTCATTCTTGTCGCATGTGGCAAAAAAAGAAAAAAAAAACAAATCTGGCCAAAATATATTTTAAATATATGCTAATATATGTTGTAAACAGTGAAGCTCAATTAAATATATTTTTGAAACTGAAAATATATTTGGTCTCAAACTTTCACATACCAAAATGTATTTTCAGGAGCGAGAAGTACATTTCCAATCATACAGTAGTCTAAATTTAGGCTAAATGCAAATGTGGATGGAATAGCCTACATCCAAACTAGATTTATAATGATTTATTAATGTTTATATTATATCTATTTTAGTATGTGTTATATGTGTTATATGTTCATATTTGTTAACAAGTTTTTCTTCAAATGTGACATATTTTCTTGATTTTAAATATATAAAAGGAAAAATTTAAGTTTAAATGCTTTAAAAATATAATTTTATTTTAAAACATATTTTAAAAAATATACAAAACAAATGGCCAAAAAATATATTTACATAAATACATTTACATAAATATATTTTGAAATATTTTAGCAATTTCTAAAAAGAAAATATATTTCATTTGTCGTATGGGTTGTGTTGGATCTTTTCAATTAATTGTTTTGAACTGTTTAATATCCAAATGATTTTTTGACGCTTAAATGATTTTGCGCTTATGAATCCTACTCCAGCCCCCTTTAGTGGAAGATTATCAGGAATAACAACTTTGAATCTGTCTATGACACAAAGCTATCATACTGGAGTATAGCGTACTATATAGTGTTGTTTATACATGATAATTATACTGCGCTCTAAGCTGTCAGCTTAATGGAGTGTTTTACCTTTTTAATACTCTCAGATGAATAACTAAACATCTGTCTCTCACTGTCTTTCATTCTCTTTTTTCACGTGCTAAAGAGGCACTGCTTGGTTTGGTAAGCCTTTAATAGGCTTAAGCAGGACAGAAACACTCTTTAGAGAGAAAGATAGAGAGATAGATAGATAAATAGATATTGTCCTGGATGACAGGAAAATATTCAAAGCAGCTTCTTTAGGTCATCTGCAGTTTAGGTAAACTGACCGCTGTACAAACCTGATAGTCAGATAAGCTACTCAGGACTCTGCCCTGAACTTTGACATCTGCTGCCCCTCCTCCAGCCACCATGAATAACTAAACATCTGTCTCTCACTGTCTTTCATTCTCTTTTTCCACGTGCTAAAGAGGCACTGCTTGGTTTGGTAAGCCTTTAATAGGCTTAAGCAGGACAGAAACACTCTTCTCTCTGCTCTCGCACTAGCTTTATGGCCAGCCTCTCTACCAGTGATTTATTCTGAAATAAATAGAAAACAGAAAGAGTGAGAGAGGCAGAAACAAACAGACACAGTATGGTGGACAGTGAGCAGTCAGGAGAGATTTACTCATTCAAGTCAACTGGAACAGATCTAAAACATTGGCCACATGCACACTGATGCATACAGAAACGAAACAACAGCAGATAAAAGTGACAGACAGACAGACAGACAGACAGACAGATAGACAGATAGATAGATAGACAGATAGACAGATAGATAGATAGATAGAGAGAAAGATAGAGAGATAGATAGATAAATAGATACTGTCCTGGATGACAGGAAAATATTCAAAGCAGCTTCCTTCGGTCATCTGCAGTTTAGGTAAACTGACCGCTGTACAAACCTGATAGTCAGATAAGCTACTCAGGACTCTGCCCTGAACTTTGACATCTGCTGCCCCTCCTCCAGCCACCACCTTCTCACAAACATTTCTTATAAATGCTCATTTCACAACCATTCCACCATGATTCTACAAGTTCTAAACACATCGTCTATACACATCTGTACTTCTACATGTACTGAGTTCATATTTATATTTATACAAATATCCAGGCCACATCGTATTTAAATCCAGATAATTCAGCTAGATCTCTAAATACACTCCGCATTCCTACAGTCTAAGATAGAGAGATAGATAGATAAATAGATACTGTCCTGGATGACAGGAAAATATTCAAAGCAGCTTCTTTAGGTCATCTGCAGTTTAGGTAAACTGACCGCTGTACAAACCTGATAGTCAGATAAGCTACTCAGGACTCTGCCCTGAACTTTGACATCTGCTGCCCCTCCTCCAGCCACCACCTTCTCACAAACATTTCTTATAAATGCTCATTTCACAACCATTCCACCATGATTCTACAAGTTCTATACACATCGTCTATACACATCTGTACTTCTACATGTACTGAGTTCATATTTATATTTATACAAATATCCAGGCCACATCGTATTTAAATCCAGATAATTCAGCTAGATCTCTAAATACACTCCGCATTCCTACAGTCTTGTCAGTCGAAATTTAGTTTCACTTCACTGATCAGTTTGTTCCTATATGGGAAGCACTCATAATGTCTTCTGCTTTTTACCGCTCTGATTTAATCATCTGAACTTCAATTCTGCCTTAGTAATAGGCCTGTCACGATAACAACTTTTTGTTGTGCGATATATTGCACCAGAAATAATGTCACTCATCCTCTGCAGCACTCACTCTTTTAGGGTGAATTAATATAAAAAAAGACTATAGGGTAGATTTAACAATATACAACAAGCATAGTAAACCGATTTAATTAGTATTAAAGCTTGAATGCAATTAGTGCACAATATGAATCTGGGAAAATCAATGCGTTTATCAAAATATTCTTTTACAAACACAGTTAAAAATAGTAAGCAGCACAATGCAGCACCAAATCTGCATATTCGATTTTCTGAAGGATCGTACTGAAAAATCAGCTTTGCTATTGAAGGAATAAATTACATTTTACAATATATTCATATAGAAAACATACTAAATTGTACGAAATACTTAGCACAGTTTTTACTGTATTTACTGTATACAGATCAAATAAATGTAGCCTTGGTAAGCATAAGAGACTTAAAAAAAAAACAGTAAAAAAACAATTCTGACCCCAAACTTTTGAACGGTGCATCTACTTCCTAAATTTCAGCACATGTATTTTCTCGGTTCCTTCCCCTTCAAACTCTCAGTAACTGTTGCTTATTAAAAGGAAAAATTAAACATATTCATGAACATGTTGGTGGTCTAAAATGAATTAAAACTTTGCCTAAAGGCAAATCTAAATATAAAAAAAACAACTCACAACACAATTTTCAGATGAACCACATACATGCATAAGACAAGTAATTATTGAATTCTATCATTTCTGTGGGTGTGTGCCCTGTGGATATTATATAATAGGTATGACTTTAGAGTGTGCATAAGTGGAGGGATAATTACACAGTGGACAATCAATAATAAAAACACAGCAGTCATTCATCAAACCCCCTGGGGACTGACAGCTAGGTGACTCTCAAATTGTCCTGTACATATAAAAGCAGAGAGGAATGGCTCAAATATGATCTGGTGACTGAAATCAATCACACTCTTTACAATGGCTTTCGCATCGGGTAGATATAGAAACTCAAAAAAAAGCCAGCAGGTTGGTCCCACAAGGACTAAATTTTCCCCCAAGGCCATTTGCCTGCTTGCATTCACACTGCCAATATGAACTCTTAAAGGGGTCCTATTATGCTCTTTTACAAAGTCTTGATTTTGTGTGTACTAGAACAGGCTCTCATACTAGGTTGTTCGAAAAACACATTATTTTTCACATATTTTACATTATTACAGCACCTCTCTCCCCAGTCTGGCATGAACGGCTCGAATAGTTCCTGTATCAAATGAGGTGAGCGTGATTTCACCAAGTATAACATGTTCCTGGATCAACATCCTTGTTGATCCTGGAACATCATTCCAATCAACCAAGGGAAAAAGCATAATAGGACCCCTTTAAGTGACTGAGCCGGCCGACAACAATGTGATTAAAGCACGGCATTCAACAACTGTAGGGTGGAGAAGTGCCTGGATTTCGGCATTGGTCCATCTATTGCAGTATCCTATGTTCAAGAAGTTAATTTGTGGAGTAAGTACATGTAAACTGTGTATTTACACTACTTTTTTCAAATAGAGGGGTCTAGTTTTCTTATGGTATGTATTCAGCCAATGGATATACACTTACATTACCAGCGACGGTAGTTATTATGCAAGGTTAGACCCTACTCTGAAGCAGAAGCTAATTTAGTCCCACAAAAGGCATTCCTATAATTAAAATCATTCCCAGTTTCTACAGTGTGAATACAACAAAAAGCAGGCTCTTCCGGCAATAGTTATATCAACTGTGACAACGTTCCTCCGGTGTGGAAGCCATCCTAACTCACAGCAGCCCTGAGCAGCGCTTTTAACAATAGTGACTAATAACGATATTTGGCTAAATAGCCCAAAATTGCATTACTTTTCGGAAGCCACTTGGTATATGCTTTTTTTTTTTTTTTACTTTTACTAAACATTTTCCCCCATACTTTACACTCAAGTTTTCAAAGCTATGCCATAGAAGAAGCATTGGTTAACCAAAGAACCTTTCAGTGAACAGATCAGAAAAGAACATTTTTCTTTCTTAGTGTGAAGAACTTTTTAATAATCTTAAGAAAACATGTCCACTATTTTGTGGAATTGAAATGTTCCATGGATGCTAAAAGTTCTTCATCATACCATGATATAGGCCAGCAAAGAACATTTATTTTTAGGAGCGTATGGTCATTATTGATACAGCAGGTCGCAAAATTGATTGATAAAAGCATGGATGCACATTTGCATCTCCAAAAACATGAGAAAACGCAACACTTTGAGAGATGCAGTGGGTGTGGGCGACTCCAGAGCAAATGGCATGAGCATTAGAACTGAAGATCAAAGTCTTTCCTCTTTTACAATAAACACCGCTTCATTGGGAGTGACTGCTAACAGGCTTACATTAACCACAGCAGCTTCTCCGTTTCTCATCTGACGCTCTGTTATCTTTCTGTCTACCCGAGCAGCACAGAGTGAGATGAGTGCTGGATGGGCGGATGACAGTCAAGGTCAGTTAGCAGATCGTGAGAAACCCCAAAAAACAGATAATGTGTAAACCCCAGTAACAGACACAAAGACTGGAAGAGGAAGACACCAGCAAAGATGCACAGAGAGGGCGCAAACAGAAAGTGAAAGTGCATGAAAGAGCTTGTTAAATATAGATTTAGAGGAAACTAAAAAGTAGAACGCCCTTTTGCAGTGGTCAATGGTAAATATTCAGTTTAGCTGTTTTAGTGCTCAGAGATTTTAAAGGGGTCATATGATGCTGCTAAAAAGAACATTATTTACAGAGAATTCAAATTGCGTTACTCTCAGGCCCTTGGTGCATACAGATAACACTAACAGTAGAACATAAATACAGATAGATACAGATTA
>NW_015625586.1:69186-79887 GCF_001515625.1 Sinocyclocheilus rhinocerous
AAACGTTAAAACCCATTACAAACGAGGCATTTGTTGCATCCAGTGGGGACATAATTACTGATTATAATGACTTATACTGTCTTTTTATGCGTTGTGTTGCATCGCGCCGCGTAAACATAAAACTGCATTTGTGAACGGAGAAATTACAAACAACAAGTGCTACTCTACTGCCCAAAACTCGCGTTTGAATCATCAGTGGCAAATCCTTTAAATGAAAACGTACTTACGTGAGTCAGAACTGCCGGCATTTTATTCTAACGTTACTCTCCCAGGATCAGTAAACAGTCCTCCATAAAATGTGCCGGTGATCCACAGCACTAAGTTGATGTATTTCCTCAGCGACCAGCATGGATCAGCTCTAGGCATGACGAAGCAGATATCGTCCCCTTTTGGAAGGCCAGACAAAGTAGTTTCGCTTTCACAACGAAGCACACAGCGCCTTCACGACATGGCGGCGGCAGCAACAATACTACAGCGAGAATAAAAGTTACGCTTTCTTTCTTTGCGTGAACATTTGGGCGGTGTTATGCAAATCTTCCCACATAGTGACGTAGGTATGTGGGGGTGTGTTAGAACGAGCCGTTTTAGGTAGGCGTGGCTGACTCTTAACTTTTATAAAGAATATCTCTTTGGATTTGAGACTTTAGTCTTTGCAACTTTATAGATCTTCTTTATGCACCAAGAGCTTGTAACACTCCAAAGAGAAAGGAAAAATTGAAATCGCATCATATGACCCCTTTAAGTGATTACAGCTTAGTTGATGTCCTTCACATAAATTTCACATACAACACTGAGTATGTTCAAATAAAGCTGCTCTAAAACGGCATAAATCGATGACAGTACTAGTTTCTGACTGAACAAGAATTGAGGAAACTGCTCTAGCACTCGCTATATTTCCATTACTTTCATTTCTTCAGTATCTCTGACTTTTGATTCATTACGTGTTTGAACAACACAGCAAGTGCTCCATGAACATGCATACTGTATACACACCTCATGGCCAAAAGGATGTGGACACAAACATCTAAATAATGGGTTTGGCAGGAAGTGGGTGAGAGAGGGGGGTGGGATCGGGAAAAGTCCACGAGCTGGGACTCGAACTTGGGACACCCGAAGCGCAACGGCGCTACATATCGGTGCGCTGCCCACGAGGCCATCGGCGCCGACAAGGCCCACTGAATCTTAAAGCTACAGGATACAATGACTCACTTGCAACTTTGCGGCAACAGTTTGTGGATGGCCTTTTTCTGTTCTGCACAACAAGCGAGGTCTATAAAGAAATTATTTAGAGAGTTTGAAGTGAAGAACTTGACTGGCATCCATAATGCACTACAAATAAACACCTTTGGGATGAACTGGAATGCTGATTACAAGCCAGATCCCATCGTCTACTAATGGTCATGTCTGAATGGTAGCAAATCCCCTCTGCTATAGTATAATAAAGGTAGGGTAGGCAATTTCGGAGAGGCTAGCAATAGCCTCCCGGTGAATCATTCTCCAAAGCCACGCCTCCTCCAAAACACATGAAGACGCACAGGCAGACCAGCGGCTAACCAGCAAAACGATGAGAGACAGCACTAGTGAAGGGTTGAATGGGTTGGACTTTTTTCAAATACATAAAAAAAATCCTATCACTTCCAAACTTTAGTATTATATATTAAATACTGACAAAACACAATGTGTATTTTTAGCTAGACGTTGTCACTTGAACAGACAATCATTAATCACACTGATTTAAGCTGTACATGTTTTACTAAATTGAACCACAGCTCATAAGAGTCACAAATCCCACAAGACAAAGCATAAACACACAGGCTACGCAACAACTCTCATGCCATAAAAATCTGAAATACAGAATCAAGGCACAGATCAAGACTGACTGGCCTTGTAATCTAAAGTCACTTCTTCTTAGTCATTTAGGGATGGTGTCACCTGTATGCTTATTCAAAGCAGAACACGTTTAAAGCAGACCAAATGAAGTAAATGTAAGTCTTTCCTTGGAAAAGTTGCAATGAAGCACATGCCTGACTTTATGAACTATAGTATAATCGATACAATAAGCTTGCCCTTCTTTATGCATCACAACATAAGTACATGACCACTGATGTTGGTTAAAAAATGCAAACCATTAAGCATAGGCATACAATCCAAAAAAACTAGCCAAATGTGCTGCACAGACCTTTGATTCGCTCTCGCATTTCCAGGTGCTCGTTAAAGAAGAGCTTTCCAAGAAAATTCACAAATATATGTGTAACCAAATAAAAAAACACAACTCTGCCCTCTACTTCGGTTTACAGGCCTTCTTTCAGCTCCCTCTGCCTTTCTATCTTTTCCTCTCCTTCTGAACACAGTGTGCCAGTCAACATGTTGAACGTATTCCCTGCACAGCAATCACGTCCCAGCCAACCCTCTCAAATGCTGTGTGTCGACTGCAACAAGAGGGCATCAACCGCACAAACTTTGGCAGCACAGGTCAACCTAGGTTGTACAGTCCAGCTAAACAAACACACGGTGTGCCAACAGGGCTAAATGTTCAAATGCACCTCCAGTTCACTTATTTATGAAATGTGATATTTCAACAGACCTGAGGTTTACCAGAGTTTCCCTTCTAATCCCACACCAAATCCTCTACATTCCTGATTTCTCACAGGCAGGGTTGGCCGAACAATTTTGCCAAACATGTGTTTGACTTCCAGTCGTGGGAAGAGACACTAACTAAAGGCGTCTTTACTCAGCTGCTCTGTGCCTGCTCAAAATTCAAAAACGCAATGCCTCATCAAAGTCAGACTAAATTATGGCTGCTCAGACCCACCTCAGCCCCTAATATCAAAGTATACAGTATGTAATTGCTGTGTAAATGCATTTAAGCTATCTCTGAGCATCATCTTCTGTGCCTCCTTTGCAGTGTTGCTTGACCCATACAAACTTATGCCAAATTTACGCTGCACAGGTGGCACAAAAGAATTTCTAAGGTGTCTTTACCCAGACTACCCAAATAATGCTGCTCAGAGGTGGCATAAATGCATTTACTCAGCGATTGCATCTTTATACACTACTTTGATTCTTAGAGTATACTTTGGTGGGTCAGAGCAGGCAAAATTTAGTCCGGCTTTTATGAGGCATTGGGTCTTTACACACAATTTTGAGCAAGCATAGATGAGCCTTAACTTGGTTGTGTAAAGACACCTTAATTAAGAGAGCGAGAAAACGATCTGTCCCTTTTGTCTGCAGGTGTAGAAATAGCTAAACAAACATTAAGGGCCAAAGCTTATTTTATAGCACATTAAACATAATTATCCAGTATGTAAATGCAAGTAGGGAAATAAGGAATTAAAAACACTCAAGTTAATACATTTAAATAATAAATGAAACTTTTAAATAATACATTTTTACCTTTTATGTACCCTACTGAAAGAAACCAAATGGGTCGGCCTAAACCATATACAGATTTCTTGTTGCAAACACCCACAAATTTGTATGTTTGCCCCCAAATTTGTTTGTTTACTCTTTGTTGTCATGACAGGCCAGCTGTTTCCAAGCTTGTGTGGTCTTAAGTAATCACCTCCGATGCTAAATTACTGCCAACTGAAAACACATCTTAAAGTAAAGCTAGTACGGCGTTAGATCAATGAGTGACTGACACTGGTCAAGTACATAAACACTCTACTTAAGCGGCTCTTAAGTGCTCATCGAGAACCACATTTCTCCCGCTTGAGATGCAAACACAAACTTCATAAGCCTCCTCCAGTTGAGCTACAACAAAACACAAGGCACAAAGTGAAATAAAAGACTTATGTAATATATTCCAAACTAGGCTAAAAATCAAACTTAATCAATTTATGACATTACAGTTTGATGCACTGTAACACTAGTACAATTTTTACCAAATGCAACACGACTGCTAATGTATTATGTATTTCCAGTAGGCAATGCTTTATCGCAACAAAATGTGACTAAGCAGATAGGCTGTTCCTTGTCATTTATTAATGCATACACAGGAATCGGAAGTCATGCATCAAATCCCTTCCCGAACTTCATATAATGATTCATATCTAACAGATATATGTGGTTATGTTATTGGTAATTACTAATGATACTTACATTCAATCATTTGACCATGTTAAAGTGTATTTAGCTATGAAAACATTTATTTGAAAATCTGAGTGATTCCTGCATCGCACAATGTTACTGTAGCTATTTGATGACTATACTGTCATTAATCACTCACTAAACTAGGTAGCCTGCAGTTTACCAATAATATAACTTCTGATTGAAACAAAATAACCTGTTTGCAAGATATCAAATAAAAGCCACACCAATAAGTGTAACACGCGATTAAGAACACTTTTTAAACATATTAAGAAGAGTTCAATTTGATCAAAATAATATCCATACGCAACTGAACAAAATAATTGAACGTTCGCTCTACAGCGCCCTCCTCTGCTCTGCGCATGCGTGCGAATTTTCTGCGACGATCCTTGATCAATTTAATTTCTACTCTTCCTCTGGTTACATGCGAGTCATAAGGCAATATGATACATTACAATACTACTGGAAAAAATTGCAATCATGTCTAATAGTTTAATCAAGGGTTTGAACGTCAGGAGGCGTTAACATTTACAGTAGCTAGTTCTCTGGTCATTTTCAACATGCGCTCATAATAAGCTTGCAGTTAAGATATAGTTCTCATTAATCACAAAATTACCACAGAAAACACACCATTTTTTCTATCTATTAGGCTATAGGATATAACACATCTAAAAAAAATACATAGGCTAATTAGCGGAAATATGAGTTCTGTAGATTTTAAGGGCATATTAAAAAGCAACGTGTTCCCATTAATAAAATCACATAGGTACAACGCACATGTATAGGTTACACAGCCTATATGATTGCACAAAAGCGCACGCATGCACACACTTGACACTGTTGAACGGAAACTAAATTGCATGATGGGAGATAAAAGAATCTGCTGTGGAAGACAATATCAAAGGGGAAAATAGAGAACATGCCTTCGACTTTCTTACTAGGCAACTGCAACTGTCCTGTGTGTCAGGGACTAATAAACTCAGATTCGCAAATTATAAAATACCCATTGCTCTTAACATAACGGTTAAAGCTCGTCTAAATGAGCGTGCGCGCACGCCTTTCTCGTGATCTGCTTGTTTCTTTGCAGTGGCAGTCGCGTGGCCAAAATGAATGTGGCACCTCAAAACGGAAAGACAGTTCACAATTTCGCAAGAGGTATGGCTTTAATAACACACTCCTGCTTTATTTAAATCTCCAGTCAAAACCGTACTGTATCATGGCGAGTGAACTGTCTCGATCTTTAACTCTTAACGTAATAAACTTTCACCCACTGAAACCCATTTGGCTCTGGAACCACGAGACCAAGAGAAGTGCTGCTTGCTGACAGCTCCGCACTATCACTCAAGTTATACCCTCATAACGGTAAATTCAACAGCCTAGCGAAAACATTCGCCCGGAGAGTGCGCTTGTTTTCCGCTGAGCGCTTAATGTGTCAGAATTAACTTCAAACGCGAACCGGTCAAAGGCGCAGAAGTATGGAGCTGCGTTCGCTGGACTGGAATGGAGTTGGAAATGTGAGCTGGACTGTCCGTGAGACTTGACAGGCGTGCTGGAGGGGGGCTGGACTCTCTGCCTGTTGATCCGATAAAAAAAAACAGGGTGCAAGAGCTTGGGGCTTGCGAAACACCGGTGGCAAACGCGCACTGTCTGAACTGAACAGGAACCTTTTAAATAAGAGTCTATTAGACATGTCATATATTTTGGAAGCGCTAAGAGCAACGTAAACAGCTTCAATTAAGCGTGAAAAGTCCAGCCCAGTGGAGCCTCAACAAGATCAACCGTGGACATTTGTTTATAAACAACTATGCTGTTAAAACAACAACATTTGCCATCGACAAACAACATTTATTAAGACACACTGAAAGCGCACAGGCGCAAGAAACATACCTCGGCAGGTCTTCTCAGTCCGCTGTCGTTTCGCATAAAAGTGCAGCAAAGCTCCAGATAGCGCCTACGACACAGAAAGGCAACCTTTCTGCCCCGTCTATCTCAACCAGCAGTGGGTTACGCAGTTTTTCATGTGCTTTCACCCCTCCTCTTGCTCTCTCGCTCGCTCGCTCGCTCTTGGCGATGTCCGATTCGTGAACGAATCGTTCGTTTGAGTCGAATCGCACTAATGAATCGTCCGAACCGTTTCACTAAATCCCTATAACGATTCTTTCACTTATCGGACTTTAACGGGTCCGAGCAGTTCTCGAGTCAACAAATCACTGAATTGAGACGCTTTTGGACCTGTCCGATTCGTAATGAACCGAGAACTGATGGTAGCAAGAGGAGCGAAAAGTAAATTAATTTTAAAAGAGAACAGTAGAAATGTTACAAATATATAGGCTATGCGTGACATTTTTATCAACACACATACAAAAATATGGTTTTATCAAAACGTGAAAACTTTCAAGAAACATTAGCATTAATGTAACTGCAAATTATATTTAGGTTCTAAATTACTTTGTTTTTATGAGTCGAATAAAGCCAACAAAAAACTGAACTGGGACACATAAAACATGTCTATTTAAAAAGACTCCATTGAACCCTTTCATTAATAAAACTTAATCAAGGTAAGTAATTTATAACCTACAATTGGCTGTACTGGTACGATTTAACATCAAGCTGAGACTACGTAATGGCGCAATTACGTCATGACGTAAGGAATCACTGTGCTTTGAATCTGTTCTTTTAAAGGAACTGTTCAAAAGAGCCGACTTGCGGAAATGAGTCGGACTTCCCATCATCTACTCGTTCGCACTTCTAACCGCCCGCTTCCGGTGTTGTTTCACTGGTGAGAAAGTCGCGTAGTTCATGCAAGGAACTGTAAGGTAGGTAGGTTAAAAAGCCGTGTGCACTTTTAAAAGGCAAATTATTGTTTTAGACGTGCAAAAGGCTTAATATATGCGCTGTGGGCGGGGGTGGGGCTATGAAATATAAAGACGGTTAGGGGAGCGCGAGGACTGCTGATTGGGTTTACGCGTGACTTGAGTCGAGGGACATAACGCAGAAAAACAGTTTACTTTGAGCTGCTGAAGCGCGCGTACGGAGCTTAACATTGTGAGTACAGCTCTAATGGAACTGACAAGGGTTCCCACGGATGCAGAAAACCTCTAAATACAAGGAAACTAAAACTGTGCATTGATAAATCCTGGAAATTAAGTATTAAAAATAATGGAAACATGAGAATGTACGCAGTTTTGGCTGTTATTCTCTGCTGAGAAATCTTGCACCGTTTTGTCTTGCATATCTTGTAATACGACTACAACTGTGAAATAATTGTTCCTTTGTGTCGCTTATTGTTTAGTCAAAGCGATTCACAAATCGGTCGTAACGATTCATTACGACTTGGTATGAATCATAATTATATATTTTTTAAATTATACAGTAATCACAGACCTTTGGAAAGGTTATGGAATTGTATTGGTCAGAAAGTAAACCTTTAAATAGTTCAATATATATATATATATATATAATCTCCTTTGAGCTTCAGCAAATAGATTATCTTAGGGCTGGACGATATGGCCAAAATTGATATCACGATATATTATCTATTATTAATTTAGCAAGTGTGGGTTAAAATGGGCTATAATATAGATACTTATTATGCAAATATAATACTATGATAATAGCAGAGGTAAATCCAGTGGTGTTGTTTAGGCGTTTGCCACTGAGCAGACTTCATCTTCATCTGCTCAGCACTTTTACCGGCTTAGGAGTGCGGCTCTGGGAAACGGACAGATCTTGAGGGAGATTCCTTTTTTTTTTTCTTTTGGCAGTGTTGCGACCCTTATTTCTCATGTCCTCGATCCGTTCTTCGGAGACGGAAAAAACATGTTCGATTCGTCAACTGAGACGGGCGGAGAGCCGCGTGCAAACCGGATCCAGGCTGGACACGCACGCAGCATGCGGATGGAGGCAAGCTGTGATCAAACGGCTGCGGCCACGACTAGGGTCAAAGCATGTTTTACGGGTTAGACGAGATGATAGAGAGCATATATGTAGTGACATGCTTCTGATATTTGACTAAAATCGCACGAAAGTCTTATTAGTAGTAGTAATGTTTATTCAAGCACCTTGAAGTATACAAATAAAGTAAAGGAGCATAACATATTTTTTCCCCCTTTAAGTGTCTTTTCCGCACATTCTCTCTGCAGACTCATTCTTTATGGGTTTTAATTAAAATTGGTGCAGTTACTGCATTATCTCCTAAACACGTTAATTAAATGAGTGTTCAGTGCAGCCGTATTGAATAGTTTAATATTGCCCCCTGCTGGTTAAACCACACAATTACATTCACAGCCATGAGGATTGGGCTCGTCTCACTGCATACTGTAGTAGACAAGCACAGGGTGTATAGTTGAATTGTATTAAAAATATATAATTCAAGGTAACACACACACAAATGCACATGCAGCACATACTAGCAACACTTCAGCATACTTTAATTCACAAATAATTGTATATCAAAAAGGATTTACTGCTGCTACTATTTATAGTATGTGATGTAGTTAATACAAATATCAACTGCATGTGTGTGGTCAGTATTGTATAGGAAACACTTTGTTTTTACAATTAAATTACTGAGACGCGAGCAATGAGCTCAAACGCACAGTTGCCCTGCGCAGCTCTTTGGGTGCAGCTGATAAACAACCTGCATTGGATGGACTCCATCTTGGCAAGATGAAAACTTTGATTCAGCATATTCTCTCTCCCAGAGAGACACCGCTTGGGGGGGGGGGGATAGAATCAGAGGGCATAGATTTAGTTTTCATTGACGATAAGTGGATGTGTTTGTGTCCCTTATGTTTATCTAGACGTGTATATTAATGCAAGGCATATTTATACATGTTTCTGTTTTCTAGGCTGCAGCAGATCTCTCTTGATATTAAAGGAATCACCCAAAAAGTGAATGTTTACTCACTCTCAGGCCATCCAAGATGCAGTTGAGTTGGTTTCTTCATCAGAACAGATTTGGAGAAATTTATCATTACATCACTTGCTCACCAATGGATCCTCTGCAGTGAATGGGTGCCGTCAGAACGAGAGTCCAAACAGCTGATAAAAACATCACAGTAATCCACAACACTCCAGTCCATCAATTAATGTCTTGTAAAGTGAAAAGCTGCATGTTTGTAATAAACCAATCTATCATTAAGGTGTTTTTAACTTTAAAATGTTGCTTTCGGATAAAACAAGAGTCCTCGATCCATAATCCTGCTTTCATTCACATCCTCTTTCCCTTCAAATAGTAGCATGTTCATGCAATAACTATGTATTCATTAATACCACAATGCAGAAATATGAAGGGAAGGGACTCATGAAAAGCCAATGTATTAAATGTCAGAATCAGTGCAGCTTCGCAGAGGGCTTGCCAGGAATAAAATATACTTGAACTACAACGACTGTAATGCTGTATTATGGATTTGGGGGTGAAAAAAAAAGCTAACAAAACACAAATAAAATCCTGATTCCTTTCCAATTTACATAAGCATAATAGAGTTTAAACTGATTTATTCTCAGTCCTCCTGAGTCACCGGTCTCCACAAGTGCAAACATTTGAAAGTATAAACGCCATTACTGCAAACCTAACAAACAACTGGACCACTAATCAAAGAACCTTGACAAAAGGTCAATGCGCAATGTCCAATGCGAGATCTCTCTCTCTCTCTCTATCTATCTCTTTTTAACCTTTAGAGCAGAATGGCTGGGGTAATGACAGGTAGACGGAGAGAGATAAACACTCAGTAATTACCATTTGCGTGAAGGCAGATGAGATTCGTTTAGGAAGAATGACCTTTAACGATCCACTGAAACGTAACTTAATCGCTTAATTTTGTTCCACTGGGTGATAAAATGCCCCCACAGAGCAACTATTCGGGGCCATTTATTACAGGAAGACCATGTAAATGCCAGTCCTGATTTCGCTAACTGTAGTATATGTAGTTCTTGTCATGTTTATTATTAGTTCTATTTTTTCACATTCCAAATGCGTGGTCAGACGTGGTGCTGTTTGAACGTATACTGCTGAATATAGCTGCTGAAACAGTTCTACTCCGCCATCATTGAATCTGTCCTCTGCACTTCTATAACTGCCTGGTTCAGCTCAGCTACCAAATCTGACCTCAGAAGACTACAGAGTGTAGTCCGGACTGCTGAGCGAATCATTGGTACAACCCTCCCTTCTCTCCAAGAACTGTACTCATCCAGAGTGAGCAAAAGGGCTGGCTGAACATACAGAATAGCCAGAGCTGTTGAGAAACGAGTGAGTTTCTCAACGGCTCTGAGAATAGCGACATACTAGCCTACCATTCAAAAGTTCATGGTAGGTACGATTTTTTTGTTTTTCAAAATACTCAGGGCTGCATTTAGTAGATCAAAAATACTGTGAAATATTATTAGAATTTAAAATGACTTTTTCTCTATTTTAAAGGGGTCATATGATGCGATTTAAATTTTTCCTTTCTCTTTGGAGTGTTACAAGCTCTTGGTGCATAAAGAAGATCTGTAAAGTTGCAAAGACTACAGTCTCAAATCCAAAGAGATATTCTTTATAAAAGTTAAGAGTCAGCCACGCCTACCTAAAACGGCTCGTTCTAACACGCCCCCACATACCTACATCACGAT
>NW_015625586.1:80986-89332 GCF_001515625.1 Sinocyclocheilus rhinocerous
CTTTGTTGAAAACGATGCGTTTGAGAGAGGCGGAGCATAGAGGACCTACAATAATGTACAGTATTTTAAAAATGTGTTTTTTGAACATTAAAGCATGTCAACATATTCTGTTACACCAAATACACAAAATAATGATCTTTAAAATAGCATCATATGACCCCTTTAATGTTTTAAAATGTAATTTATTCCTGTGATGGCAAAAGCTAAATTTCAGCATCATTACTCCAGTTTTTAGTGTCACATGACCCTTCAGAAATTATATATGCTCATTTAATGCTTAGGAAATATTATTATCAAAGTTGAAAACAGTTGTGCTCCTTAATATTTTTGTAGATACTTTTTTTTTCAGGATTCTTTGTTGAATCCAAAACATTTTTTTTTTTTTTAAATAGATTTTTTTTGTAACATAAACGTCTTTACTGATGCTTTAATCAATTTAATGCATCTTTGCTGACTAAAAGTTTTAATTTCTTTAAAAAAAAAATCTTACCGACCCCTATTTTTTATATATATCCCAGATAACTGAAGAAATGATCAAGGACACAAAGAGCTGATAACTGTTTCTCATCAAGAATTCATTGTACAATAAAGTGAATATACATAGTGCAGTGTATATATAATAGTATACACACCATAAAGTGAGAGTGGAAGGACAGATACACAAAGTGGGAAACAAACTGACAGACGTTTAAAAAGTAGTTACATAATGAAGAAACATCACTTTCCATCATATTTCCGTTTGAAGTGCTACCTTACATGACAACACAGCAGATCAGTGAATTAAAGAATGAAATTATAAATATGTGTGCGTATTTGTATATATGTGCATGTATGTGTGTCTCTGAAATTCACCATCTAATTATGTTACTGCTGGCTCGGTGCTAGATTTTTCTTGCTATCCAAGTTGGCGCATTAAACATCATATTGGAGACACAATTATATGGTGGAAATATCACATTTGCTCATCTGTGTAATATATATTCATATATATTTATCTTCTTCCATTCACTTCCCAAAGACATCCAATAAAAGAGTAAAATATTTTTCATCAACATTAAAATACAGTATATTCACGTGAACCAGAAGCTAAAAGGGGCGTTATAGACCTGCATGCACAAACTTACTTTACAACATATGATCTCACCATAAATGATACTTCTGTACCAATCCATTCCATCAATACTACCGTGAAGTTTACACCCCTTCTCACTCATTTCCAAAGATCAACATAAAGAACAAAGAATTCACTGGCCCTATGCTATGCTAACAGCTCAAAATATGTTTCATGTTTGTCAACACCAGTGGACATTCAATGAAATACAAGTCAAAGGCCATTTCTATTACTTAAAAAAAACAACAACATTGGGCTACTATACAGTCATGGCCAAATGTCTGTGATTAAACATGTTAAAGAGCCTTAATATTCACACTTACATTGACAAAGGTCAAAAAAATCAAAAAAAAATGGTCTTGAAGGCCTCACATTTCTACAAAAAAAGGTTAAGAATAACATCTTAACCATTGAATGAGCTCAATTGAATATTGATACAAAGGATGAAAGGTTAAAATTTTTGCGCGTTTGCACACTTTTGGCTATGACTGTAAAAACAGAAGAAACAAAAAAATGGCTCGGAGAGAGAAAGCAGCTGTAGCACCTAAGCATTATGTACATGATTATTCAATAGAAATAAAATAAAAAAACACACTAAAATGATGGAAAACTAAGCATTTCGGCAGGTATCCATATCTGAGATTGTGGAGGCTGCAAACCCTTCTCTCATTGGCGAGGGATGATCAGAGCTCATCTCCATGTCCAGAGTGAGAGATTCTGGAGGGAAAGTGGAATCACAGGATTAGGAGACCCTAAAATGTCTGCAATGGATATTGAGAAAGCTGTTTTGTGACTTACCCAGTGGTCCTGGGTTGGCCTCGGCAGCTTCATTGTGCATGAGAGAGTCGAGTGTACGAGGGGACATCGGGAACAAATCGCTTGTGTTGCCAGAGTTAGTCCTGCAAAAGAACGAAGGCACACATCAGACAGGACACACAAGCTACAAATGAACAGTCATTAATTCCAGCTTCACATACAACCGTATCATTTAGTAAAGTGAGAGTTCATTCGCCACGTAATGAGTTAACCTTCACTCTAATATTTGCATATCAACACATTTTGCACATTCCCACACTCAAAGTCATACACATGAGCATCACTTGGTGCACCCCAAAATGAAACTTCTGTCAACATTTACTCAACCTAATAGCATTCCAAACCTGTATGGCTTTCTTTCTACTGTGGGACATAAAAGATATTGTCCAAATTATAGGTAAGTCAAAGGGCTCCAATGTCATCAGAGGTTTGGAACCACATGAGGGGAGTAAATTATTATTATTATTATTTGTGGCGTTTTTAGGATGGGACAGTGAAAGGTTCACAGGCGGGATTCGAACTTGGGACACCCGAAGCGCAACTGAGCCATATGTTGGCGCGCTGCCCACAAGTCTATCGCTGTCATCATGAGGGGAGTAAATTATGACAAGTTTCATTCTGGGGTGAACCTGTCTCAGTCATGTGTTAGAGGATGTTGAAACAGCAGATTCAACACAGTGCACTGAAAATGTACGTTACTATATAGCTGGCATGCAGTGATGTAATGTGGATCTGTAGTTGCTCGTTCACTTTTTTCCTTGTCAATAACCTGATTCCTAATTGCTGTGATTGATAAGTCTATATTACAACATGGAAAAACTACTATAATAATAAAATTACATTCATATGTAAATACTTTGTGAGAACACACATCTACTTTTGAATGGCATTAAAGGGGTCATATGATGCGATTTCATTTTTTCCTTTCTCTTTAGAGTGTTACAAGCTCTTGGTGCATAAAGAAGATCTGTAAAGTTGCAAAGACTAAAGTCTCAAATCCAAAGAGATATTCTTTATGTTTTTTTTTTACTTTAAACCGCATAAACACATTTCATTACACCAAATACACAAAATAATGTTCTTTTTAGCAGCATCATATGACCCCTTTAACAGAGAAAGATGCTGACATGCACTTATATCTGAACCAGTCAATGGCTTTCTGCTTGGCTGCCCGTTAGTTTTACCCTGGGGAATTAATTACTAGGGGTCAAAGTTTGCCTGTTTGTTAACACTCCAACCCACTCATATGGGCAGTTACTGTTTTGGTAAAGCAGTATTTCCACACTAACTCTTGTTTGTGTTGAGACAAGCGTATGAAGGGTGAACAAATAAAACAACTTCAGAGAAGCTGAAGTCTCGATCAAGCCTAGTTCTGGCTGTACAAAAAACACTAGCAGTGGTCCAGAAGTTTGATCCAGCGGCAATGGAAAAGGCAAGAGTTCCAGATACTTGTGGGTAAGTTACGCGCTCACGACACATCAAACTAATCAAATGATATTACAAATGCATCAAACTGAAGTATTTTTGGGCTACTCAAAGGCATTTACAAGTTGTTGATCATGTCTAGTATGTCAGGTTGCTGGTAAATTAAACCAGGCTTTGTTGATTTTATAGAATCAATACTTTGATGTGTATTTATTTGCTAAAAAAAAAAAAAACAATACTAAAACAATTTTTTCTTCTTGTAATTTTGGTTTGTTTAGAGTAACTCAAAACAGTAGAGGGATGAATTGCACATCAAGTTCCAGGCTGCCCAAGAACAATATTATCACTCTTAAAAGCCATACTGGGCACATATTACATTGAAAAGAGTTACATTCTGTTTATGTTTGCATTATGAAAAATGGTACGAGTTGTTAGGAAGCCGGTGTAAGCGTTTTTCCTGAAACACTTTCTCATGCCAACAACATTACCAGGACCAATCTGGAGAACTCACTGTCCAAGATGAAAGGGCACTTTGATAAGACTGCCAATAAAAGTTTAAGCCAAGAACTTGTTTTCCACCCTGGATCACCAAAGGTCCCGACTACCTTCCAAAATCTCAAGCAAAAGCTGGATGATATGGTCCTATATTACGGGGATTCAATCACAGGGAAAGAATCTCTCCAATTTTTACACTACATTTGTTCAGATTTTGGCTGGTTCTTTAACCCTGAGTCTCGCAAAATGTCAATTTGGTTAAACAGCTGCAAACCATCTGGGGAAATAGTTAGTACCAGTACAGGTCGATTCTACAAGTGTAAAGGTGTCAGTTACTGTTCAATCCCTTGTCCTAACAACAAAATGTGAATGAACTCTGAATACTGAGCTCAAACGGGTGCAGAAAATATTCTTGTCAGGGTTCAGTTAATCCCTGTTGGTAGATGTCAAACTACACCATTTGCAAAAAGCATCTTTTTCCATTTACAGACAGCCATTCAGAAGTAGCAGTGTATTCTGAAACTTTTCGCAAGCAAAACATAAATCACAAACAGCTAATATGATAAAACTGTATTTTTTTAGTCTTATGGCAACAGAGCCATGGGTAATATAGACCTCACTGATTTAAAAATACAGTGTGATGTGTGTATAAACAGTGACAACAGTTATGAGAGGATTTGCTCCATACAGTGAAGTCATTTGTGTGGTTGTTGGTCAGTTTTCTCGTCTTCTCTCCCTCCCCTATCTTACCACATATCCAGGTTATGAAACACCCAGAAAGCCCTGGAGACAACGTCTCAACATCTATAAACAGCCTCTCTATTAATATTGCCACTAAAACCGTTGTATTGTTGTTACCAGTGTTACTGTTAATGCTGTTGTTTTGCTGATAAAAACAACCACTAATTATCTATGTATATAAATGTAACTTGTAAATAACATTATATAATTTTCATTTTTAACATGTTAAAAATTCTAAAAATACTATTTATACTACTTAATGCTTTTTATGCTTTCATATTTGTTGTAAATGAGGGATTTGCTGGAATTGGGCTGAAATAGTGTTTTCATCATATTTGTGATACATTGAAAGTTCCTGTAGACACTTCTTTCTTACCCCAATCGGGGCCATAAAAAAGGTCACATGAGTTTCAGTTTTCATCAGAAACAATTTCCTCCACATTGTTTAACATACAGAGGAAGCAAACCATTTATATATCAAAACACTCAGTTCATAGCACTTCTATGAGAGGGGAAAAAAGAGAAAACTAGAAGATTGGAAAAGAAATGAATAGGAGAGAGAAGGTGACCCTTTCCAAAGTGTGAAAATATTTTGCATACTGATACAGAAAAGTTAGCTCGTGATCTTAGAAATGAAGTAGAAACTGCAAAAAATATTCCCTTGTCTATAGAGGAACTAGTTCACCGACACAAAATAGAGATTAAGAGACTTATGAAACAGCAATCCTAACTTTCACAGTTACATCAAGTTTCAGTGACATCCAGATCTCTTGTTATAAAGGGATGAAGTGAGTAAACCGAAACCCTCGGTCAAGCTCTAGAGATGTTAAAAGGAAGAATCTATGTTAGCAGACACCTACAGGAGTGTGTTTGACCACAAGCGTTCATGTGTCATTCACACACATAAAGCAGCTCCCTAGTGCCTACCCAGGGAAGCCGTTTCCAAGCAGCTCACTGTCTGGGAAGTCCATGAAGACGGAAGGACACCTATGAAGAGAGGTCAGTTTATAGCCTGCCTAACACACACACACACTCACGCTCACATACATGACCTCTAGTAAAATCCAAGCCCTCTACAAACACAGAAAGCATTCGTGATTCAAGTAGGACTGAGTTTGAAGCAGCTTTTATTCCATCCAAATGTTTTTGTGTAGCCAAGCTTGTTACCTAACGTACAGTAATTGGCATGTGCAGTTTGCTGTGTTACAGTTTATTATATACTATGTCAATAAACATGGTATCACAATGTAAAACTGACTGTCTCATTATTTTAAAGTCAACATGAACATTAAAAACCCATTTGGTGTGGTTTTAGAGGCAGATCAAGTTGTATTTGGAATGTCTACGACAGATAAACATTTTTTTATGTGGACTACAAAGCATGAATTGTGCAAAATATTGTTCAGGAACATATTAAGGTAAACTGTTCATTTTTATTTTAAGTGGAATTTTTTTTTAATAAAAATTTTGATTTTTAAAATTAGATTTAAATATTTCACTTCATTTTTTTTTTACTGAGAACTGAAAATCACATGGCTGCAAAGTATTTATACAACAGTTATCCACAAGTCACGTGTGCTTATACAAGTAAATGTAAAAAGCCTGAGCCTCCTTTAATTAGCTGTTTTGTTGATCATGTGTAAAACTTTTCTTAAAAAAAAAATTTTTAAAAAAGGTTTCTCTCTCTTTCTCTCTTCTTGTGCAAAATTGTGGTTTAAAGGATGCTGTGAAGGGTCCTTGGTGGATTCAGTAGTAGCTACATCCCTGATCCATGTTGTAAAGAGAACTGAGAGGAGTACTTTGCATGTGCTCCTGCCTAAAGAGTCACCAGAGATTTCAAAGTTTACAAGAGGACAGAGAGAGAAAACAGAGACTCCAGCAAGGTCAATCATTCACACACATACTAAAGAAAGAAATGCTACTCACGGGGTGACACAGATGAACTTGGTCTTCAGGTAAGGCTGAATTACTGAAAGAACAACAAATGACTGTGTTAATAAACAAGGAGAATTCATATTTTTCAGGTCTTCAGTGAGCTTTTGTCATTAAAAATCTGTTTCTTTTCTTAGAGGAACAGTTGACACAATAATGAACATTCAAACCTATATAATTTTCTTTCTTTTTTTTTTCAATACATAAATAAACAAATAAACTTAAGTCAGAAAGTAGTCAATGTAACGCTTGTGATACATTCCAAGTCTTCTGAAGTGTCACATGATCCTTCAGAAATCATTCTAATATGCTGATTTGGTGCTTAAGAAACATTTAATAGCAAGATCAATGTTTAAAACAGTTGTGTTGCTTAATATTTTAGTGAAAACCATGATATATTTTTTCAGGCTTCTTTGATGAATAGAAATAACTGAATTTATTAGATTTTTTTGGAACACTGAAAATGTCTTCACTGTCAACTTTTGATCTTACTGACCATAAACATTTGAACGGTAGTTTAATTTAAAAATTTTACATTTATCAATGTTATCAATGTTGAATACAGTTGTGTTGTTTAAGTTTTTGTGGAATTTTAATATTTTTGAATTAAAAAGAACAGCATTTACTTGAAACCGTTTTTTAAATTTTTTTTTATATATATAAATTTAATGTGTCCTTGCTGAATAAAAGCATCAATTTAAAAAAAAAAATAAAATCTTACTGACCCCAAATTTTTTAAACTGTAACATGTCCAACCAAAGATTAACGTCATGCTTTTGCATTGTCTCTAATCTTATTCTTAGACAATTTCCTCAGAAGCTGAAAGTTTCTGGTAAACCACACCCATTCAGTGCAAATACTAAAATAGTCATTTCCACAATAAATGAGAATGAAATGAGACAAACTTTGCCAAGTAACAGACAGATGTGCTGTTATTCCAAGCCAGAATGAACTATATTCCCGCTAACACACTCACCACATCCAGGATCAGGGAATTCGGTGTCAGGCTGGGCCTCTGGGCGGCAGTACTTGCCAAACGCCTCCTCCTTGGGGATATCGGGGTAGAGATAGACCAGCGGCGAGACGAGGATGTTGGTGGCATCCATGATCTTGTAGCCCATGATGATCTCAGCGAAAGACATACTGTTGAGCTGCTGCTTAGTGTACGGTTCAACCGACTGGATCTGGGTCTTACCTGCACATACATACAGGAGCACGAATGCTTCACATATTCCAACTACGGTCAATTTCAGTAGTCGAGACAAAGCCAGAGAAATTTCATGATTGCCAATATCAATTTTGACATCACAAGAAAAATAAAATAAAATCATTTGTTTACATTGGTTCCAATGTAGAGATCATTTTGAGAAGTCTTATGCCAACACACACAATATAATGTACACGGAAATTAGAGATGCACCGATTGCAATTTTCTTGGCCGATTCCGATTTCCGATTTTTTTGTTAGTGTGATCTGCCGATACCGATTTTTGCCGATTCTGATTTTCTTTCTAAGAACTATAATTGATAGCATATACAAACAAAAATCTACTTTTCTTCAACGCAAAGTTTTATTTTCATAAAAAAACGCAAGTAAAAAGTCAGTAATAAAATAACAAATAAAAAAAAATGGCAAACAACAGCACAAATAAATGTAATAGAATAAAGAAAGAAATGAAACTAAGTTTTTCAGGTTAAGTACGTTTTTATTCAGTTAAGAAATACTACAGAAATTAAAGTAATCAAATGTAAAATAACACATCCAGTGTTATATTACATTTGATTGCTTTAATTTCTATAGTCTTCATTCATAAAATTAAATACAGA
>NW_015625586.1:89381-101085 GCF_001515625.1 Sinocyclocheilus rhinocerous
GAATGAGACGTGTGTGAGAGAGAAGGGGTCGTCGGAGAGAAGAGAGCGAGAATGCGCGGCTGACGTTATTGCCTGTGCCGCTGGTAACAAAACGGATCGGCTCGAAATCGGAAAGAAGTGAGACTGACCGGTCGATCACTGATCCGGGCCGATCATGAGGAAAATCGTCCGATTCCGATCCCTGGCCGATCGATCGGTGCATCTCTAATGGAAATGCATTTACCATTGATGTCCTTCTCGACCCAGGTGAAGGTAATGCCTCCCTCTTTGCTGCTTTCACTGAAGCGCAGCAGGAATGTCCCAGGAGGCTTTGGGCTCAGGATTGCCCTCTCTCTTTCTTTACTGATGAAGCCCATAATATACCTAAGACACACACGCACACAAAAGCTCGATATATCCACCGAAGCAGTGATTGATGTAATGAACTATGAATACTGCATGAATGCACACAGCAGAGTGCAGCAGGAGTTCTCACCCTTCATTCCATAGAGCCAAAATATATTTCTTCACTAGGTCGATAATGTTGTCTAGCCACACCCAGAATGAGAAACCTTTTCCTGCCATGTTTTCCTGCAACACACAAACACAAGCACAACATGTTTAGGAAAGAAACTGGATCAGCTGGTCTGATCTGCTCTAAATTTAAAACAGAATAGGGAACAAATGTTTGTTATAGCAACATACTTTGCAGAACTTGGCCCATGTGATCTGGCAACCAGAGTAGTTTACACAAGGACCTACACAAAGACAGAAATGCACAATTAAACAGAGATTCATGGCAACATTAACAGTATAATTTCAATCACATCATTTACAATAATATAACATTTTCTTAAGAAGCGATCACTTATCATACATACAAGTACCAACAATAGTACTGATAAAAAAAAACATATCGAATCTTTCAATTTAATTCTTTCCGGGAGAGACCTTTTTAAAAATATATTTTAGTATATTTTCTGAGCAAAAACATTGTCATTTAAAATTGGACATCCTGTTAAAATATATTTTACATTTCTTACACAAGTCACAAACTGGTTTCTGTTCCCCTTTCAATAAATATGAACGAGTGGGTCTTGAATGTCCAATACAACATCTTGTATACACAACCTGGACATATCTATTGTCAAAATAGTAATTGCTTTTCAATCACCTCATAGAGTTTGTTGTTTATGCATTCATTGCATTCCATTTGCCATTTATTATTAATGTACAGATTCAATATAAGTTTTACATCAGATACTGGAATAATACATTCTGTTATTTCCAACATAACAGCTTCCTTAGCCACTTTATCTGCCTGTTCATTGCCGACCAATCCCATATGGCCAGGTATCCAACAAAAAATCTTGTTTCTTTAAAGAGTCAAATTCTTCTAGAATACTAATAATTGTAGGATGTTCAGTTTTCAAAGACTTAAGTGCTTGTAGGCAGGACATAGAATCTGTGCAAATTAAAAAATGATGTTGTTCCTTTTCTATTTGTTATAGAGCTAAAAGTAATGCATAAGCAGTGAGCTTTGTCTAGCGATACTCCCGCCAAAAAATCTCTTGAACCAATCACTACTGTGGCAGACACATGTTCATCTGTCTTTGATCCAAAATGAAAACTTATGTTGCCACCAAAATATTAAGCAGCACAATGGCAACAAATCAGTATATCAGAATGATTTCTGAAGGATCATGTGACAGTGAAAGCTAGAGTAATGATGCTGAAAATTCAGCTTTGCCATCACAGGAATAAATTACATTTTAAAATATATTCAAATAGAAAACAACTATTTTAAATTGTAGTAATATTTCACAATATAACTGCTTTACTGTTTTTTTTAATCAAATAAATTCAAAGTCAAAATCTTGCTGACCCAAACCTTTAAACGGTAGTGTATAAAAAAAATGCAAGATTCATATAGATATATAATGCAAAAGTCATAAAAAATGCAATATTATCAAAGCCAAATAAATTATGTGATTAATACTAATAAAACCACTGAACAGAACTAAAAATGCTTCTATTTTGCAATTATTTTCATATTTTTAATATTACAAATTAGTAAATCAGCATAACAATTTGAGAGAAAAGTTTATATATTTCTTCATTTTGTTTCTCCTTTTTTGTCAGCGTCCTCCAACTTATTTATTTATAGGTTTAATTGGAAAAAAATCTAGATATTCAATACTTTTTTAACTCCACTGAATACTATAACACAAATACCCAGAAGTTTCTCTGCAAGTGTGGTGAGCTGCTCGATGGTAAGTCCTCTCTTGGTTGTGGATGAAAACTGCCAGCTGAGCACCTCAGCCACCTGATCCCACGTTCCTACTGGAGGTTTGGTGAAGAAATTCACGTTCTGTGAAGACAGAGGAAGAATTCTCAGTAACTTACACAAGCTCTTGTGATAACAGTAAGTACGGCTCGCTGTGGATTCATTTCAAACCTTAGGATGGTTGGTCAGCATGTTGTACCACAGGATGGACGCCCATGCGTTTGGCATTTGACAGATATTAGAGATGACCACCACTGGGAGAGAATGTGTCTGCACAGAGATAAAAGACATTTACATATAATCTAGAATAACAAATCCTGCTATTTTTGTACAGCTTGCTCAGTTGGAAATCTGAGACCTGAGGCTGAATAATTCTCAAGCAAACAGAGCCGGATGGCTTAATTATCTCGTTTAATTAACCTGCTGTGTGTGTTGGTATTTTATGTGACCCTGTTGTGTCCATCCACAGGAAACGAATGATTTTGCATGTTCTCTTATCAGCACATAATAGGCATGTAGGTTTAATAAGTGGCAGATCACCCAAGGACAAGCTGCCTGGTTACATATTCATATCCTCCCACTGCTGGTACCATGACGACAACCTATCACAATGACCTTATTGGCTTTCAGTACGCTGAATCAATCAACTGCAGCAGTGTGATGGACTTAATCGGTACTCAAGAGTTTAATATTATTATCATCTTTGATTTGATAAACAGCCCAACAGGACAGCGCCTTTGTGACAGGAACCCTGTCATGATAAGACCTGTCTGACATTTTATTTCATTCTAAAACACTGATAAAAATGAAAGCATCGTTTTTAAATGAACTAATCATTTAAGCATCCAGTGAGTGTTGTTTATGGATGTGGTTTTTCACCTCAAGGTCGATCTTTAGTCCTTGGTGGTAGACCTCGGTCTCAAAAGTGATCAGATGCAGTTCTTCGGTCACTATCAGAGACGCCTGTAGTTCAGAGGGCAAAGGTCAATGTTTACACTGACTTCTTCACTAGAAACCCTGAATCAAATGAATAACTGTGGCATAATGCTAATTATACAAAGACTTACGTCACTGTTGGTTCGGCCTCCATTGCCACATCTCTGCTCTCGAAGAGTCTGAAAGACAGAAGAACAAATCAGGACTAATTCAAGCAACATTCAGCCAACAGCTGATCTAGTCTTCTTGAAGTTTGTAGGGCAGATTCAATGAACTGTTTTTTTTTTTATGAATAAAAATATAGTAAGTAATTTACTGTAAAAATATAAATGTGATTCTTCAACTACAAGCACTTTATGTCCCAGGGGTTGATTTTTATGAAAATATAAATGTTTTTTTAAATATATCTTTAATATTTTTTAATTATTTAAACACCTTTTATGCTTAGATGCTTTTATTTACATTTTTAAACTATGATGAGCTTAACAAGAAGTGAAATAAATCTACTGATTTCCTGGTGATAGTAAGATGAAGAGAAAATATGGAAAACACTAAATTAAATAATGTGTAGGAAGACACAATTTTCAAGGGTGTGTGGAAAACGAGGGACAGTTTATCATTAAACCCTTAGATATAGCTAATTATTTTAACACTTTTTTCATTAATAAAGTGAAAATGTGCTGTTTTAATTTTAGTCCCATTGATCAAAATACAGTAGAACAGATGTTGCTTTCAATTCCAGATGACAAATCTTGTGGAGTTGATATTTTGGATGGTAAATTTCTGAAAATAGTAGCTAATCAGCTCTCTCAACCAATTTGTCATATATTTAATAGATGTTTGCTTAGTGGTGTATAGCCAAATCTTTGGAAAGAATCTAAAATTATACCATTACTAAAAAAGGGAAAAACTTACTTTTCAGGTCCTAACTGTAGGCCAATTAAGTATACTTCCTATTTTGAGCAAGCTCTTGGAGAAGATTATTTTTAAGCAAATTTGAAAATATTTTAGAATTAATGGATTACTTACTAATGCACAACATGCTTACAGACCAGGACACTCCACAAGTACCGCTCTTATACACATGACAGATGAATGGTTAGCATGTCTAGATGATAAGAAATTGATTGGTGCTGTTTTAATAGACTATACAGCAGCTTCTGAAGTTATTGACCATGATATTCTTATTGCTAAACTTAAATGTTATGGTTTTTCACTCACAGCTCTTGAATGGATTGGAAGTTATCTTTCTAATAGAAGACAGAGAGTGTTTTATAATGGTTCTTTCTCGGAGGCTAAAAATACCTATTGGGTGTTCCACAAGGGAGTTGTTTAGGTCCATTATTGTTCTCTATCTTTATAAACGATTTACCATATGTTGTTGATAAGGCAAATATAGTTATGTATGCTGATGATTCTACAATGTTTTCTGCTGCACATACATTAACTGAGCTTCAGGAAAATTTAAGTGATGGGCTGTTAACAATTACGAAGTGGGTTCGATTTAATAAACTAATTTTAAATATAGAAAAAACTAAATGTATTGTTTTTAGTTATAAAAATAATATGACTAAGGCTGCTGATTTGAATTTATTTATTAATGGTCACCAGAACAGGAAGTTGTGGCCTAATGGTTAGAGAGTCGGACTTGTAACCCAAAGGTTGCGGGGTTCGAGTCTCGTACCGGCAGGGATTGTAGGTGGGGGGAGTGAATGTACAGCGCTCTCTCCCACCTTCAACCACGACTGAGGTGCCCCTTGAGCAAGGCACCGAACCCCCGAACCCCCAACTGCTCCCCGGGAGCCGCAGCATAAATGGCTGCCCACTGCTCCGGGTGTGTGTTCACAGTTTGTGTGTGTTCACTGCTGTGTGTGTGCACTTTGGATGGGTTAAATTGTTAATTAAATTGCTAATTCCAAGTATGGGTCACCATACTTGGCCACATGTCACGTCACTTTCAGTGGAACAAGTAACAAATGTTAAGCTGTTGGGTGTGATACTTGACAATATGTTGTCCTGGTCCAAACATATAGATTATATAGTAAGCAAGCACTATGGGAAAAGGTATAGCGGTGGCCAGGAAATGTTCAGAATTTATTCCATCTTTAGTTTAAAAAGATGTGGTACAGTCATTAGTTTTATCGCATCTTGAGTACTGCCCTATGGTATGGTCAAGTGCATCTGAGAAACACCTAAAAAAAAACTTCAGATGGTTCAGAATAGAGCAGCCAGACTAGTGCTTCATTATCCATTTCGGGCTAATGTTAGTGATCTGCATAGAAAGTTATCATGGTTGCTGGTGAAGGTCAAATTACATTTACGATTGTTGGTATATTTTCATAAAGTAATCAAGTATCAAACTCCTTGTTTTTTCTTTGAAAAGCTTGTTTATGTGGGACTTAGACATGATTATAAAACACGTCAAGTGATTAAGGCTCAACTTTCTTTACTGCGTCCACAAACAAATCTGATGAAAAAGACTGTACTTTATCGAGGTTCTGTCGTTTGGAATATGGTTCCCATAAATATATGAAAGAGTAACTGCACATACTGTATGTATTAAGAAAGAAAATGTGAAGATTTACTTATATGTAGATGTATATTTTGACTGCTGCTACTGCTGCTACTGCTGAGAGTATAGTTTTGTAGATGTACATTTTAAGTGCTGCAATTGCTGAGATGTATAGTTTTGTGATGGGACAAGTGAAATTGTATTCTTGATTGTTTTTTATTTATTTGTAAGACTGTTTGTCTTGAATTGATTTCTGGACCCCAGGAAGACTAGCAACCACTCTGTGGAAGATAATGGGGATCCAAATAAACAATAAACAATACTGGGTGATTTTTTATTTGTGGGATGGCACTTTATTTTAAGGTATCCTTGTTACACATATTACATGTACTGTTATAATTACTAATACTTACTATTATAATAACAATTAATTATGCATAATTACATGCAAGTAACCCTAAGCTAAGCCCTAACATATAGTAAGTACATGTAATTAATTAATATTACTCCGTATTATAAGGACACTGTAACAAGGACACCTTAAAATAAAGTGTAACCTTGTTTTGTTTTTACACAAATGATGACTGTCTCAGTCAACCATCATTTTTGCCTCTAATAAAAGTTCAAATGTTAGTGTACTTGTTTACGAAAAAAAAATATATCACTAAAGAACATGCTTGTGATTAAATATATTCAATACTGGACATTATTAGTACACAAATAAATAGAGTGTTTAAAAAGTGTGTTTTAAGAGAGTTTAAATTTGCTTCCGAGGGCCAGCAGTGTCCCACGCAACTCACAAATTCCAAAAAACAAAGTTCTGCGCTCTGGAAAAAAAGACTGGCGTAATGGCTGAGCTTACCAGATGTTTGAACTCTGCTGACAGGCTGCCATTGTTGGATTCCTCCATGTTCATCACCTTCGTGTTGGTGCCAAGGATGTTGAACTTTCGTGAACTAAAGGAAAAGAAACAGAGGACTCTACAATGCAAAAACTTTTACAGGAACTAGCAAGGAGGAGACCTCTTTTCACAACATTTTTTGTAATCGTGCAATTTAAATTGATGATAAAAATGAAACTTCTACAAAATATCTGAAATATTTATTTGAATGCCCAAATACTAGCCAATTTTTTAAATCAGCCTATAACAACAAATAACCATATGACAATTTAATCTTTTTAACCTCAAAACTCACCCTCGGATGGCTGCCCCGTCACCTGACTCCCTGCAGAACACAGGAGGAAAAGATTAAAAACTGGCACGTCAAAGTAATTTCATTCTGATGTCACAGGCAGGATGTGGGACTTACTTGTCAATACACACTTTTATTTTCAGCTGGTAATTCAACTCTGGGAATTTCACAAGTAACCTGAAAGAGAGGAGGTGGAAAAATTTACAATTTGGGTCTAGACGTCTTTCCCTTATGACTCACCTCTGTGTGTACCCACCTGACTTTGGTGGTGAACTGAACTCCTGTTTTGATGACAAGTGGTCGGTCAGGGTGCATGGGCATACAAGGCTGCCTCTCAACAACAAACGCACTGCAGTGACACAAGCAAACATTAATGATCAGATCCTGCTTCGTTGCATTAGAAAGTTTACACACCGAGTTAGTGATTTCAAACCTCTTCATAAGGCTGCGGAACAGGTCTACGATCTTCTCCTCCAGAGCTGGGCGGTGTTGAATAATCGGATCTCCTTTGTAGGAGACCTTCTGTTGAAGCTCCTCCAGTTTCTTGATCTGCTGTCTTATCTGCAACTGTGACTCAGCCAAAGAGGTGATCCTGAAAAACATAGCGATTTAAAAAAAATAAACCAATCCACAAAAAGGTGAGATTTAAAAACAGGTTTGGATATGAATGGACTGTGTACCATGTCTCTAAGCGGTCCAGGCAGATGTTCGGTGGTCCTCCAATGCAGGCGATCTGCTGTCTCCTCTTCCAGTCGGCCAGTTCTTCATCTGTCAGATTCTTCTGCACAAAGTCCATGGCAGACAGCAGCCCTGCCATCTCAGTCACTATTTGCTATTTTGAAAAAAAATGTTGAACTTTTGACCCTTGGGTGATCAGTGTGAATGGAATGAACGACTCACTGGGCGGTATTTTCAAAACCCTGTATTTTGTGACTTGATTCTGTATCTCACCCTCCTCAGCTGATCCAGAGCGCTCAGCATCTGCTCCAGCTGAGACATCTTCTGCCTGGTGGCTGCTGCCTGGCTGTTTCCATTCAGGTCCTGGGACAACTCTGAATCGTAACAGATTTGATGAGATTTTATCAGTGATTGAGGTTATTTGAGACAGGAAAAAATGACAGGAACATGTACTTATCATACCTCCAGCACTTTTAAGAGTTTTGTAGTTGAAGTCAAAATCATCTTGCAGATTTTCCAACATCTTCATCTTCTGCTCCATATCCTGTATAGAAAGAGTAAGGCAGCTGGATGAGTGAGAGGTTGTACCCCATAAGGGGTAAAATATGAGACCCTCATATTTTGTGCTCAAGGGCAATATATTAAAAAAGGGCTTTCAAACTGAGGCTATAACGGGGTGCTAGGGGTTTTGTGGAATATTTCAGAGAAAAATGAAGAAAAAAGGTCAAATAATGCTAAAAAAAGGTCAATAAATACAGTAGGTATTACATTTTTTTTTTTACATTTTTTATATAAGAAATGGTCAGAAATCAGTAGATTAATCACAATTCTTCTATTCTATTGACAGCCCTAGTTGCATCTCTTCAGGTTTTCGCATCTATCAATACTATAACAGTGAACAGAAAAAAATATAGTGTCAACAACATAATAAAAAATAAATATTTTCCAAAAAAACAAAATGGGTAAACAAAAATTTGTCTTTATACATAAAAAAACATCTAGCTGCCTTAATATTTTAGGGAGAAGATCACTTGCAAGAGGATCATTATATCTGAGGGTCTGTGGCATCACAAGTTTGAAAACCCCTTTGCAAGATAAATGCCATTAAAGAAAAGATTTTTGTGTTTAAAACAGCAACTTTTGGGGAGATGATAAAGGGGTGCATATGTACCTGTAATTGTGAACAAGACAAATCAAGGTGGGTCAATTAAAGTGTGATTTTATGTACCAACCTGTACTCTCTTCCTAATATCCTGCAGGTTGTGTTCCAGTATCTGCTGTTTTTCTGTCACCACAGTGCCAGTGGGATGGGCAACCTGGCCATCCTAGAGGTGTGAAAGAAATTGGAGAAACAGAAATCTGAATATGTCCTTACAAAGTGGAATTCATTTCCAAGCACTTTATATGTACTATTACTGTGTGTTTGACTGGAAAGGACCTGAAAACTGGTTTGGGGAGTATAAAAATATGTATACTGTGTGTAATTTAATTGTGAATTTATTTATAAATGAAACCCAGATGGAAGGTTTAAAAAAAAAAAAAAAAGTAATTTTCTCTCTTAAAATGTATTTACCATAGAACCCCATTGAGTACATCACCCACGAGTAAATACATCATTCATCTGTATGTGTTTAAATTTGCCTATTCATGATTGTAGTTGTGCATGTATGCATATATGTGTGTGTGTGTCTACCTGCTGTGCAGTAGTGGCCGTCTGCAGCAGACGCTGCTCTTCCCACAGGCAGCGGGCCACGATGCGGGCGATCTCCATGGGCTTCTCCAGATACTTGCTCTGCAGGTGCTGTTTGATGCGCCGCAGGTTGTGTTGGTACAGGACATTGTTCTCCTGCAGGAAGCGGCTGTACTGCTGATCGATCTCCCCCAGCAGGTTATGGAACACAAGCGTGGCGTGAGACTCCTTGTTGGCCGCATACGCCCTGTGACAGACACAAGCAAACAGGCTCATGTGATGGATAATGAGCAGCTTCCTCCATTCCATACATGCATTTGACAATCAGACGTGTCTTTACCTGCAACAAAACCAAAGCTTTTGTCAACGACTTCTGCCTTCGTCTAAATGCTAAAAAACCGCAAAAATTGACAAATTAGTGTGTATTTTGAAAGCGTAGGTACGTGTAGGTATGTATCACTGCAGTTTGCTGTCATCATCAGTCACATGATCTGAATTTTTCTGCTGTTACTCAGCACAAATTCCAAACTGCTGACCTCATTCAGCAGGCTGCCATCACGGAGAAACACACATCACAGTTATCCATTACGCCAACACGGTATTCAAAATATCCTACAACCAAACCAGCAATACTTTCGCAGAGATGTCGTCCTTATTATAGTTATTATAATAATAATAATTTTAAGTGTCTAACAGCTGGTTCAATCCCTTTAACGTTTGCCAACTGACACACATTAGCACATTTCCCAGTGTCAACAATGGCACATGAAAATATTGTCACATAAAATAACTATGTGTCTAGGGTAAGCAGTATGACCAAGATGTTAGATCACAGTACGAGTAATTTGATATTAAGTTACTGGGTTTATGTTGTGATACGGTTATTTGCTAGAAAAGTTTGTTTTATTAAATAACCAGGTGGAAATACATATTTGTTGATAAATAAATAGTACTTAATTTAATTAGATTATTTTCTATTTGGGTTGGCATCAGTGCAAACAGCTTCACAATTCACTCCTCTCAAGTGTAAATAACATAAAACAGGCTTGATATCTACTGTGGTATAAACGAGACATTAAAATCTGCTGGTTGACACAATTCTACCATCTTACATGTGTCATGCTTCTCTAAATAACCTTTTTGATAACTGCAAATTTAATGAGATCAAATAATGAGTGAAGACCGTATGTATCTGCATAAACAAAGAATTGTGTTTGAATGGTTGAACTATCACCACTAGTCTTTGACCTAAAGCAATAATGTGTTTTTTATCAGTATATTACAGGCTTCATTATACTACTGATGATTATGTTCCTCTGAGCACTCAAGCAAACAATCCATTCAGAAAGTTCTGACACTGTCAGCATGAAACAAACCAAACATCCCACGGGTTATTTGTATTGTCTCATGTTTACTTTAACCACACTAATGAGAAAACTGAGTGCATGTGAGGGTGATGTGAAGGACGATGACTTTAGGCTTTCAAGGTGAAATGCAGCTCTGAAATTGTACAACAGAGAATCAAAACTCTAAAAGTTTAGAAAAGTTTAAAAAACTCACAAACACTTAATATGCTGCAACACAATGGTTCTCTAAGTGTGGTGCTGCCCCCTATGAGAGCATATGGGAGATTTCACTAGTTGACAATCAAGATTACCCAGCTTAATTTTCTTTACATTTTTTTTTTTTGCTCCGCTCTTTCGATTTAAAGATGCATACTGTGAGACAGAAACCGGACATGAGGAGATGAAACCGGACATGAGTCATTTCAGAGTGACATTTCATACTCAAAACAGAATCACAAAGCAGCTATTCAAACTGATGCTATGAGGAAATTCAGAGGGAAAAAAGGCACTGGCTCGTGTTATTGTTCAAAGCAGACTTTCCAGGAGCGCTTTACGGGCAGAGGCGTGACATCACTAAAGATGACTCTAAAGATGATCATTAAAAATCATTCTAAGAATAAGGAAGTGCAGTTCAAACATGATATCTAGGTGTGGTTAGAGCTTATGAGCATGATAACAAGCTGCTAAAAAACACCTCCACGTGGCCAAGTGATTAATATCTTCACTTCTCTTGGTGTCAGAAAGTCTTTAAAGGTCCCATATTGTACACCTTTCTGGAGTTTTATTTTAGGTTTTGATGTCCTTAAGAATATATATTTGCGGTATAAGTACCAAAAACATTATTAATTGTGGCTGGAACAATAATGTCGCTGTAAAAATAGTTGCCTGCTGAAATTGAAATGTATTTACATCTTCATCATGACTAGATAGACGCGGTGAGTTTGTCTTTACTATACACGTTAGATGTGATCCACCTCATAGTAACAATCCTGTCAGATCGTCCATCCTTTGAGTGAGAGTGTAACGTTACAGGTCGGCCGATCTGGTTTCGTGGTTAAAGTGAACCTTTTCGACATGTTTCCG
>NW_015625586.1:104829-116992 GCF_001515625.1 Sinocyclocheilus rhinocerous
GTCACGTCATTGTTCGGTACAATTTATTCGGTCTTTTCGCTTATTCAAATAATTTCGGCTGCCGAACATTCGGTGCATCCCTAATTTATGGGATATTTTGATATAATTCTGAGTGTATTTGTCCATTCGAATGTGTAAGAATGCGAGAAAGAGAGCTCAGTCCAGTGTTCGCGTATATAAGAGGCGGCTTTTGTGCGTGCGTTTTGTGTGTGTGTGTGCAGCACAGAAAACAGCGCGCGAGTGCAGAAGTGAGTTCTATTTCGTCTTCTTAAAGCCGCCTTTCCACTGCACACGACAAACGACAGCCGTTGGACCGGAAGTCATTCATTTCCAATGGAGAGTCGTACAGGGGCTGCGTGGGGTGCCGACCATCTGCGAATGCGGAATTTTCGGATCCGATTTGAGCTTCGGATGCGTTCAAATATTTGAACTTGAGCGACTACACCGTATGCGACACGCCGACCGGATGTGATGTATTCCAAAGTTGTCCAATCAAATCAGTGTGCGCAAGTTGAGAATTATAATTCTTTTTGTTTATCACATTTTATTTTGTTTTAAAACTTTAAAAAAATGCATGATTATTGGTGAATAATAAATTATTCATTTAATTTTATATTTTATTATTTTTAATGTTGTCTTTATTTATTTATTTATGATATGTAAATCATGCTAACTTAACCAACACTGAAATGACATATCAAAGAATAGTATGTCTAAGTTACTCTAAAAAACTGTGTAATTAGATTACTGTATTAATTACTCTCACTAAAATGTATTGCATTACTAATTACTTCTTAAATCCCACATCAACCTCCACCAGTTGAACAAGACAAGGATAGACATGAAACTGCTCTTTTCATTCTTTCAAATAAATAATATACAATTGCATAAATTTTTTTTCTCAATAAATTTGTAAAATGCGGAATAATAACTGCATGGAAATACATGGGAATACTAGGCTAGATGGTAATTAAGGCACGACAAGGATTTGCATTCATTCAGCAAATTTGGCAAACAAAACACACCTGACAAACCGACAATCTCGCTAACTCTCTTCCAAGCCTCATTTTTCCTATTAAAGTCTCTGTATGATTCTAGAGAAGTATCATACAGAATGGGGTTTTCTGAGACCGCGAGGATAAGCTTCTCTCCCATGTTGCCGTGTACGATCATAATGAAATTTCCGTGCGACTGCCACTAGGGGGCGAATTCCGACAGTCGTGTCCGAATGTCGTGTGCAGTGGAAAGGCGGCTTCAGGGCGCTACAGTGCGACCATTTCAGTCGCATTTGTGACAAAAAATTACTGTGTGCGACCATGAAAAAATATTTAAGCCGCCTTTCCACTGCACACGACAAACGACAGCCATTGGACCGGAAGTCATTCATTTCCAATGGAGAGTCGTACAGGGGCTGCGTGTGGTGCCGACCATCTGCGAATGCGGAATTTTCGGATCCGATTTGAGCTTCGGATGCGTTCAAATATTTGAACTTGGTATGATCTCCTCCATCTTGTTTGGAAAACTTCACAAAAAAACAAATCATTTTAGTGCAAAGTCAAGACGGGAGTTGAATGCCCTTGGAGAACAGCTTGGTGTGGGGGTTTGCACTCCTTCTAGTGTGAAGGGAACAAGATGGATTCCTCACGTGCACCGAGCACTGAGTACCCTTCTTAAATCCGAAAAGAATGGAGACTTGGCTGCAGACAGTGGTCAGTATGCTGTCACCTTCTATCATATGGAACACCTGGCCTTATCTGCTGCCAATGCTGACATACTGGGTCGTGCAAAGAAGGTTAGTTTCATAATAATATACATGCTACTTTCCAAAAGTTGAAATGAAGAAATTTCAAGTACTTTTCTATATTAGATAAGAAAGGAAATGCAGGAAGTGAATTTCTGCACATTCAGTCATTTCCTGGCTGACGTCTTTCAAGAACTGGCTACACTCAGTTGCATCCTTCAGAAGAATGACCTCATTCTTCCCCAAGCTGTATCTGAACTTAGGAAGACAGTTGCAGCATTAGAGGCCATGAAGGGAAGACTTAAGCAAAGTGGCATGCTTTCCAAGTTTCTGGCTTGTCTTCAAGGGCAAGAAAAGGATAAGGTCACATTTCAGGTTTGTTAGGATTAGAGATAGTGAGCCTACTACTTGTACAAAATATTTAAGCAAGGCACAAGATTAGGAACAATACCTGTTATTTTTGATTTTTCTAAACATTGTGATGTTTATATTCTCAGACAAATACACTGCATTGTTCTAACAACAGAATATAATATAAATGTAATACTTTTTTTTTTTTCCTTTCAGGGTGTATCACTTGTTGGTGACATGTCAGGAATGATCCAGCCTGGTGGCCTAGGCCAGTGTTTCCCAACCTTTTTTTAGTCGTGGCACCATGGCATCATATCCTCCTGACTACCAGGAAAAAACAGTTTTGTGAATTTAGTATTTTGTCATGTCATTACATTGTTTAGATCAGTGTTTCCCAACCTTTTTTTAGTCGCGGCACCCTTTGGAAATTTTAACAAACTTGTGGCACCCTACAAAATTAATTTTGTCACAATATTTGAATTTCTAACTTCGATCAGCTATACAGGCGTTAATACTGAATGTTTAACGTTATATTCATTGCATACATATACTTTGTAGTAGACATCCTTAACTCCATTCTGCTGTCTGTTGTGGGTGTTTCTTTGTCTGAATATGGCGCTTATCACATGCTGTTTGGTATCGGGGCATTTTAACGAGTATGAGTACAGGAGCTCAGTATCGGGCCCGATACCAGTATCGGTATCGGTGCATCCCTAATTCTCAGCTCAGAACCGCATCAAAAACTCCACTCGAAGCAGTCTGCACGTATCTACCACGGAGGATCTTATTAGAATCAGCACTGAGGGACCTTCTCTGGAGAGATTTGATCCAAGCAAATGCGCAGAGAAGTGGCTGTCTTCAAGTAAACGTTCAAGAAAACCACACTACAAAGTCTGGCCAGCTGAAATATGCAGCATCTGATTGCTGTTCACTGTGTGGCAGGAACATTAATTGTGTTCAGCAGTGTAGATGTCAATAAAGCTTTTAAAAGGACAGTTCACCCAAAAAATTTAAAATTGTTATCATTTGCTCACTCTCTTGTCATTCCAATACCTTAAGTCTTTCTTTTATCTTCAGAACTCACTTGAAGGTATTTTTAATATTATGTGTATATAATGACATTAGGGTGGGTAAATGATGACAGAATTTTTATTTGTTGGTGAACTGTTGTTTTAAATATATTTGAGCACTACACTTCAACGTCTGTACATTGTGTATTTGTGCATATGAAATGTATTTTTTTTCGTTTTGAGGACAGCCTGTCTAACTGTTTTTCTGAAACTGAAAATATTAAATGTTTATCTGAAGCTATGTTTCTGATTTTTTTTTCTCATGCTCTCATACTCTCATGCCATACTTGTGTATGTTATGTGGCACATTAGTATTGCGTCGTTTAAGGAAAAAAAAAAAAAAAAAAAACTAAAATTGTCTGTGCTCCTAAATTTTTGACCGTGCTCCTAAATTTTTTTGATTAGGAGCACAAGTGCTCCTAATAAAAAAAGTTACCATAGAGCCCCTTACACTGGACACAACAAAGCGACCGTTGAAAATCATTTGAAATTTGTGTCAGCACGTCATAAATAGAATGCAGCAGCAGTTTGCTGTCAGAGATTTGTCGTGTCACGCCGCGCTGCATCCAGTGTAGACAGCATCACTGATTATAATGAGTTCTATTGACTGATCTATATATAATTAATCTCTATTATAGATCAGTGCTTCTATAGTATTTTGTCACACCGCTTGCATCCGGTGTAGACAAGGTGTTAGGAATCGTTAGTTGTTTTCCCTTATAAGGATTCACGCTTCGGGCACCCCCCACTCCGCTCGCCCCCGCCGATGTCATCGTCCATCGCGATGTTTCACTGTAGACATCGTCCGATGCCAAATTTGTAGACATCGCCCAACCCTAATGCACAAAATTCAATAATGCATTCACAAGTAGTGTATTGTGCACTTTTTTCATTTAAAAGTACTGCTATATGAACAAAAGTGCAATAACATTTGGTTTGCAAACACTTTAAACAAATAAGGTGCTTTTTTTACAGCAGTATTCCTTTTACATAGTAGCAGTTAAAATATTTCTTGTAAATCTCAACTTATAACATTAATGTAATCAAATTAAATATAAAACAAGCTATTTGCCACTGCCAGGGCATTAACGTTTTTATATTAAACATTTTATAGTTTGTTATAGAAAAACAAGTTACGCTCAGAGTCCAGAGCCTCGATCATAACATTATAACAGGCACCTTAGAGACCTGCACTCTGTGGGACCCAACGCAGCAGAGTGCGGCGCGGGACAACACTTGATGGGCGAGTGCGAGTGCGGGTGGGTAAAGACTCGTGTGTGCGGGATGCGGGAGAATAAGGGTGTATCACACTAGGCAATCTTAACTGTGTCCGAGCGCGTTTGACCCCCAAAGCCCTGCCTCGTTGCCTTCTCTAGTGCAGCTCAACCAGGTCTCGTCCCATTTGTCGATATTTGTGATATCACAAATCACGGAAAATATGCGTTGTAGTCCAAACGAGTCGTTTGTCGTAGTTTTTGAAAAGTGATTTCTGTTAAATAAAATATCTCCTTTTGAAGTTGGCTTTGAGCTTTGTATCTGTGCAGATCTTTTTTATGCTCAAACTAACTAAAGTTGAAAAAGTGAAAAAGCATAATAGGACCCCTTTAAAGGGGTCATATGATGCGATTTCATTTTTTCCTTTCTCTTTAGAGTGTTACAAGCTCTTGGTGCATAAAGAAGATCTGTAAAGTTGCAAAGACTAAAGTCTCAAATCCAAAGAGATATTCTTTATAAAAGTTAAGAGTTAGCCACACCTACCTAAAACGGCTCGTTCGAACACGCCCCCACATACCTACCTCACTATGTGGGAAGATTTGCATAACGCCGCCCAAATGTTCAAGCAAAGAAAGAAGGCGTAACTTTTATCCTCGCTGTAGTATTGTTGTTGCGCTTTGTAAAAATCGACGCGTTTCAAAAAGGCGGGGCATAGAGGAGAAACAATAATGTACAGTATGTGGAAAATAATGTGTTTTTTTAACTTTAAACCGCATAAACACATTTCATTACACCAAATACACAAAATAATGTTCTTTTTAGCAGCATCATATGACCCCTTTAAAAATAACAGTGAACAGTGGTTTGTGAATGTTGATGCTTAGCCTAAATAATTTGATCGGGAGCATTCATGTGAGCGCTGCTGTAGTCTTAGGCCCACCCCAAATTCTCTCATTGGTTGAGACGTGTGATGACACCCATCCCAAGCCAGTACTGATCAACATCCCACCCTCCTGTGACCCATGGTTTGTCTGTATGTTTATTCAGAGCCAGTGAGCAACAGACTTTCATAAAAATAAAAAACTGTGTTAATGCGCGATAAAATAATTGTCTGCATTAATCAATTAATGCGTTAATGCGATAATAACACGTTAATTTGCCCAGCCCTAATATAAACACGTACATCGAAATTGAAAAAGAAAAGATCTGAAAGAGTGAATTGAATTGAAACGAAATCCAACAAATATTATATCTTGCTGTTCAGATAAGACACAGACCTCCCGAGTGCTGAGGTCTTTATCTCTTATGTCATATCCTGTTGTTGGCAACTCACCAGTCCTGGCTCTCGATCCAGGGGGCCAAGAACTGCCGCAGCTCCATAGGGAAGCTGTCACTGTACAGGTGATACAGCTGCTCCAGATACCGCGTCTCCAACTGCTGTAACTGATTCCACTGGGCCATGTTGACCTGCAGGATAGAGAGAGAGAACTAAGAACTCCTTTGACACGAGGAAGACAGACATAACTGGTCCGTTCAGCTTGTCAAGATATTTTTTCCTTGTTCCTTCCTCATAAACAGCTCAAAAGAAAGACGAACTTCAAAAGTGAAAGTACCTCAATGACCATTCAAAACAGACGTAAATAGCACAAATTAAGATCTGCAGTGTTAAACATTGCCTCTCTATGTAGTTAATTTCATGATTTAATAAATCTTCACTAGTAACCCGGCCTTATCAACAAAACAGACAAACATCAGCAATGTCAAGGAAGTGTAAGGTGCATGTCACCAGCGTGTCGGGGCCACAGAAATCAGTGGCTGTTGATCGTAAAGCAGCGAGAGCATCCGTTCAAAGAGGAAAACCTCAAAAGCCCATGGACGCCGTTTTGCTCTACATTACCTCAAAATGCTGTGGAACACACACTCGCAGTTCACCACATCCACACACGCAAGTTTGTGCTGCTGACAAACTGACTAAAAAAGACCAGTGCTGGGCTGGCACACAACACTTTTTCTTTACTCACTCAGGTTTGCACACTGAAGGATAGAGAGAAAAGGGAAATGCGTCCTCAAGTCCGAGTGAAAAAAGACCTTGTGCACGAATCTGCTTTTCTTTATTTCACTTCTCTAAACTCATCCAAATACTGAGCTGCAATCTGTAAATTAGCCAGATGAGAACTGTAAAACCTTTTCCCAATAAAAATGTAAAACATTCATAAAAATATATAAGAATATCATAAATAAACAAATATAATTAATTAATTAACAAATTGATAGATAATTTACACATTTTTGCCAGATAACCTTTCAACCAAAAATGATGAACAAGGCTTCATCATAAAGGAAATAAAGCAAACTTACATTGTTGTCCACAAAACGAACTGCAACTTGACTCGCCATGTCTACCTGCTGCGTGAACAATGGGGAAGTGAACTACTTTATTCATGCACAGGTAGAAATATAAGAGTATGAGGTGGAGGGTTGGACACATAGATAAGTATGCAAGACACGTCAACAGCACTGTCGTCAACATTATTGGTTATTGGTGTATAATAGACTAGTTTGTGCAATTAATGTACATCAAATAATCCATTGTATATACAGTACAGTTCACTAGATATAGTTCATTTTGGCTGGATAGACCTTAATGCTTTACCTTTTCTAGGTTACCTGTTGCATTTATGACCACTATAAATTCATTTTACAATTCAATGTACAATCAATAAACTATCAAGCACAAAGTACAAAACAATAAACTGCTGTTTATCGCTAGCGAATCTTTAGTATTTCACCAGTCTCCCAGCTAATCAGGTGACCTTTTAGCCTACATATACTCGTTGGCTATGATTCTGGTAAATTAGACGCGATTGAGTTCAAGCAAAAACAACAAAAAACTAAATGGATGGAATAAATCAAGAACACCACAACAAAACACAATAAAACCCAATAATAAACCAGACACGAATAAATACGACATGAGCAGGTTTTTTGACTCTTAGTGCCGGAGCTATTTCTGTGGACAAATGTATTTAAACTAGTCACTTTGTCGCATCCAGTGTAGACAGCCTCAAGTTTTTCCAACACTGCACAATGCGGTGTAACCATGGTGTAAGGTTTTGCACACTATACACAGCATATTATGTAATATATTAACAATGTTCGAACCATAAAGTAATAGATCAATAAGAGAATGAATGAAATTAGATGAATGTAGGGGGTCGCATGTCCTAAAATTGAACTACAGCATTGATCACAGAACAATTAACGATATGACACACCTCCATCAAGTACATGTTGGTTAGACAAGAGACAAAACTGACAAGAACCAAACTTGGTCTGGAGTTTGCTATAAGACCATCAGATGACATCACTGGCTAATTGACAGGACTCACGCTTGTCCTTCCAGGTCATTTCTGAGCTGCCGCTGAAAAGTTAGCATTCATTCATACTGTACATCCATTTTCATGCCTCATAAACATTTAGTTTCTGTATTGTATTCTACATTGTTATTGCAAAATCTGCTGATTTGTCACCTAGATTATTTTATCTATAGTTGTCTACCATAGATGAGGTTTGATTCAGATGAATTTGCAAAATGACTTGACAGTGATAGCTACGAGATCTTCTTTAAATACCTTAAAAAGCATTTTATAAATAAAATATTTTAATATTAATGTGGGTCTATGAACTCATGGACTTACATAAATGCTGTAAATCTGTAACTTTAAACACCACTGATCAATCTACTTTAAAACTGAAGCTGAATAGACAAACAAAGCAGTTCAATCAAATCTAAGGGGAAAGGAAGTCTCTGTTACACAACTCACATATCACATGTTACATAAATGCAACAAGAACGGTTTTGAAGTCATGCCTGTTTTTTTTTTTTCACGAACACTGCATAATTGATGACACATTATCTTGGATCATATTGCCAAGAACTTCATGTGTAGAGAAAACCACAAAGCTTATGATCTATGTGCTCCCTGAGGGAAGATTTGGTTGTCTCCCACCACCTGGCATCCGTTCTCAATTTACAGCATGTCAATGCTCCCAAGAATAACAAAAAAACAAAACAATTCCCAGGAATATGAATGATGATCCCAAATCAGTTTTTTTCTCTCCTATAAAGCCTTTAGATTAGTACTCATTCACAACACTCTTAGTTCCTGTATCTGTTCTCACACTGCAACCTAAATGTCTGCTGATCACTTACACAACTTGAGAGAGGCTCGAAACAATACCCTGGCACTCAGTGTCGGTTAGCTTTCCTTCCTTCACATGCTGAGTAACCAGAAGCACTTCTCAGAGCTGGTGTGACTTAAATGATGTTGGCTGAGTTTGTGGCTCAAAGTGCAGAGAGAAAAATCTCATAGACACAGAGGATGAGTCATAATGAGCTGAAAACCAGCAAGCACTTCAGGCTAGAAGAAGTTCTGTCAGAAATATCCAGCAGCCTCCGCGGAAAGCTGAAGGAGAACAATAGGCTGAGATGGGAGGGATTCGGGGAAAGCTTGGAGGAAGTTTATATTTCAGCTCTCAAATGAGTTCCCATAAACGAGGGAGTATGCAAACTACCCTAAAACCGCAAAAGGTGCACTGGTGTCCAAACATGGAGGTCAATAGGCTGTGGTCTAAGAGGCGTATAGGTTAGATGTATTAAAGTGAAAGTTCATTTCTATAGAAAACAACTTCCTGTTATTTGAAACATCTTCCTGGTCAACCTCTTTGGCAAAATTGGCTACGCTAGGATTTTGTGAGAATTTAGACTCCAACAGTCTTCAAAACAAAAGTTCTTTATTGGCAATGATGACTCCATGAAGAACTTTTAAAGGGATAGTTCACCCAAAAATGAAAATTTGCTGTAAATTTACTCACCCTCAGGCCATACAAGATGTAGATGATTTTTTTTTTTTTTGAGTATAACAATAAAGAAGATTTTTAGCTGAAACCGTGGTCCTTGGTGATTCATAAAATTCAAGTCAGCGGCTCCTGATGATATATTGAGGTCTTAGGAAAAGATCAGTCTGAGCTGAAGAAACTGAACATTATTTACAACATTGTTACCTGTAATCTATAGCCTAAAGCAAACAGGGAAATGAGATTATATTACGGATTCTTTCGGACAGCTCATTTCAATGAACTGGTTCAATTCACTAGTTTGTTTACATAATCACACAATGACCTAACATATACGCATCTTAAATGGCCTGAGGCTGAGTAAATTTATAGCAAATTTTCATTTTTGGGTGAACTACCCCTTTAACATGGAATCTTTCCATTGCACAGAAGGTTCTTTTCAGTGGAAAGGTTCTTTAGATTATTAAAAATGTAAAAATGTTGATATGTTCAATGAAAGGTTCTTTGGGGAACCACAAATGTTTTTTTTCTATGACATTGCCCCCTTTTTTAAGAGTATTAGAGTGTTGCAGAGGTGATGTATTTTTGTAGGCCAAAACCTGGAAACGAGTTCGCATTTTAGCACTTGCGGTTCCATCATCACGAAGTCAGTGGGTTTTTGAATGGGTTCAAAGCTCAAGATATTTTCACATTTTATTCTATGCCGTGAAATGCATCAGTAATGCCCCTTTGGGATTTTTTAAAAGCTTTTACTTGTCTTGAAAAAGGCGGTTGCTAACAAGTGGCTAAATGGGACTACAGAGGTTTTTGGGGACATGAAACATCCTCACACCGGACAAATAAACTCATCAACTCACTACTCCGCTTTCACAGCCTCGTTGTGTTTCTAATAGGGCTCTTGCAAACTATTCCAATTGAGCTGTTGGAAGCTTAACGTTGGTGTAGTTCAAAGGATGTGACAACTCACAGATGAGGCCAATGTTCACTCTGAGATAAAAGGCCCAGGCCTGGCTGTGACCTTAGCCTCCTTTTCATTTCTGTGAAGACTGCAGAAGAAGAGAGCTGTGTTCTGATCTGTCATTCTCTGTCTTTAACAATGTCTCTCACCTCCTACCTGTCTCCTACGGCACAATCATTCACAAGATACAAGTGGAAAGAGAGGCACAGTGTAGTTAAGTGGCATTTCCTGCGGTTTCCGCTACTTGACACTGATCTTCTGTTATTCCGATAAATTCTGGAATTAACCGTAACACTAGTACAGGATCATATTCAAAATAGTGAAAGGAAGATAAGCAATTGTGATTTACATAGATGGTTATTTACAAATACTTCTTATTACACAGAGTAAGCCTTATTTCCATCAGACAGGACAAAGCCACTTGTACTGGGAGTAGACTTTTGGTAAATAACCTAATGTTTACTTCAGTTTTGAAGTTAACACTTAGCATATGCTAGGGCTGCACAATTAATCAAATGCGATTGTCATGCGCATTTTGTTAGTAAAGCCGGTTCTGTAATCAGCAGTAAATCATCATCATGTGCTTTCAGGTGGAGCAGCATTTACTACACAGATCCGTAGTTCACTGACAAGTTACGCAAAATAATTGCGATAATGACAGCTGTTTGCGTAGCTTCTCAGTGAACTACGGCTTTGTGTAGTAAATGCTGCTCCATCTGAAAGCATGTGAAAATACCACATTATAACATATTTTTACTCCAAACTCACTTCATAACGTCAGTCGAGTGTTTGAAATAAATCCTTCTGTGAGATGATGTGGCTTCTTACACAGAATAAGGCACGCAACATATTTCATAGTATTCTAAGCCGTGATAAAGGCATTGCATTATAAATATACTTTATTTTAATGAAAATTATAATAATAATAACTCAGATAAACCATATATTGTCATAATCGTGTGTATATTAGTCACATTTAATCAATAAAAGCAGTTAAATCTTCTGTTTATCCAGCTACCGCTATAGGCATTTCCTGGGTTTCTTCTGCCAGGCGTATTTGGAGTTTCAGCGCGAGAGCGCCCTCTGGCCTTCGGATGGAGATTTACTGCTGATCACAGAACCGTGCTTCACTGAAAGATACGCATGACAATCGCAGCTTCTGTCGAATAGCGATTTCGATTCCATTTCGATTTATCGTGCAGCCCTAGCATATGCATATGTCCTTTCAAAGTAGGGTTGTGACGGTGAGGAAATTTTCCCACCGGTTAATCGACGTGTGACAACACCAATAATACCAGTATCACCGTGGGGGCAGGGCGTTTCCTCTTTTCCTCGCTTTTCTTCGCTTTTAAATAGCTTGCAAAAGCGGCGTGCTGATCTGTGATGCGACTGTCGTTCGGCACGCTGCATTAAGCAGCCGCGTTCAGTTTTTAATTGTAGTGTCTGTTCTTTTACTGAACTAAATTATTTTTATTACTATAAAAAAATCAAAACGACGGTAGGAGTCGGTGATGCAGCTTAACAACGGTATCACCGTCAGCACCGTCTATCGCGGCAAGCCTATTTCAAAGTACAATCCATTTGACAGCATGCCATATGACCGACTTCTGTGTTTCTGTGACTTTAGTGTCGCTACATTGTGGACCAACTAATTAGTGCAAAACAATTCAAGGCTCATGCAAGGCTGATGACAATAAATATGCATGTAGTCCACCAATGTTTGAACTTTGCAATATGTATAAAAACCACTGTCCAACATTAAATCTGTTGCATTTAATTTATTGCATTTCTTGCCCTGCTGGGAAACATATTTTATACTTGCTAGTAGGGCTGACCGATTAATTGCATTTGCGATAATATCGCGATATGAAAAATTTCGATTTTTCAATCGCAGAGGCTGCGATTACACGGTCACGTGACAGGCGAGAGTAAAGAGGTGTGTTCGACTTGAAGATCAGATCGGTGTATGAA
>NW_015625586.1:117232-120496 GCF_001515625.1 Sinocyclocheilus rhinocerous
ACCAAAAAAGTTTGAGAAGCACTGGTCTAAAGTTAACAGACAGTGTTTAAAAAGTGCAGTGCACATGTTTACATATGTTTTTTACAGTGACTGTGAATTACCTAAAGTAGTGTGAAGCAACAGATTTGTTTTTATATTTCTGCAATCTACTTTAGTTTGTGTCATTTGTTACTGACTTTCATATTCATGTTTACATCAGGCTTATTTGTCAGTGCTTTATGTTGTCCTAATTATTACATGCTCACAAGGTTAGAAGTTCAACAAATCAGTCAATTTACTGTGATTGTAGTTGTTAAAAATGTCATTCATATCAATTCATGCATCACCTAATTTCATCGTAACATATAGGCCTTGCCTACAGAAAAGAACATTTATGTTTAATCTATCTAATAGTGTGTTGGTCATACTATACAATGATTTATAGCTTGTCTTTGTTGAATAATACAGAACATAAAGAGCTTTAAAAAAAATAATTGCATATTAAATCGCAATCGCAATATTGGTAAAAAAAAATCGCAATTAGATTATTTTCCAAAATCGTTCAGCCCTACTTGCTAGATATAGTTACATTTTCATTATATTACATTTTACTTTACAAATTGCTTTTGTGTTTATTTTTTATTCACAAATACAAAATCTGCAACAAGTTGGAAACTATAGAGCTATATTCTTACATCATAAATTCATAAAATCCCTTTTTCTGGTAAACAATGGCATACGTTTAAATCATTACTGACTGGTTTGGAGTTTAACACATTCTCACTGATGCTTTCACTACCAAGTCATTTTTGCTATTTTGACAAAAACATGTTAGCCACTTAGATAACATTATCTTAGAGACAAATCAGCATAATTTGCAACAGCAATGTAGAAAACATCACATAAAACCAAACGATTAAATTCGCAAGGCATACAAAAATGAATTTACCAGATCAACTGGTCCAATACACACATCATTACTAACTGTAATCAAGTAATTTCTGTAATTGCTTCACCCTGACTTCAAGATCACAAACATAAGGCATATAATATCAAAGTAGAAAGAAATAACAAACAGATGTCATAAGAAAATCTCAGAAAACACAAAAAGTTCCTGGTAAAACTGTGCATGGCACAAGGAACTGAACTGAAAAATGAATGCGGTATGAAAAGTGCTAAACCTGCAGTTATTCAGACTTTCATTTGGACTACATGCAACATGGTCCAAAATAGTCATATTATCCTATTTTTTATATATAAACCAAATAGTAATAAACTGTACTCATTTTAAGCAGCTTGCAAAACAGCAGATGAAATCTGACATCTATCTGATCAGTAAGATTTCATCATGTGACAATATCAGTTCAAGAAAAAAAACTGTTGTGCAGCATGAACACAACCTTTGATTCTCTTTAAAGCAGGAGTGAATCAAGCTCTCCAGACAGTCTGGTGCAAAGCAAGCTCAGGACATTAATAAGTAATATCAAGAACAGCTGACAGCTGCTGCCTGCATTTCAGTGAAACTAGCATGGGTTTTACATAAGCGTGCAAGACTCTAAACCGGTTCAGTGGCAATGAAACAATGAATCTTCAATATGGTGATCACAATGAAAGGAAAGTATGTCACATGTATCATATAGTTTAAGAAGTGGCAAATCATGTCATATTCTGACTTTCATCTTACAAGTCAAAATGATAATGGCTGCCTGTGCGGCAAGGCGTTTTAACACTGACCTGTAACCCTCCTTCACAAGTTTTAAACACTTTGCACAAAACAATACCTGATTGGTCTTAAACATCACAAAAAGGTCATTTAGGTCAACCTAAAAGAAATACAGTAGGAGGAAATTCAAAGAAATGACAGAACTAGACAGAAAAACTGTCAAAGATCTTGTCCTCAGTATAACGGTTTTCCATTGCAAAAGAATCAGTATATATTGTATATATCAGTACACTGTATAAAAACAAAGCAACAAATTTGAAAGAACTTGCACTGGGTCTTCATGTAGCATCCAAAAATTAGCGCAAACCAACCAAAGCTTTAAATGAGGGCAGCCGGACATCCAGGTTGATATGCTCAGTTACAAGTAGTTTAAAAGCTTCAAATGGTCAGAAATTCTCAGGGTTTTAACTTATTCCTTCTATGCAAACAATGTCTGACCCCACTGACCTTTACTCTCATCAGCAAAGCTCAGAGAAACACAATAACCAACAGACTGGGAGAATATCCATCTCATCAATTTTAAGAGAGACAGTGAGACACTTTCACATTTAATGTATTAACTACACTCACTAATGCCTTAAAATGCATTAAAAATTACACAAATAAATTAATAGTATTCTGTTAAACCCTTATTATTGAATACTGTTGCTTGTAAAATAAATGACAAGTTGACTACAAATTGCACATTTCTACAATGACAACCATCAGTGCAAGTTCAAGACAACTGAGCAGTGCAACACAAAAATAACAGAGTGGTGTACTTTTAAAAATGATATAATACAAATATGTCAATAACAAATGTGCAGTCAATGTAGAACAATAAGCAAGTATGGCTAACTTCATCGAGGTTCATCAAACAGCTCTCAACAACTGCAACAATAACTGCTCTAAATCAACAAGCTCCCCACCCACATATTTTCAACTGTAGAGGATTGGCTTCAACCGAAGTTTCCCAGAGTTTTGGGAGTATCTGTCACCCTTATTGTTGCTAATGTGTCAACAAATGTGATGCCAATGAAATGAACTCCCCTTTTCATTCTAAAGAAAATGAAAACTAGTAACCAGTGGTGGAGGTAACGAATTACAACTACTCACGTTACTGTAATTAAGTAGTTTTTTCGGGTACTTGTACTTTTTTGAGTATATTTTTAAAGCTGTACTTTTACTTGTGCTTAAATACAAATTAAGCAAAATAATCTACTTCGTTGCTTTTAAATCATAGTTCGTTATTGAGTACGCCCACAATTTGAATTGATATTCAAACCTTATTTGACGGCACTTCAGTAGCCAATAAAGATACCCGATCGTAAACGGACCAATAACAGTCCTGATATCTGAACAGGGAAAGGCCGCCACTGCAGCAGGTTCTGAAGAGCTGATCGGACGGAGCTCAGCGTAATTTATGGACTCAAAGTTTGGAGAAACAAACTACATGGTAGTGTTATCATAAATATCTATATTTTGATACCGATACTGAAATATCTGACACGGTTCCATTACTCATTTTCCACAGTATCTACCGTTGGCTATCTACCGAATATACACAGATACAAGCTGCGTCT
>NW_015625586.1:120744-130463 GCF_001515625.1 Sinocyclocheilus rhinocerous
AGTTACAGAGTCTGAATGTCCGCGCGGGATTGCAGGTATTCCGCATAGTTTTAATCATTCCCGCACAAATGTGGTGAGCGCTTTATTGTAACATGAGAACACAGTCATGTAATCGCAGAAAACTGGATGCGAGCTCTCAAGTATAGGCCTAACTTATACAAATGAGCTGCCTGTTCTCTCACTCCGATATTGCTTGTGCGCAGACTGTGCAATCGCGATCTCTCCGTGCTTTTAAAGTAGAAATTATTTCTCTTTGCTCCTGGATTAAACCTTGTCAAAAGTTATCAACCATTTAGAATAGATCCACGCCTGACCGATTAAAATCCTACTGGAAATTTTATTGGCTGTAAGTGAAATGCACCAGGAAGTATTTCAACAATCAAAGATGGAACTTTAATTTCTTTACAATGTAAGTTTATGCTAGAAATGTTTTGGAATGGGATATTTGTCTGATTTGTACATATAAATATCCTAGTCTGTCTAACTACCTCACTACATTGTGTACAGTCATTACAAAGCCATCCAATGTTCTATTTATCTAAATAAATAGGCCTAACATACTGTATATGGCTCTTAAATCACTGCTTATAAAAATTAAGTGTTGTCATGTTTTGAACACCTCAAACTGAATTGAGGTCATTTGTTTAATAATTTTATTATTGACTGTGCACTTGTCTTTTTTTTGTAAATTCAATTCAGTTTGAAATCAAAGTTGAAATCAAGCTTCCTTGTGCTGTAAGCTTTTGCAACAAAGTTACCCTATTTTAAAGACACAAATACACAGAATGAGCAAATGTTTAAGATTGAGATTATTCAACATTCTGTTTCACTTGGAAATACATCACAACACTGAAGTCAGTTGCAACTTCCGGTTCACGTGTACTTTGATACTGATATTTTTCAAGGTATTGAAGTTAGAAATTCCTGTATCATGACCACTAATTCACATGCTTTGTCAATAAGATAAAAGTGGATTTTGTTCAAATTAGCTATTATCCACATAGATCTTTGATATGAATATTTTTTGGTAATTCATTAAATATCACCGGCTAAAAAGTAACTAGTAACTAGTACTCGGAGTAGTTTTTGAGAGGAGTACTTTGTACTTTTACTTAAGTACTGTTTTGACACCAGTACTTTTACTTGTAATTGAGTATTATTTCAGCAATGTAACAGTACTTGTACTTAAGTACAAATTTTCAGTACTCTTTCCACCACTAGTAACTAGGAATATCATAATGCATGGAAGATGTTATGCTGGTGCTCAGAAGGAGCACACTGTCGTGCCACTACACCCCAATACATACAGTATGACCAAATAATACAGATGCTGGAGGTACTATGGGAATGAGCAGAAGCAGAACTTGCTTTTTCAGTATGTGGGTGCAAATAAAAAAAAAGCTACAGAAATAGCATAAACCCTAAAATCTTGCAAAAAAAGGAATCAATGGAAAATATTTATGATTATTTAGGTTAAAGCTATTTTTCCTAATAAGTTCACTAATTAATATATAATTATATACTCCAAAGCCTTGTCTTACATAGTACTCACTAAAGTTCCTCTATCAGTTAAGGGTAAAACTGGCCTTCTTTAGATCAGTTCACTCAGTGATAATGGTGTGAGTCATAGGGACCCAGAAAAAACAAGATATGAGATGTCTAATGTTGCGGTCTGGGTCCCTGGAAAAACGAACTCTACTCCCTTCTCTGAAGTGCATTATAAGTGAGAAGAGATAGAGGAACCGACTGTCTGAAGCAGCAAGGGCGATATCATCTATACTTGACCTGACTCATTTGAACTGTTGAAGATCTTTAATGATGCAGACTTGTACACTCATATGAAAGAGATCATTTAGGGGTTATTATTACAAAAACGTAACAGACTTAAAATTACAGTAAAAAATTTACTGAAATAATGTTACCTTTCTAATATATAACCACCTTAAAAAAGTTCTAATGAGAAAGCCACATGATGGATCAAAGTTCACCACAAATACCTCTTCCACAAGCGGAGACAAATATTAATATATAGAAAGAGCATATAGTGCCATAAATACAAACACAAAACATCATGGTAACTCGCATGACACAAAAATAATCCAATAAACATTAATTTAACAACATAACATGTAAAATAAAACCCTAATTGACATATAAAATGAGAAAGCTCTAAGAGGAAACAATTATTTAAATTAAAAAAAATCATCAAATGTGAGGTGTCCCATTCTCTATGTGAATGTTAATTTACGTTTTTTCACTGTAAATTATAAGATCGCTTGTAAAGTTTTTGAAAGTGAAAAATAACATTTAAAAGCATTTTAATTTAAATTTACACTAACTTTCCCATTAGATGTATTACAGTTTCCAGTAAGAGAAAATACTGTTAACCAATTAACAGGTTTTTACTGTAGCATAGAAGTCTTTTACAGTTAAAATGATGATCTTTTGTACAGTGGTAAGTGCTTCCTGGCACTAAACACTTTAAACGGGAAAACAAAAGAGTAAGCTTTTCAGATCCACACATGACTGAAGAAACAAAGGATGAAGATATGGAGCACTAATTATTCCAAAGGTGCTCACCTCATGCACCTCATGATGTTTTCATTTGATTTACATTTTTGGTCACTACTTCATTTAACTTCAAATGTGGAACATGATAATAATAAAGAATGAAAAGCTGTATCCAAACTTTTTAATAGTACTATATATACCACAGCACATTATCATGGTGTGTAAATGGTGCTCCAGCATTACTTAAAAAACACTTTAAAATAAGTAGTATAAATACTGTAGATAAAGAGAAAAATCTAGTAGCCTATAATTTCTAACGTCTATCGCTCGGGACCATCGTGCAAAACTGAAAGTGGTCTCATTTGGCGTGTAAAGCAAAACTCCGTGAGGCGACATGAAAGACAGAAGCGAAAATGCGGCGACCAGCTAGACGCCGCCGCTCACCGTCGCGCACGAGGATTCCCTCGGCCATCTACTGGAAGAGGTGACGTCACGACGCAGAGGTGGGGAATCCCCCTGAGACAGCGCGTGAGAAAAGAAACGATAACCTTCCAACCAGTGCAACTGCTAGAATAAAATCCTAAAGCAAGAAAGATGCCAAAGCGGGAAACAAAGTTGTTTTTATGTTGGGTCGGTGGGCGTAATCCACGGACTGCAACCATAATGAGAAGTGAAAATGAAAGTCGTTTAATAGGCTATTCTATTAGTCTTTTGTTTTATATATATCTTTAATTGCCTCACCTTATTTATTTTTTTGCAGTGTCTATTTAGAAAATGGAAGCACTTTGGGTGGTTTTGCAATATTGTAAATAATAACAACCATGCTAGAAAAGTATTATTGATTCTGACTTTGAGTATAGGGCATTTTTATTCTTATTTTATTTCCACTTGTCCCTTTCTCACTTGATACGTTTTATTCACCTCACCTTAATTTCAGTATTGTCTATTTGGTACAACAAGTACACTTGACACTATTGTAAATGCTGACAACCACGCAAATAAAGCTTTATTGACTGACTCTGAGAAGAAGAGAAACGACAACATGGCATCTATAAACCTACTATGGCATAATAAAGAAGCTGCATTTATGAGGAATCAACGAAATAAAGCAAAAGAGGTCAAAATCCCTTTCATATCAGGTTACATAACATGTATTCAAGCGAACGGAAAACTTTATGATTCTTCAGACTCTTATTTTGTAATGTTTAAGGACTTGGCAACATACTGTTAGTGGAACTAAGTTATCAATGCAACTACTATCGTCTTGTCAAGTCACAGCAGTGACATTCTTCTAGCTTCATGTAACGGCTCAGATGAAACAATGTGTACATTATTTCCGTCACGAGCGCAACCCGTTCTCAGAATCGAGCAGCACAGATTATGATCGATACATCAGCACGAGCTGCACTGCAAAACATTATCTGACACAGCAACTCGCGTACAATCTTCACAGAGAAACAACCACAGAGTCGCGTCTAAGTGCCACCTCACCTTAATTTCAGTATTGTCTATTTGGTACAACAAGTACACTTGACACTATTGTAAATGCTGACAACCACGCAAATAAAGCTTTATTGACTGACTCTGAGAAGAAGAGAAACGACAACATGGCATCTATAAACCTACTATGGCATAATAAAGAAGCTGCATTTATGAGGAATCAACGAAATAAAGCAAAAGAGGTCAAAATCCCTTTCATATCAGGTTACATAACATGTATTCAAGCGAACGGAAACCTTTATGATTCTTCAGACTCTTATTTTGTAATGTTTAAGGACTTGGCAACATACTGATAGTGGAACTAAGTTATCAATGCAACTACTATCGTCTTGTCAGGTCACAGTAGTGACATTCTTCTAGCTTCATGTAACGGCTCAGATGAAACAATTTGTACATTATTTCCGTCACGAGCGCATCCCGTTCTCAGAATCGAGCAGCACAGATTGTGATCGATACATCAGCACGAGCTGCACTGCAAAACATTATCTGACACAGCAACTCGCGTACAATCTTCACAGAGAAACAACCACAGAGTCGCGTCTAAGTGCGTTTTTTCACTGCCTTACAAAGCGACGTGGCTGAACAACTTACCCCTCCGTGTGTCGTTCAAGGTTTCTGAGAAAACGTCCCCCGCCGATATAAGCACAGTCAACAAGTTATTGGCGTTAATAACTACCGTTTAAGAGACTATGCGCTTTTTTAAAAAGACCTTTTCCAACTTTTCCGTCACTACAAACGCGCAGGCTACAGTGGTCTATGAGAAAATGGGCTGCACGTTTCCAGTTTCTCATTGATTGACAGGACTTTGACGCTCTCACGGACGAGATCAGGATTTTGTCCAATCGTTGAGCCCGACTGACGCAAAGTAGGCGGGTCAAAGAGCGAGCGCCTGTGTTTATTGCCCTGTCTCGGCAGGCTCTTCCGACGGCTCTGTCCTCCCTCGGAGCGCGCTGTTCTGAAGCCGAGCGCGGCGGGGGGAGGCCGAGCTTCTAGAGCAGCGCGCCTGGAAGTCATCTGAATTACTGGCAGTGCCTACGTCATCTCAACTTTTAATTCAGTGGATGTAAGAAGTGTACTGTCGTGACGTTTGCGGTAATCATTTCTCCCCTTTTTTACAACACTGTGTACGTTTAAGTGTGCCACTGGGCACAAATCACACAACGAAACTAAATGAATATTTTCACAATATATAGCAAAGTGCATTTTATGTAAGAAAAATAGAGATTCTTAACTCAAATATTTATAAAGCACTTTCAAAACCATAAAAAATGGACCAAAGTTCTGTACATAAATGCTAATTATTACAAACTTATTTTTTTATTTTTTTATCTTTTTATTGAAGAATGAAAAATGCATTGCAGCAAATGGCTCAACAAACAAATATCAAATATAAAAATATCAAAGTTTCTTGACTGGACTATAGTTTTGTCACTAGAGATGTTCAGTTTGTAGCGCTAAACGCTGGAATAGAATTAGCTGTTTTACATTCATGGGTTCAGGAATTACAAATGGGTTTTTTGTATAGCAGTGGTTTCAAAATTAATGTTTCAGGTGTGACTGCCTGTAATTTATAGAACAAAAAACGAAAGTTTCTTCAAGTAATGTTAACCACAGTCCTTTTTTCTCAGAAATCAAAAAATCTTTTTAAAAACCCTCTGAAATTCCCAAAGGAAACCTCTGGTTCATTTACAAATTGAGGTCATGATTGAGCAGCTCTGATGTGTTTGTATCAAATTCAGGTTAATCTGTTTTTCTCGCTCACACATTTTGACTGAACTTTGTCTTTGATTGATGCAAACTAATCTTAACACAATGCTCCATTGTATTTGTACCATTATCAGATAGGGTTTTTTTTTTTTTTTTAAAACAGACCCTTCCAACCATATTTCCTTGAAGTATAAAAACAGGTCATGTTTACATCTGTTTGCATATAACACATGGGCTTCTAAGGAAATGTCAAAGGATGTTTTGTACAGTCCAGATGTTCCGGTCCAAGTTCATTAGGCTCTCACTTTTTTTTTGGTCTCTCAGTGCTGTCTTTAATGGCAAACAGAAACTGATGCAAAACACATTCATATCTGATGCTGTGTCAAGAAATGGTTCTGGAAATTACACATCACATGTGTTGTATTAATACTGAAATTAAGGTCTCATGCACACATGCACATGCTTTTACTGTGAAGGAATGTTGTGTCTGTTTGTTCTTAAGAGAAAATCTCACTTGGGTTAAGAATATAAAAACATATGCAGTAAATAATGACTAAATAATGACAGAATTTTCATTGTTGTATGAGTTATATCTTTCACAGAATACTTTTTACACTTGCACAGATCTGTTAAGAGACCTGCTGCAAATAGGCCTGTTGCTCACTAAATATAGCACTTCAAGTTTTAATTTAGAAGTACAAACTTATGCTTTGTTATGCTACATTAACTTTTGCAGAAGACGACAATGATGATGGAAGCAGAATAAAGAACAAGGAAATAATTAACATGTATTTACTGTATTTACTGCCATGTCACACTGGCGCAATTAAAATCCCCAAACATTCAGAGCATTTGATCTGGTTATTCTACAATGACTTACATTTTAAACATCCTCATTTATGTCACGTCTTACCCGTCATCTGTTTATTTACGCACTTATCCACACAGCTGTAGAATGAGCAATCAGAACAAAATACGAATGATTTAAATTTGCATTTACATCTACAGACTGTTTGACTTCATCTGATATGGTTAAGTGAAGTAATTCGGAAAAGTCACACAATGTATGCACCTCCCACATATTTACTAGTTTTATTTGTTCACACAAAACAGAACTCATGCACACAATCTTCCCTGTCACTACAAGCCTCGCCTATTTTTGTTTCCACATTTGTCCTGGTAGGAAGTTCACATATAGCTTATACAGTAAAGAGAAAATGCAGATAAACATCAGCTCAGTGGGTTCTAGTTTGTTCTTCCTGCTGCTTTCTGCAAACACACGACCATCTGTTCTCCTGAGACGCTGATGGAAAACACAGATGTGCAGCGGTGCATGTTTGTGGTGCAGAGACCAGTCCATACTGCATCTCATACATCATTTATATCGCAAACAGTTTTCTTGCAATGAACAATATCGACATATCTGATCCAAAGAGACTGTTATCTGTCTGATTAATATATCAAGAAAGTGAATCTTATCAGAGGTGTTAACAAATAAAACATTGTGAAATAAGGCTCAGATACTCTTTACATAATGTAAAATGCTACATCATATACATAATAATTAAAAATTGCTGATATATAATATTGTGTGTGTGTGTGTGTGTAGTGCTATGTCTATTCCCCAGCCTCTTTCTTTTTTGTTCTGCTGTCTTCTGCTCCCCTTTTGGAAAGCACTCTCCTTAATCAGATTCCTCACATTAATTATTTAATGTATTCCCTCTACGACCAACACGACACCACCAAGGACAGAGAACAGACAGAGAGAATATGAGGGGAGAAGCAGAGAGAGAGAGAGGCAGAGGCAAAAACAGCACAGACAGAGCAGTCTAAAACCAGCATGCCTTATTATTACTGTCCAAACATGGCATCTGTCTTTAAAAAACAAGCTTTTACTTTTAGAGTAGTACTTCATTACATTAATAAGAATGTATTTGGGTGATTTTAAAACATTAAAGTTAAATTATGGATTCCCTTCTAAATGTATTAAAGGGGTCATATGATGCTATTTTAAAGATCATTATTTTGTGTATTTGGTGTAACAGATTATGTTGACATGCTTTAATATTCAAAAAACACATACTGTACATTATTGTAGGTCCTCTATGCCCCGCCTACAAAGCCCCCTCCTTTGACAAGCGCAGTCTGCTCTGATTGGCCAGCTGACCCAGTGCATTGTGATTGGCCGAACACCGCAAGCACGCGTCGGAAATGTAACACCCCTTACCATAATCGCCAGCTTCACCGAAAGGGCAACAGAGTCGCGTGACAGGCACAGTGATGATGCAGTGCACAAGCCGTGGTTAAGACAGCTGACGTGCTATGATTAATAATTTAATCATAATAATTAAATACGTGCTATGATTTCTGACAGGCAGTTCACTCTCCTGTGATGTGACCCTGTTCCCCTCACACACACACACACACGACGCGTTACTCTGCGCTGCGCAAACCTCCGCATTTGAACAGTCAATAGCAAATACTTAAACTAGTAACAAAACATACTTACAGTCGCTGATTCAGAAGCGCCAGATTGTCATAGCAAAGTCGGAATTGACCCTTTTTTTTTTTTTTTTTTTTGAAATAGCGTTTGTGCACAGCCAGCCTTGTACTCTTCTAGGTTCAAAAAACTGTCATCCATAAAATGCGTTGCACAAATTCGAACATCTGGGTTGTGCTGTTCTGTTGTAAATAAATCTTAACCAATGATTCCTAATTGCATCTACTTCCGGAAGGCCAAATAAAGTGCTTTTGCTTTTGCATTGAAACACACAGCGTCTCCCTGAAATGGCTGCATCAACACTACTGCGTTCCTGAAACCACGGCTTCTTTCCTTGCGTGCACATTTGGGCGGCATTAGGATCAGTAAACAGTCCTCCATAAAATGTGCTGGCGATCCACAGCACTAAGTTGATGTATTCCCTCAGCGACCAGCACAGATCAGCTCTAGGCATTTGGATTTGAGACTTTAGTCTTTGCAACTTTACAGATCTTCTTTATGCACCAAGAGCTTTTAACACTCCAAAGAGAAAGGAAAACTTGAAGTCGCATCATATGACCCCTTAAATATCTGGTCTGAAGATATGAGAATTGCTGCATTATATAACTGACCTCTTGTAATATATATTTAATAAGGTTTTCTATTTATCTGTACCAAAAGCACTTGTTGTGTTTATTGATTGATTGATTAATTGGTTGATTGTATTCAAAGCCTTTAAACGCCTGTTTTAACCCTTTGATGCACATCATGGGTCTAAAGTGACCCGACTGAGTTTATTTTTTCTATATCTTTGCAAGAAATTAATTTCATCATTCAGAATTCCAGGAATTCCTCAATTAACTTGTTTTTGCTCATCACAAATCCTTATTTTTATTTTTTCTTTCAAAATCATTTTTGTACCCCTCTAATGCACAACATGGGTCTAAAATGACCCTTATTCATTTCCTATGTTATTTCAGTTATGGATGAGTGTTTCTTTGCTGAATATCTGAAATAAATGTTTTTCTATCATTTATTATTCCAGATAGTCTTTAAATATGTTGTTTTTGACTTCCACAAATCATTATGTTTATTTGCCTTTTCTTTACTTTATAAAAAACACAGTTTTTGTATTTCTACATGAATTTTACACTCATGGGTCAAAAATGACCCATATAGAAACCTTTGCTATTTGCTTTTTTTTTTGCAAGTAGGAACATATTTACTGCAGAAAACTATTCACCTGCCACACATTTCACAACTCAGCATTGCTGCTTTTGTATAATCGATGCATTTAGTCTTATTTTATAATTTATTACCACAGAAAATATTTGATATATTGTGAAAGATAACTGGATATAATATTTGACTGTTAGGCTGAGGACCTTGAAATCTATTACTAGTGAGACAGAGAAACATGTCCAATACTATTAGCTAGCTTGTTGTTGACATATTCTATTTTAGCTAGCTAATGTTAGCTAGGTCAACAAAATAAAAGTCAAAATAATTCGTTATTATATGC
>NW_015625586.1:132708-161176 GCF_001515625.1 Sinocyclocheilus rhinocerous
ATTCTATTTTAGCTAGCTAATGTTAGCTAGGTCAACAAAATAAAAGTCAAAATAATTCGTTATTATATGCAAGTATATATCACTGCTGTCAGGCAGAAACCTCATATCTCCACATTACATCATTTTTATTTTTTGTCATAAATCAGTGCTATTGGTCACCCTTTATGTCTGTCAGTGTTTCTGAAAAGTAATGGTTTTGGACATACAAGGTTTCTGACAGCGACAATATATAATCAGTATATACATGATCAACTGCTTGTTGAGCACTCTTTATCCAGAGTGTTAGTATGACTGATCCCAGACATTCTAGATTAATGGCTGAAATGTTTGTAGAGATGCTGCATGATGAGGAAGATCAGGCAATTCTTAATCCTGATTCAGAGTCTGAAATATCTAAAGCGGATGACCTAGATTATGTGTCACAGGGTCAATCTGGAGTTGTGGTTGTGAATCCAGCTCTCCTAGACGAAGCAGATTCATGTGATGACATTGAAGACTTGTCTGATGAGTCCTCTAAGAGGAAACTCAGACCCAGTCCAATAGATTGAGTAAAAATGGTTTTCACCTACTCATGTAAGCGGAGAACATGGAGGTGGCCCGTGGTGCTGTGGTACAGGTGCTCTCCAGGACAGACATTGGCCACCCCTGGCCTACACCAACTTCACTGCACAACACCCTGATTACATGGCTGGTGTGACCAATGCATGACAGCTATTCATCAAGGAGCTGGTCAAAGAGCTTGTCATGCCACATATGAAAAGGTGCTTGGAGGGTACACCCGTGCACCTTCAAAACCATATTACAGAGGCAATGGGAAGATGTGGGATAAAAAAACAAAACACAGCCACCACCCGGCCACAGGTATACATCAGACAGGAGGGTCAATCGAAGAGGAAGAGGTGCAGGATCTGGTGTTCAGTGTCAGGCCCGTTTGCAAGGAGCACACACCTGTAGTTGTCATTTGTGATGCATGTAAGCACTGAGACGGTAAACTGATATAGCGCTGTACCTGTCTGATTTTATTTTGTTAGTTTTATTTTCATCTATTCTGTCACATTCACTACAATTCACTACAGTTGCACCACAGACAGTTCAATTTCAGTGTTATCGGTTATCAGTGATATGTACATGCTATGTGTGACAAAGTGGCAAATAAATATATTTCAAGTGTTAAATGTGCTGGTCTAAATAACTGCTAAAATAATTATTTTAACAGAATGTCTTTATTCTTTTGTTTTATCATGCTTGCATAGATGGGTCATTTTTGACCCATGTGTATAAACTTGATGCAGTAACAAAAAACCTATGGAAAAAAATAAAACATTAATTTGTGGTCGTTGTAAAAACATATTTTGAATATTCATGGATCGTGGAATTTATAGATCAGGGAATATTAAATGCTGAAATAAACTGATTTCAAAAGATAAATAAAAAAATGCCCAGCGAAGTATGAAATAACATAGGAAATGAATACAGGTCATTTTAGACCCATGTTGTCTATTAGAAGGGGTTTTCATAGCTTGTGCATCAAAGGGTTAATTTTGAAGTTCAATTTCAGTGTTATCGGTTATCAGTGATATGTACATGCTATGTGTGACAAAGTGGCAAATAAATATATTTCAAGTGTTAAATGTGCTGGTCTAAATAACTGCTAAAATAATTATTTTAACAGAATGTCTTTATTCTTTTGTTTTATCATGCTTGCATAGATGGGTCATTTTTGACCCATGTGTATAAACTTGATGCAGTAACAAAAAACCTATGGAAAAAAATAAAACATTAATTTGTGGTCGTTGTAAAAACATATTTTGAATATTCATGGATCGTGGAATTTATAGATCAGGGAATATTAAATGCTGAAATAAACTGATTTCAAAAGATAAATAAGAAAATGCCCAGCGAAGTATGAAATAACATAGGAAATGAATACGGGTCATTTTAGACCCATGTTGTGCATTAGAAGGGGTTTCCATAGCTTGTGCATCAAAGGTTTAAGTGAGGTCAAATCATACATGTTTTAGCATTTGTTTTTGTTTTCTGTCGCTGTGGTCCAAAATTAGTAAGGTTTATTCCTGCCAAAAATGGGCCCTTAAGGGGCATTCATGATGACATCAACTAAATCTGTTTGCCTGCAGCGTCCAGCTGTGTTCAGGGTGGATCACTGTCTGTACTCCCACTTGTAGTCACCCTTCTGTTTGCTGCGTATTTGCATGAAGTCGCTATTGCTCATGTCTCACTGAAAATGAAGAAAATGAAATGCTTAGTTTCTATAAATGCTCTTTTTGGACTGGGGAGGAAGTTGGAAGTTTCGTAGTTTTGAAAGGTACACTTTGATTTTACTTTTTAACCCTATAAAGCAGGGGTGTCGAACTCAATTCCTGGAGGGCCAGAGCCCTGCAGAGTTTTGTTCCAACCCTGCTCCAACACACATACCATGTAGTTTTTCAAATAAGCCTGAAGGACCTGATTAGTTGGATCAGGTGTGCTTAATTAGGGTTGAATCTAAACTCTGTAGGGCTCCAGCCCTCCAGGAATTGAGTTTGACACCCCTGCTATAAAGCATGCTGTATATGCAAATTTTAATCGAAACTTTGCTGAAAAACATGTACATAGTAATTCCTTCTGCTATGTGATTGATACACTCTTAAAAATAAAGGTGCTTAAATGGTTCTTCACAGCGATGCCATAGAAGAAAGGTTCCTTATGGAACCATTTAGACAAAAAAGCTTCTTCTATGGCATCGTGAAGCACCTTTATTTTTAAGAGTGCAAGTCATACTTTTTTAGCAAGGCGTTTTAGTATAATTAAAAAAAAACATAATTTTTTACATATTTATACTGTCACACTTACTGGACTGAAGCAAACTTAGGTTTACTTGATTATGTATAATTGTTTAGAAAAATCATGTTTAAATCTTAGTATCAAAAATGATACATTGGGCTTTTGAGGAACACAATAAATCTACAGACCTTTGATCATAAAACCAAGAATTTAATCTTACACGAAGACATGTTATTAGGAAATATAGAGTGACAAGTGATATTTATATGCATTGTATTTAGGCAGTCTGCTATACAGACTATAAATATTTCACTGATTAAAATTACAAGCTATCAGAATTTCTTCTTACATCTTGTGACCATATAAATACCAAACTGCATATTCAGTTTGGGCCTCTGAATAAAAATGAGGTGTTTTATTCTTCCTTGAGGTGTCTTATCCCTCCATATTCTTATATGAGCCATAAAAGCTTGATGTATCAGATATGATACTCAACAAAGAACACATACACGCAAACTTTTATATTTGATATTTTTTCAATTGTCTAAAGGTTTAGTAAATGGTTTCATTTGAAAAGAAAAAGAAAATAGATTTGTCTGACTGTTATTTCATATGCCAGACTTTACAGGGTTAATATATCTCCAGAAGTCACAAAAAAATGGATTCCTCATGATTTGATCCTTACATATATGTTATATACTAATATACACAGTTATGCTCTCTCTTTGTTTGACTTTTGCTATGTTCCTGCCCTACATGCGCACATCTGTTAACCTAACTGACTCTAATATCTTGATTGCCATACAATGACACTTACTGCTACCGCATTATTTTTAGGAATGCCATGTTCAAATTCACATGCTATATAGACATATTTTCAAAGACCTAGCACTGAATTTAAAAGAAAATGTCCACATCGGACTGCATATTCATTGCTGGTACAGCTTGATATTGCTGTGTGTGTCATGACTGCTATCTGTACTGAATATCAGTCAGTGGCCCATGTCTGCTTCACCACAATGCTACATTTCACTACTGCTCATCAGAGCAATAACACAGGCACAAATGATCTACAGTGTGCAACTTCTGCTCTCTCTGATAGCTGTAAATAAGTCAGTAGATACAGAGAATGAAAGAGAGTTTGCCTATAGCATTTAGATTTATTCACATAAAAAAAATCAAGCCTCAGGTCTCACAGCACAAAGGTGGACACTTTTATTTGTTTATTAAAAGCAACCTACACCTAAAATCCATTGATACAGCCACAAATCTCACAAGGACAACAGCAGAGCCATAAGCAGCTTCATTCAGACCTTCACAACTATTGTCCATGTGTGCCTGCAGTAACTGCATATGTTCATAATAGCAGATCATAAATAGTGATACAAAATGTGTTTTCAGTCAGTGTGTTGTTTGTAAAAATTAGCCTATTCAAGCTATATGCACTAATGTGGGCCAATTGTTTAACATGAACGCACTTAAAGTACAATGAAAGATCAGTAATTGAGCTGAATATACTCAGATAGGATAGAACTATGATGTGTTTCTCTTTACTTCAGTGAGCTGGACTATACAATGACTATTATATCAGCACTGCTTTTCCATTGAGTAGGTCCCTGTTCACCTAATACTGTATTCATGTGTATATGACAATAAGATGATAATCTTACTTTGAGCATGTTAAAGTGTATATGTACAAACAAGGTAAACCATCAAATGAATTGATCTCAGAATGAATAAAACTGAATTCTGAAAAGTAACCTATACAGAGACTGATATTCAGCTTGATCTCATAGGTTTTTAAGAGCTTCTTGTTTACATACATAGATCCAAGATCAAAGATCAGATTACGCCATCTGTAGATGTCAAGTGAAGCAATTATTTCACATAAAGTCTGAGTCAGAGCTTGGATTACATTCAAACCAGTGATTAGACCACAAAACAACTCGCCATAATCACATCATCATTATTCAAACCTTCAGTTTCAAAAGAAAACGGTTCAGTCAGCAGTAGTTATTTACAATTATTTCTTTCCCTTTTTTGCAAAAAAGTGCATTTTACTTCAATTAGAATATTTTGCAATTCACTTTCCCTCACAACAATATTTCCGTCAGACAACATACTCTCTAGCACCTTAAAGTTTTCACTTTCAACAGCTTCCAACAGTTCATTCATGGCATTAAAACAAAGCCCAGATGTTCTACAAGATGCATAAGGCCTGCTATTAATTTGTACTGTTGAAATCAGCAGCCATCACATCACATGATAATAAAGAACACAAGGTGTTCATTAAATATAGGCACTTTAATATAGATATATATTGGCAATATCTGGTTGCAACCGGGTAGCCTTGATAACAAATTAACTAGTTAATATTAAATGTCTAATAGGAATTAAATGCCATGAGAGTGTTTATGAAAATATTCTTGTGGAGTGCAAACCTCCTCACATCCACCTTTTCTGAAAATACTATAACATTCTTTTTTTTAAAAGATTTTAAAAGATTAAGTGTTGGTAATCACAATAAAAATTATTTGATTTTTTTTCTGAGTATTATTCCGTTCTAGACACAAAATTGACCATTAGCTGATTTAAAAATTGACAACTGAACAAAACAAAACAAAAAAAGCAACCTTGGGGTTGAGAAGATAATAAGAAAAAATCAAACAAACAAACTAAATGTTCAGCCAAAGGTCCAGTTGACTCCTTTAATCCGTCCTCAAGCACATCTCAGTTCCCTACATCCTTTTAGCCTTATTTACCTCCAGACCTCCACATTATTTTTCCGTGTTGAGCTTTTCCCAGGGCTCAGCATGTTGGACTTATTGGCCGGCCTTCTCCCTCGACCTCACCGTCTCCTGGAACACCAGCCGTGATTGATCAGCTGCCTCTAATAAGGCCTCTATCTCCGGGCTGTCAAGATTGACCAGTTCACCTTCCTCCACCCTTGACACTAGACCTCCTTCCTGCACTGCAAGACCCTCCTGGACCTCCTCATTCTGCTCCACCTGCTCCTCCTCTTCCTCTGGTTCTGGTGTGGGTTCGATCTCACCCTCACGGACCTTCTTGACGTGGAAGGTGAAGGGCCGTACGCGGTAGGTGGTTGATTTGGAGCGGGCGTAGACGGGGTGGTCAGGATTCAGTGACTTCTTCATCTTCTCTCTGGAGCTGCGGATCTTCTCGCGGCGTTCGGTGTTAGGTGTCATCTTTGTTCCTAGCTTACCCATCTTCTTGCCCAGGGTCGTCTTGGTCTTCTCAAGGTTCTCTCGGGTTCTCTGACGTGTCTTCTCCAGGTTCTCTTTAGTTCTCAGTCGGGTTTTCTCCAGGTTCTCCTTGGTTTTCTGTCTGGTCTTCTCCATCTGCTCCTTGCTGAAAGCCATCTTCAGCTTGTCCACCTTCTGGAGGCTGCTGCGTTTGATGCGCTCAGCACGAGATTCCTCAATGATTTCCTCAACCTCAACTTCCTCCTCAGAGCCATGTTCTTCCTCTCCTCCTTCACTCAGCACCTGCTCTCCTTCCTCTCCTGCAGCCACTGGCTTCTTAGAGACCTTCACAGGTTTCACCTTGTCCTGAGAGAAAAGGTGAGAAAAATTAAGGAACTAAGATTAGATTAGACCAGACAGATCAGAATATCTTTCCAGATTCGAACCTAAGCAGTTGGTGTTAAATTAGCCCTGAATAGCACCATTTACAGTGAATCAGAGAAACTTTCACTTTCAGTATTATTGTCAGACAAAAAGTACTGAATATAAAAAGCAAGTATGTGCAAATACATGTTTCATAAGAGTGTACTCAGCAGACTTTGTTCCTGTCCATAATACTCAGGGGGTTCATGACCCTTTAAACTAGTTTCATGACCCTTAAACTAGTAAACTAGTTTCTTTTGAGGGCCAAAGAACAGGTGGTGAGCCCAATATTTGAGCAATATTTGTCCCTGATGTTTTTCAATCAGAATAAAAAGATATAGCCTATGCTTTCATCAAAAGTTGACTAAGTATATTACTGTAGTATTATTGCAGTGTTCGTTTTGTCTTTAAGCTGATTGCTTTGGACAATTTTTTTTTCTTGGTGGAATACGTCTATAAAAAAAAATTTTTTTTAAATACTGACAGGATATATGGACATAAAATATTGATTGGGGTTGAAATAATTTCGTAATATTTTATATCCTGTTCCCGATCATCCTGTTGAGGTATATTCTGCAATAAAGCAGCTGACTGTACGCTGCTGGCTTAACTTTGAATGCTGACTTCATTATGAGAAGCTAATATCTAACGAGTTCAATGACTATATTTTGGCTTCATAACCAGTTGGACTTCATTCTGTCTCAGGATTTATAATCGCTCTATATTGTTACTCCTAAACCTGTTCTTAACATGTTGTTCTATATCCCTTTGAGTCATTCAGTCCTCGTTTGCAGATCATGCGGATAGACTGATATTTTGAATTCAGGACATGCTTTAACTCGTCTGAGCACTGGGAAAGATAATCACCATGATTACACGGGTGGAGGAGCTTTGTAGTAAGATAATGAACTTGTTTCTATGCAACCAGAATGAGAAAATGTCAATGTGATTAATTTTAAATACGGGCCATTACTAAAATCATATTGAGTCCACAGACGAGTACAGCACTCCCTCTAGAGGGCACTGTAAATGGGATAGTCACATGTAAATTAGGAAAAACACTTTTAAAGCAAAACATTTTGCAAAGTTAGACAGATACATGAATTAATATATATATATATATATATATAATTATTATTAAATTTTTATTTAAAATGGACATCACAGTTACATTGGACAAACCATATGCACTTGCTTAAGTGTTTTAGCACACATGCTAATTTTCAACACCAGTCCACGGGAGGCTTTTCAGAAAGCAAAAAAAATAAAAAATTTACATTAATAAAATAAAACCAATAACAATACTAATAATAATAAATAATAATAACAATGTTAACAATAAAAGTAATAATAACAATACTAATAAAGAAAAAGGGAAAAATAAAAAAATATACCATAAAATTACAAAAAAAATAAAAATAAGGAACAATATATATGATTCAGTCTCTCTTGTGCATTCAGTTAGAGCCGTATGAGCAATCCAAAGAGATTTATTACCAAAAAACATCCCAGAATTCCCATGGAGAACTGCTTGCAAATAAATAACCCCATGCAACACCACACACACACACACACACATGCAAAGGCATCTACATTTGAGTGAGACAAGCCAACATATCTTAGCCACATCAATTAAAAGGGAATGTCAGCAGATATTTGAACAAGATATGTAGATACTTGAAAACATAAATATTAGGGGAAAAAAGATGAATGTGCTCTACCCATAAAACAGATGTTATTTTGAGAAGAAGCATAGTGATGGTCTCTTCGCTCCGCTTATAATGTGACATATAATGTTATTTAAGCATATGACAATGTAAAAACTGCTGGTTTATTCGTTCTCTTGATCATAATGGCTGTATCCAAAAGTACAACACACCCTCTGGTGGTCAAAAGAAGAACTGACACTTGCACATAATGCAGGGATCTCTTTACAATTTACAATTAATCATCTTTGTTATCCCTGAATCTGTTTTTTCTCTGGCCCCATGCCAATGGAAGTCCTCGTAAACTTGCATGCGCTTCCTTATCTGGTTGTGTAGGCTGAAGATGTATGTATGTGTTTAGTTTAGGCCGGCCTTTCCTCTCTTTGCATTCCATCTGTTTCATTCCCTGAACAGGGCTCATTCATTCACTCCTTAACCTATTACTGTATCACTCTCCCATTCTGCACACTAAATAGTAAATACTGATGCTGTCACTATAGTAACCACATCCACTGACTGACTCACAGGCTGCTCAGAGGACTGAAGACCTGCAGGTATTGTGCTGTGCGTGTGTGTGTGTGTGTGTGTGTGTGTGAGTGAGAGAGAGAGAGAGAACAGACACCTAATAAACATCCTGAACGGCATAGTGTTAGATGTGCGCTTTACTTGATGTCTTGGCTGACTTTGGTGATGCCTCCATTTGAGTTTAGCAGCTACTGTTTGTCTTACAGTCATTTGCAGTGTCAAAACAAACCATTTCCATTTTTGATCCAGAAAGGTTTGTCCTTATGTGAATCTGGGTTCAATAAACACCCTAAAACTCCAGTACAAGTCAGAATATAGAGGGCCAGAGATGACTGAGGTGTTACACAATGCTGGAAATGTGCACTGATCATTGCACATGCACCGCAAACACTCCAAACAGCCAAAGCCAACAGAGAGAACTCAAATAACAAAATGCAGTTCCCATTGCTGATAAGACATATTTATGACCAGTAAATTATCAAATCACTAAAAAAGTTCAATTTTGGAACCTGATTGCATTTATGTAGTACTGGCAAAAACAATAGTAGTGCAAATACAGTAATCATAAACACCACATTAATACTGCTGCCAGTGTGTCTGGTGCCATGTAATACCCTCAAATTCCTGTTCAATAGCTCTAGGCTAAAAAGAATGTCAGTCCACACTGTATATATAGAAGGATCCCCCATCTAAGCCCCTAAAAGAGGCGAACAATTACCCAGATTAACAGCTATCTGTGGACCATGGCACCATGACAACCGTTGCCAAGACAGCGGCAAAAACATTTGGTCCAGTACTTCGAATGACATACAACCAAACAAAATCAGCCGGTGATGAGTAGATAACAGCTGTGTGTGTGTGTGTGTGTGTGTTTGAGGCTTGATGTTGAAAGGCATGTTAAGGTTGAGGCACTGAGCAGCTGTTGACTTCTGTTGGGTTCAGAGCAACAGCTGTACAGCAGAACTCCTACCTGAAACAACCGTAAATAACTTTAAACATGACTTTAGTATGGGTTTTATGACAGGTATTGCAAAAATATGATCTCTCTCTTGCATAAGAGACAAGATCTGTGTCATGCCAGTCAGGACACCAGAACCACAAGTGCACATGCACTAGTTTTTGAATGGTAAGATACCATTAACAAATGAATCAAACAGGCACAACAACACACACTATCGGTTCTGTCTCTGATTGGCTAAAGGCTATATTAAACTACTGTGGCTGAAACAGCAGCCATCTGCTGTTTTTTATGTATCTGACAGCTTCATAATGTCAAAGAGGTAAAGGCTTTTCACCCATTAACCTCCTTATACATAGGGCTTCTGGGTATACAAGTGACAGTATGTATACCAATATTAAGCAGCTCAATTGTTTTCAACATTGATAATAATTAAAATAAATAATTGTGAGCATCAAATCATCATATTAGAAGGATCATGTTACACTGAAGACTGGAAAATCATGCTGGAATGAATCTGGAAATTCAGCTTTGCATCACAGGAATAAATTACATTTAAAATATATTACAATAGACGAGTTATTTTAAATTGTATTAGTATTTCACAATATTACCCTTTCTACTGTAATTTTTGATTAAGTAAATGCAGCCTTGATGAGCATAAGAAACTTTTAAAAGCATTAATTAATAAAATAAAAAAAATGATAAAATAACCGACCCCAAACTTTTGAACAGCAGTATAAACGTGTATATCTCAATTTCTCTCATTCACACACACACACGATGTTTTATTTGTATTGTAGTCATTGCATTTTCTGCCACCTTGATGCTCCTAATAAGCCAAACATGCTTTTATTATCCAGCGCTCTGAACACACAAGAACAAGAGCTCAAATGGCACTGTATCTGAGGGAGTAAGAGCTGTTGAACTAAAGTGGACAACATTCAGTACACTCTAAACAAAAATGGTGCTAAATAGCACTAAAAGTGGTTTCATTGGCTCATAATCATAGGGTAAACACTTTAAGTGCTATATAGCACCTATCTTTAAACATGTTATACAGCATATATTTGTCAAATGGTGCTATGCAGAACCCAAAGCGGAACCCCATTCTCCTCCTTAGATTCCCATTCATATGTTTGCTATGAATGGGAATTTACTACAGTCAAAAAGTCTTGTGTGGGGGCCCTGGAATATTTCCTTATAGGGGGGTCTTGTGGACAAAAAGGTTGAGAACAACGTTATCTTCAAGAAATACACTATATTTTAATGTCGTTTTTTAATCCGTTCCCCAACTAAACTAAGAGACTAAGAGAGAGTTAGAGAACTTTAAAGAACTATACAGAGGGTTAACGGGTTCACTGTTTGGCAGTGGTGCTCTAAAGCACCTCAAAGAACCGCTAAAGAACCTTTTTTTTTTTTTTGGTGCGTGTATAATTGACCCTTCGCAAAGACCCCACCCCCATTCCTTACTGTTGCTATGTCTGACAGGCTATGTCAGAGCAGGTTACTTTTGGTATGAAACAAAGTCTCAGCTTTCAAATTGTCATTTTGTAAGAAATTCAAACAATAAATACAGTTTTGTTGCTATTTAATGTGTTGTTACAGATCACTCTAGTTACTCTCTTACATATCTTCCTCTTTATTAGTTATAGAATGAAATAAACATGAATGAACATCAGAAGGTATCTTGTTTTAACTGCGGAAAGACGTAAATATACCAATTTTGAAGACCACCGATGTTAATCTACTCTCCTGTCTGGTTTGTTTGTTGGACATAAATGGCAGATTTGCCGTTATGATTGGTCAGATTGCCTGTCAATCAAACTCCCTGCGACGAGTCAATTGGAATAGAATGACTCCTAATCCTGGTTTATTAAAAGTAAAGGTGAATTTTAGCTTCAGATGTGCGTGGCTGTGTCTGGCTCTGCTCCGTATTCATCTGCAGCCCTGCCCCATGCAAGAAGGCAGTCATTCCAGGACCAGCATGCAGTTGCCATTTCCTGTATCCCATATTTGACATATTATGTAACATATTATAAAAATAAGAAGTTAAAGTGACCATCTCTTGTGATGCTTTGTAAACATATGCACACACAACATACCTGTGGCAACTCATGCCTCATTTATTCTCAGCCCATTCATCAAACAGCACATTCTGGCCCGGACTAACAGGCAGTCTACCTACACACACGCTCACACTGTACACACACTGCTGTCTGGGTAAATCTGATACCCTGAATTCAGTGCAAAAATAGAGCAGAGGCCACCCGTAATGTTGGAGATCATGCAAACCCCCATAAGTCACAGCCACACCTCATCATCATCCGCCCAGCACACCACCACCAGCAAACACCTTCACCAACCCCACTTAGAATCCAGCTTTTTCTTACCAGACTGCAAGAGAAATTACAAAACAGTCCTTGTCTGTGTGCACGGGTAACCTAATACCATTTAGGTAATGCACGTACCTAAAATAGTACAATATTGATATGCATGTTTACCACAGGTGCACAGCTGCAAAAGCAAATCATGCAATGGAAATGTCTTCAAATTTGGTACCAGTACTGAAGCAACCAAGAGGTCAGAGGTCAGTGGCTATTTCATCCAATAAACTAAAAGTAACCTTATATAGCTCTGCTTGTGTTAATAAATTCAGCTGTTCTGATACTAACTTCTAATGAGAGTTTCTGAGAATAATGCTGTTAATGTCAGTTCTGAATAAATCAATTAAAACGTCCATTTATTTATAGCATAGCAAATATTAATGTGTACTCTCTCACACACTCACACTTGTCACCTACAGGAGTCCAATTTTACAGGGGTAATTTATGTAGGTCTCAGAGGTCTGTGATTAGATTTCTGATAAATGCCAGTATGTAACCTGCAGCCTCAGCGGCATTCCACCAGAGAAGACTGAAACTGAGACTTCAAGAGCAATTAAATCCACACACACAAACATATATGCACATGGACACACACACACACACATACACTCATTGTGAACTATTATTACAGTTTAAATAACTGTTATTCCCGTGATGCAAAGTTGCATTTTCAGCATCATTACGCCAGTCTTCAGTGTCACATGATCCTTCCTTCTCAAGAAACGTTTGTACTCAAGAGATTTTGTAGAAACAGTGATACATTTTTTCAGGATTCTTTGAATAGAAGGTTCAAAAGAACAGCATTTATTTGAAATAGAAATATTTCGCAACATTATAAATGTCTTTACTGTCATGTTTGATCAATTCAAAGCATCTTGTATCCATTTCTTTAAAGCTGCAGTCTGTAACTTTTTGGGTTAAAAATGATCCGAAATCAATATTTGAGCAAGTGCATAACCAGCCACTAGAATAGACTGACTGCCACACATACTCTTCAGAACATTAGATTCATCCGCGCTGGAGTCGCGCCGACTCACAACCCACGCAAGCTAGATAATTCCGCACACAGCTGCAATTCCAGGTTTTCAAACAGAGATGGTGACAAAGATGCAAAACTTACGGACTGCAGCTTTAAATAAAAAAATCTGACACCAAACTTTTGAATGGTAGTGTATATAGTGTCCAACTCATTCAAAAGTCTGTGATTACAGTAAAATCTATTTTTGTTCCCCTAGAAATAATGTTATTGTAGTAAAACCAATAATTTATAATAATAATAATAATAATATATAAATACATTATGTCATTGAATAAAGAAAAAACTATCTACTAGCATTAAAACCAGATGCTCTTTGGATCATCTTAAGTCATGCAGCATAACAGATTTTACACAGATTTGTGGCGTTCATGCAGTTTAGGTGCATGCACAAAAAAGACTATTTGATTTTCAAATTCAGTGTTAATTGATATACTAATGATATAATTTGTAATTGTTTATATTGATTTAGGAAAAAAGCAATACAAAAGCATTTTCACTTGTGGTTTCAGATCATATAGAGGCAGTGACAATATTTGCATATTTATGTTGCCACTACATAAAAACGAATTGCATATATCTACAGTGCCCATGTTTTTCACACAGCTAATGTGTGTTTGGGAGTTTGCTCATTCCCAGGAGAAATACACATGTGATCCCTCTGGTGCATCTTCTCTGATTATCCCTAACAGACTATAATGAACCTCATTAGGCAACATATGCCCAGAGAAATTATGGGAAATAGCTGAACAGAACATAATTTCACAAATATACCAATAAATGACCTCACTCACTCCTGTCATCTTCCATCATTCAGTTCCATCTGCATTAAAAACATTAGAGGCCAATTACATCAGCACAGTTTCCCCCCTGCGGCCCCTCAGAGCAGCGCTGGAAGGAAATGACTCGTTAGTGGGGCTAAATGCAGTAACGCTGGTGCAGGGTAAACAACAGCAAAGTGCTGGAACACACTGAACCTCAGCCTGTCCATGTTACACGCACATTAGACGCTTCTGCTCCAGCGCAGTAATGTCAGATCACAGACAGAAAGGAATAACAACATAATTACTGGCACAAAATAACATCTGTGGGTTTAAAAGAGTCATTAAACACAATTATATAACGGAAAACTATTAATGTACCATCCACTGCACTGTCAATCACACAGCTAATGATATTACCATATAGGGGACAATGGCTGACATAGGTGATTTACTGTATTTAATACTGTAAAATGGTAATATAAAAAGTTTATTTATAAAAATAACATTTAAATAGTTTATTTATAAAAAAAATACAGTTATTTAATTTTCATGTCAATTGTCACTGTAAATCACACTGCAATATTACTATATGGCTGACAATGGCTGTTATCATACAAGGTAATTTATTGTATTTAATGCTGTAAATGTAATTAATTTATTGTATTTAATACTAGAATGTATTTTAGTATGTATTTAAAAAATAAAATGTAATTAATATTACATTTTATATATTTTATATTTATGCAAATTGTCAGTGTCAATCACACTGCTATAAAGATATTACCATGTAGGTGACAATGGTAATGATACGCAAGGTAATTTACTGTATCTAATACTGTAAAAAGTAATTTTTATATTTAATACTAAAATGTATTTTTAGTGTTATTTAATAATAACAACTAATTTATATTAAATTATATTTTTAAATATTTTTATTTTATATGTAAATTGTCAGTGTCAGTCACACTGCTATAATGATATTACCATATAGATGACAAAGGCGGATTTAGGTAAATTATTGTATTTAATGCTGTAAAATTGAATTATTTTATTTAATACTAAAACATATTTTTGTGTAATTAATATTATGTATTTAGTACTAACATGTAATTAATATAAAGTTATATTTATTGTATTTAAAAAAAAAAATATATATATATATATATATATATATATATAGTCAGGCGGTGCTTCTAAAACTGAAGGATTCTCTTTCCCTCTGGACTGACGGTAGTGTCATTATAGTAGCCTTGAAGACATTACCGCATTCTGCGCTATAATTAGACTGTAAGTGAGAGTTTGAAGGGGGATGGGGGTCTCAGAGTGAGTCTCCATCCATCTATACTGCGATCCAGCACGCTCTAAACACATTTAATCTGACTCCAACACAGTCCAGCTCGCTTGCACAAGACTCTCTTTACAACTGCGCTCCACACAGCAGCGAAATCCTACACTCCACACACTGATCTAGCATTTGAGCAAAACACGAAAGAAAGAATACACTTTCTACGAAGTGTGGTGCTATTTTTAGAGTAACTAAACACCGTTTGCACCATTGCACGTTTGCACACAGTAGCTGTTTCAGCGCAAAAACATTTGCTAACCTTATTCACTAATCACTAAAACATCCTATTCCCACAATTTAGTTTAACCAAGCGTGAACTGGCACTGACTTGAGTATTTAAATAATGTCATGGTCAGTCTTTCAGCTCAAAAGCATATGTCTATTGCTCAATTTTATGAAAAAAAAAGGTATTTGTTCACATCATTTTTCTTGATCATTCTCAAATTGCATATTCATATTCTATACAACAGTGTGAGTAAACCATACATTCTCAATAAAGAAAGGTTTACTTGGGAGGTACCATAATGTACAAAAGCCAAAAGGTACATCTTTGTGCTTTATTTATCCTTAAATGATACATCATCAGTACCGAAAGTGTGCATATTAGTACCTTTTGAAATAGTACTGACCCAGTGACAGTTTTGTACTAGATAGATAGATAGATAGATAGATGATCAAATCTTAGCCATATGCACAGCTAAAAACTTTTTTTTTTTAAAGGCTCCTTTTTGACGTACATGCCGTATTTGCAGTTCACTCATGGTATGTGCTGATCCAGCATTGTTCAGAGGTCACTGTGAGGTTAGACATGAACCTTTGAAGGTTTACTTAGGAGTGGATTGACACTTTATGATACTGAGTGGGGAATTCAAGGCCAAGCCCTACAGAGGAATCCATGTGTACTCCAAAAAAGACCTGGGAAGGAAGACTGCAAATACATACTCATGCAGCAGACCCTAGCAAAACAACATGATCATGCTTATCAATTATATTAGTATAGCACATTATATTAGTATAGTACATGAATTATATAAGTTGATTAGCAAGTATATTATAGTAACTGAAGTGTTTGATTGCATCATAAAAAGCTAACTCCAAGGTAACAATTTAAGGTCATGATTAAGGTCATAGGGAACACATCACTGATGAAACAGAAGGTGGTCTAAGACTTTGCCTATTTTGTTTTTTTCTTTTCTTTTGGTCTATCCACCCCAAATACACTTACTGTAGTAATAGCCTGAACATGAAAAAAAAATGCATGGAACTGGATTTATACATTTATAGGTGGTTTGAAAGCAAATCATGTGTTAATGCGTCTCAGCCTGAATGATATGATCAAATTCACAATTTTCCCCAAATTTCCACAAGTGTGCATCATTACTATGACAGCCAGTGTGGAAATGTCAGCAAAAGCAACTGCAGTCTGAATGAATGAATGAATGAATGAATGACTGACTAACTAACTAACTAACTAACTAAATAAAATAACATCTGGCCACACTAAAATTGCCGTTTCAACAGTCAGATTTGTTCTAAAAAATAAAAAATAAACTAGACTACAACAGCAAGAAAAAGACCACAGACCACCTGGACTCAAGCTTTTATAACCAACCACAATTAGCTCCAATTCTACAATCAGAAGGTGGTGTAGCCCATTGGTTAGAGCTGGGAATGGTAACCAAACTACTGCAGGTTCAAACCCTGCAAGAAGTGAGCCATGCAGCTGAGTAAGGGTTCCTTTAAGTTGCTTTTGAATGAAGTATGAGCTAAAAGACTAATTAGTATCCATTAGTTAAGACAAATGAAAGGAGATGGAGTGCCAGGCTTGCATATCAAAGACTTTGCAGTCAGACGCTCTGTCAAGCACCCATTACTCACCTGGAAGATAAGCACTTTGAAGTTCTTCCTCTTGAGGAGCTCATGCTCATTGTTCTCCAGTTTTTTGATCTGTCCCACTTGCTTCTCCAGGTCCGTGCGCACGCTCTTCACATTGACGTTCACCTTCCGCACCTTGTCCAGGAGCTTGTTGACCGTCCCGGCCGTCACAACGTGACTCTTGGACAGCTTGGCCAGCTCTGTCTGGATGCTGCTCATGTTCTTCTCCGTGGTCTCCTGCTTGGCCTCCAGACCTGTCTGAGTCTGCTGGATCTGGTCCACCACACCTATGATCTTGTCTAGGAGTGCCAGGACCTTCATGCCTGTAGCCTGGGCCTCGGACTTCTGGGCCTCACCGCTGCCGCCTCCATCGAGTCCCGGCCCCAACACCAGGTCCACCTCTTCCGCCGGGTCATCATCGTCATTGTCGTCGCCTCGTTTTGATTTGAACACCTTGGAGGCGGTGGCAGGTTTGGTGGCAGCAGGCATCAAGGAGACCTCCTCGTCGTCATCATCAGAGACTTCGGCGAAGACGGCACGCTCCAGTTTGAAGTCTGTGTCGGCCATGGCTTGGTTTCAAGTAGACTCTGATGAAACACACACAAGCTTACTTGCAGACAGAGGGCAGAAGCATGCACACTCGTGGCCCAGTGTGCAAGAATGCAGTCCTAGGATAAAAATAAAGCACTAAAAAAAGACTTGAATGACAGTAGACACCCAACAATCACAGCGCAACGACTCCAACACTTCTTGGCAACTTCTAACCAATCTTCAAGTCACCTCCACTACTTACTACCACTAAGTACTACTCTCTAGGTTTGCTGTAATGCCTCAAACTTTCCCTCAAGTCTACTCTGGGATCTCGGCCAGTCGGTGGAAGCAGACTCTCTCTCCAAGGTGTGTGTGACCACAGCTCCCTGTGAAGCCCGTCCGTCAGGTCTTCCCTTTCCCTCCTTAGACCAGCCCTCTGCTGTGATCACTTACTGTAAGGTCACACCCACACTGACCCTTTAAGGGGAGTCTCCACCCTCACCAGAGCCTGACAAGGGACACTAGAACACATACCCACCCTCTCATTTACGCAAGGGTATGAGACAAATGGCTCAAATCAATTTATGACTCATTAAACCGTAAACCTGATACTGAAAATTACTATCAAAGACACGCTGCATTATTGGAAACACCATTACAATATAGCACAATAACATGTTCCTAACGTGTTGATATTTAGTTCAATAGGATTAAGACGTTTCTGTTTGTATGGCTACAATGGCGTTTGCGAAGTTCCAGACCAGAGTATGTGAGTTTTTGTGATTTTGACTGGAGCGAGGAGCGGTTTTTTTTTTTTAAGTTAAATGTTTGCTTATCACCCCAGCTCTAGCAAGTGTGAGCGATTAAAGGAATTTTTTAAGTTGGGAAAGGGGAAACTGTAAAGCTTGGTTCTTTTTGTTAGCGTAGAAAAATACAAACTGGTCAAATTTAGTCTGAAATGTAATTAAGCAATATCACAAGAGTACGAGTGCTGTCGTTCCAAATATCAGCATGGCTAATGTGAAACAACAGCAATAACTCTTAAAGAAAACAGAAATATTATTTAATCATTTCATGTTTATTAAAAGTAATAATTATGCTATATATTATTAATAATGCTTCTTAATAATTAATAATAAATAATCCTTTAATTGTATTATACATGTACAGACATGATTTATTAACAGATATTTTCTCACATGTATGTTAAAAAGAAAAAGAAAAACAGAATTATGAGTTCAGATCCACTCTTTACTCTTTATTGACGAACAAAACAGACATAATCATTAAGCTTCGCTTACTGCTTTTACTTGGTATAGTTATTTTCTCCAAGACTCCCTCTGACATCTATCAAACCAACGATTTTTTTTTTCAGGAGCCAATGCATGTTCATGTTGTAAACACAACAATCAAAAACCCAGAACTGGGCACTGCAGCAGATTCATGAGATTAGCATAGTTTAGATGTGTATTTGCATTTAAATCACAATAGCAATAGCAATAGCTAAACACACACACAAAAAACAGCAACACAGTTCAAGGCCAACTAAAATATAATTACTCTTTACTTACATTTTCCAAAGGAATGCAAAGATCTGCAATAAATCTGGGGGATTATCTGCATCTAGTAATCAGATATGCTTGATGAGGATATCCTCTCGGCAGAAGCTTGTGAAATGCCATAAAGTGAAGCTTTCTTTGCTGCATTTGAAATGAGGTCCCTTTGCATGAGAACTATTATATAAATGTGTCAACATAAAGGATAAAAGATACATAAAAAACAAACTCTAATAATTTAAGAGACTGGAAAACATAGACAAAATCTCCACCTATGCTATAATGGGAGGGAAACTGTAATGATATTTTGCCTTGATTGAGTAAAACATGCTGTTCATACTCCTGTGTGCTGTATGGCAACACCACTCGAGTTTGTATTATTACATATCAATACATATCGCTGCAAGAATTGAAGAGTTACGAAATCATTGCAAATACGTTATGCAGTTCTAGCTCAGATTATTTTCAGCTTCAACTATTTACATCTAGTTTACCTGCTTGTAAATTATTCCATTTATGTCCTGATCTAGAACACCTGAGAAATGTAGAGCCTTACAAAGTCAGTGTTCACAAGAATCATGAAATGCTGTAGTTTGGAGGTGTGGCAGTTGGGGAGGGAGAGAATGTGGGTGTGGTTTAGTCTTCAAACTTGCCCTCCAGAATGCTGTCAAAAGTAAAAGGCATGAACTTGAAGCCCTGTCCAGTGTAGAATTTATTCTGGAACTCCACCCTACAGAAAATAAGTGGGGAAACAGGGTCAGTGGATTGCAATTCTGAGTTTAAAATAAAATAAAATAAAGGTTATTGTCTAGCTCCACATAACTTTTTTAGTTTGGTTTTGTACATAGATTTGATAAAAATCTAGATACCATCTTTTCAGGAAGTGAGTTTGGTTTTAGAACGCAGTTTTTGTGTAAAGAATAACATTAAGCACTCAGAATAGTCAATACAACTGTATTTTGCTAGACTAGCAGTGTATGTATAGCCATTGATAGGGAGCGACATCTGCTCTTGAAACTGTTCAACTGTTTTAATTTATAAAAGGCAAGCATTGTGTGTGTGCCCTTACCAATGCAATCTGAGAGCATGAAGGAAGGCAGACAGCCCTTCCATGATCAACAGAATAAACACTGTCAGTGTAGCAAAGAAGGCAAAGATGATTGACAGCGCAAAGAATCCACCAAAATTCCTAGAAGCCAGACCCATGTGCATCACCATTGTCCACAAGACCTCAGAGAGCTCTGGAAGAAAACAGAAACACTTAAAAAAATATCTTGTAAACGATTACAAATTGCTTAGTGAGAGGATAAACATGTACTGACATTTGTACAGGGCTGCAGTTTATGAATTTTCATCACATTTTCCAATCATTCATGATTAGAGGATGGATTTTCTTCATTTATTTATTTAATAGAGATTACAAAGACCTTAATTACTAGTCTACAAAGTAAAACTGAGCATAATCAAATTTCCATGTATTTTCAATACAATAAATGTGAGTATGAGTGTGTGCATTACTTACGCGCATGGGCCAGACTCAGCGCCCAAAGCCGTAGATAAGAGGCAGTATTTGAGATGCAGCCTAAGCAGTATTCTATAGTGTGAATGGCTTGATGCACTGCAACATCTGCAAAATTAAACTAAATAGAGAGAGAAAGAGAGCAATAAGAGCTGTTCGGACTCATGAAAATACAAAAATCGAATCCCACTCCCAGCTCAATCACAGCATGATTAAGCAGCCCTGAATCTCACGGGCATGAGAACAAAATCACAGCGCGGGGCGCTTTCAGATCATCAGCATCATTTGATGTGATATATATCCTAATCACAGCACAGCTCACTGGATCATTCCCATGTAATGATGGTGGCTAAAACAAAGGAAAATGAGTGTCTAGAAAAGAATCTATCTAGATGTACTGGAAAAGGACCGAACACCAACTACAGGAGACTACCCAACACTGAAGCCTTGCAGGAACACACACACAAGCCGCAGAGCAAGAGGACTGTACAGGGTGATGGCGCACATACACACACAAACACAAATGTAAAAACATCTACACAGAGTCGAGAAGGCTGTCTGCTCTTACCACTTCCTCCTCTGACTGCTTGAAAGGTAATCAGACACATGCACAGACAGACACACAGGGTTAAAGACAGAGTTAGAATCTGATGAAGAGTTAGTGAGAGGAAAAATACACTTTGGTTTACAGAAAATGCAAAGATCTAATGACGAACACATAACAAAATGCAGTGGCCCCAAAAAGTATTCAGACACTTAAGCCACACCTACAAATGCATGAATGACTAATTAAACAAAATACAACAAAGCAAGTGGCATTTTTTTAAACAAGCACAGCACACTAAGTAAAACATTTCATAAAAAGATTTGTTAGCTTTGAAACAGACATGATTTGGACAACAGTTTGGACATTTTCTGTTTGTCAAAAGAGTAATGTGATGTGACTAACTACACCTGCTAGGACACCTTTGTGAAACTGAGGGGGGCTGACTCTATGGCTACGTTCACACGGCAGGCAAATTGGGTCAAATCTGAATTTTTTTGGACATTTTCTGTTTGTCAAAAGAGTAATGTGATGTGACTAACTACACCTGCTAGGACACCTTTGTGAAACTGAGGGGGGCTGACTCTATGGCTACGTTCACACGGCAGGCAAATTGGGTCAAATCTGAATTTTTTTTTGCTCACATATGACTCAGATCTGTTGTGTGAACAGCACAAACCACATGGAATCTGATCTTTTCTATTCCGATTTGTGCCACTTCCATATGTGGAACTAAATCCGATATAGGTCAGATGTTTTGCAATGCGACCACAGCCTGAACAGTCATATCTGAATTCATGCGACTTTCACGTCACTCGATTCTGTGATTCTACACTCATGGGAGATACTTCAAAGATTTTACAAACCCAAAGTTATCAAGACAGTTGCGAAAGGTAGTCAGTGAAAGTACAGTGATGTGTCAGAACTCATAAGTATTACAGTGGCAACTCTATATACAAGCAAAACATGAAGGCTCATATCATAAGTTTTAAAACTCAATTTTTTACTTTATTTTTCATATTGCCTGTGCATAATTTAGCTGGCTTCTGCAGCTGAACACACTATAAATAAACGCATAATCGCTTACTTTATGTCCTCCGTGTTTACTTTCGTACAATGGTGCACTGCGCAAGTGTTGGCAAATCCAGTTTTCCCGCAGAATTGGGCTACTTTTTCACTGTTGCCGCGGGTTGTTTTTCAACTCTGTGGGTTTGGTGACCCCACTAACGTGATATTGAATAACGTGATAAACTGAATTTAATGGCTGCTACTGGCAGGTCTGTTTGGAATGGAAGGAGGAAAGATTATTTGGCACTAACGCACTGAAAAGACTGCATCTCAAACCTCAAAATAATGCAGGTTTATCTGCCTCCATTTTATTTCCAGTGTAGAGAAACCCAATTAGCCAGGTGGGTGTTTGTTTAGTGTTTTGAGGCTGGTTGCCATGGACACAGTGGTTGGGGGAAGAGACAGTGCTTTTAAAAGGGGCTGCCCCAGTTTAGAACAGCACTGGTATGCAGATCCCAGATCCAGTGATTCACAGAATGGAATGCCCACTGCAGGCGAGCGACCCCACTGCCAACTGCGGCCGTTTTTGGTACCTGGGTGTGACTTGTCACCGTGTGGGTGGAACAAGTATCACATGGACTACTATAAAGAAATTCACTTTAATTATTCTTATGATAAAGCCTTAAGTTATTCTCAGGATCAACAGATGACATCACAAAACCCGACCCAAACAAATATCCAGATAAATGGGTTGGCAGAACACATGTCATTCTCTGGCTATAGAAAGACTATTGTTAGAGTTCACAAACTAAAGCAACTTTGTAAAATGAAAAATAAACAAAGATGGGTAAAGTATTTAATTAGTAAAATTATTAGTTATTCTATAGGCTAGTTAAGAGAAAAACAGACAGATTAAAAAAAGAGAATTCCCTCACCTCAGGCGATTCTTCTTCTAAGTTTTGGGAGAGCTGGTCATGTTGGATGATCTCAGCTTCATCCTCTGTGGGGCCGTTGCCCACACGGATTCCCCCAAAGTTTTGCGTTCCCTGCAGCAAAAGTCACACTAGGTCATGGTTGTGTGTACAAGTAATGTATACATTTTAGATGAGCCATTATATAATAATCTAGGTTATCATGGTTCCTACACTTTCTAACCAATAAAAGACAGCATATGAGAATGATTTATATATTATATATATATATATATATGTATATATATAGAAAGCAACATTTTCTGAGGGGCATAAAAAACAACGATAAACCTTTAGAGCAAGATCAATGTAAAATCAATGGTTTGGAATGAACAACTTACGTCCAGTTGCCTCCTCTCTCTCCAAACATGGGCCTGACACTCCAGCCCGAGCCAAAGACATTGAGAGATTTGGAGAAACAGTCGTTGTAGATAATCCCAGTATACACCGAAAATATTCCCATCAGGAGAATAATGTAACGGCCCGCAAAAACGATGTTAAACATCTAGAGAAAGAGAGAACACTGTGATTTGTAGTAGCCCAAATTATCAAATAAATGTAGAATTATTAAAAAGAAAGTACATTTAATATAATGTTTGTTAAATTGCATCTCTTTACCAAATACTATCGAGGCCAGAATGGCCAATATAAATACAGTTCCTTACTTTTTTTTTTCTCTAAGTAAAAGCTATAATTTATGCCTAAACTGTACATTTTCAGACCATGTTGTTTTATTAACAGAAAATTATCAATCTTATAAGTTTTAAACTAAACTTAAAACAATCATCACCCAAATGCATAATAACAATTGTCACATTTAGCTTTGCCTTTATATTAAAAATAACCCATAACAAAAGGTGTGTTTTATTCTTCACTTCAAAACTTTAATTTTCATGCTAAATAACACTAGTTAAAAACCATGAGGATCAATATTTTCTGTATTCAGGATCTTTACATAAATAAAGCTATATGACATGAATATTTGATTTTAACAAAATGATAAAACAATAATTATGAGATGGTTGGATAAATGGATGGGAGAATGGATACCTCATTGTCGTTTTTCTGGGCAATTAATCGGCTCTCTCGCAGTACCAAATAAAGTGCAGCGCAGGTCATGAGTATACCATGACCCAGATCGCCAAACATGACCGCAAACAGGAAGGGGAAGGTGATGATGGTGTATGGAGCTGAACATATAAGCACAAACATGATACACACAATATGTTGAGACACCCACAAAAAAGTAAATAAATAAATAAAAAGGTAGCTCAACAGGATCTGTTGATCTGTAGCTCATTTTAATCACTGCAGAGGAGTTTGGGATTATCCTTCAGTGTCGTAGGCCTGAAAGAGTTAATGGAAAATCAGTGTTAAAAATAATGACTTAATGGCCACACATGAAGACGTGATCTGAATGATCAATTTAAACAAGTGGCTGATTATGAAAGCAACATTTTCTGAGGGGCATAAAAAACAACGATAAACCTTTAGAGCAAGATCAATGTAAAATCAATGGTTTGGAATGAACAACTTACGTCCAGTTGCCTCCTCTCTCTCCAAACATGGGCCTGACACTCCAGCCCGAGCCAAAGACATTGAGAGATTTGGAGAAACAGTCGTTGTAGATAATCCCAGTATACACCGAAAATATTCCCATCAGGAGAATAATGTAACGGCCCGCAAAAACCATGTTAAACATCTAGAGAAAGAGAGAACACTGTGATTTGTAGTAGCCCAAATTATCAAATAAATGTAGAATTATTAAAAAGAAAGTACATTTAATATAATGTTTGTTAAATTGCATCTCTTTACCAAATACTATCGAGGCCAGAATGGCCAATATAAATACAGTTCCTTACTTTTTTTTTTCTCTAAGTAAAAGCTATAATTTATGCCTAAACTGTACATTTTCAGACCATGTTGTTTTATTAACAGAAAATTATCAATCTTATAAGTTTTAAACTAAACTTAAAACAATCATCACCCAAATGCATAATAACAATTGTCACATTTAGCTTTGCCTTTATATTAAAAATAACCCATAACAAAAGGTGTGTTTTATTCTTCACTTCAAAACTTTAATTTTCATGCTAAATAACACTAGTTAAAAACCATGAGGATCAATATTTTCTGTATTCAGGATCTTTACATAAATAAAGCTATATGACATGAATATTTGATTTTAACAAAATGATAAAACAATAATTATGAGATGGTTGGATAAATGGATGGGAGAATGGATACCTCATTGTCGTTTTTCTGGGCAATTAATCGGCTCTCTCGCAGTACCAAATAAAGTGCAGCGCAGGTCATGAGTATACCATGACCCAGATCGCCAAACATGACCGCAAACAGGAAGGGGAAGGTGATGATGGTGTATGGAGCTGAACATATAAGCACAAACATGATACACACAATATGTTGAGACACCCACAAAAAAGTAAATAAATAAATAAAAAGGTAGCTCAACAGGATCTGTTGATCTGTAGCTCATTTTAATCACTGCAGAGGAGTTTGGGACAAAACTATTATAGGTCAGGGTTACCTGGGTTGATTTCCCGGTAGTTGCTGATGCCGTAGGCATCAACGATGCTCTGAAAGCCAGAGGTGAACTTGTTGGTTTTGTTGTAGGTGGGTGGGGTCTGTTTGGTCTGCATTCTGTTTAGGATGGAGGGAACAGTGGATCCACTTCTCTCCTGCATGAAATAGAGCGGAATTTAACACAAACATTCATGCATGAAAATAAATGCTCCAGTTTGCTTCCCAGTAAACAGTGGCGCAGTTGTATGCATGCCTCTACATTGCATTTATGTAAATGCTCATTTATCTGTGGAAATAGTGTCACTTGTTTGCTTAAATTTTAAACAGATGCTGCATATTGTGAACTGAACTTGAGTATTGAGTCCACAGCATGTAAGCGCGTATGAAGGCAATGTGTAAGACAGCTGATATTAATAGCTGCTAGTTAAATAAGGCATGAGGAAGAATGCCATGTGTAAGGACAGGCTTTGAACTAGCACGCAAGCACAATCCTTCACATTTCAACACACTGCCTACATGGACTTAACACTATTACACTTCTAGTTTAAGTTCAGACGGAAGCCGCTTTTTTGTTACCAAACAATGCTTTACATGGATTTACAAATTGGCTGTAAGAATCCATCTGTAGGTTGCTGGCTGTAAGTCCAGCATTATATAAAGGATGCATAACCCGTTTTAAGTCTATAAAGACTGAGAGGCAGACACAGAAGAACAGAAGGTGAATTTGTGTGAGCAGTTAATCCTCTTACGGTGTGGCTATTACAAGGTTAACATTGCAGTGACCTCTGACCCTTACACAACAACCTCTCACCACAGGGATTACAGGTATTACACCTGCTCTGCCCTTACTGTCCTGTAGTAAGGTGTGACATCCCGGACCTCACAGAGGCATCACACCATCTGCTGTGAATAAGCTATAAGAATCTAGAATCCATCACTCAAGTGATCTTCAGCACGCACTATATCATCCCGAGACCAACCAATTCATTAAACTGTGTAACAAATCAGGAAATAAATACTATCAAACAAACCGCTCTCTAATATCTGCCATAACATAGCGGAGAACATGCTTATACAAGTTTGGTTCATGTGTTTAGTCAAAATTCAGATTGCTGTGCCAAAGCGTTGACAAACAATCATTCTTATTCAGTGGCAATTAAATGAAGACACTGTATACTAGTATGCAATAAAAACACAAAATAAATGTCTTTTAAATACATATTGAAACTTTTTCGTTATGTATTTTCCAACTAAATTAATGAAAATATGAAGAAAAAAAATCATTTACTATTTTCTACTGAAAGGAAAAAAATGCAAAAACATTCTGAAAACTGAGGGAATGGATTGCCACTCGTCTGATCAGTATTCTCATCAGCAGAAGTGATGGACAGAGTCCACTTGTGGTGCTGTGAGAAGGGAATCAGGTTTCAGCTGCTCTAGACCACAGGAAAATTCAAACTTTGATCTGAGGGGTCTCATGACTCAATGTAAAAGTATCTGGGCATTCCGTCCTAACACTCAGTCCCCTGTGTGCTTGTGTCTGTGTGTCCTGGGATAATAGAAGCTAAAACCATGTTTACAAAGTGCGAGTCATTGTATGTGATGACAAGAACAAATCGGCTACTCCTTAGAGACAACACGTGTGTGGTGGTAATATACTGTATGTGGTCTAACATGCCAATGTAAAATGGACTAAATACAGCCCCAATGAAATGCAGCTTACATCAGGAGTCTGTGAAATCAAATGTAAGACTTTTTTTAATACCTGCACAAATGTAATTGATATTTTATGTCCATACAGATCAAACCCATACAATCTTAAAATAAATCATTCTTTTACTTAATTAAAAACACATTCAACTGCAAAATAGGGTAACTGCAAGTATAAAATACTCAAGATGTGTTTTATTCAAGAGATACATACAGTATGTATTGAAAATGGTTTATGTACTAATACAGGTATATCCATATATACGAATTAGAGGTCGATCGATACTGGATTTTCCAGATACGATCATGTGTTTAAAGAAAGGCAGCACACAGATTAATGTGTTAATATTAGTAAAAAAAAAATAATTCTTCCTGTGACAGGACGGCCCAAGAAAAGGCACAAGAGTTAACACTGAAGTTTTTATTCCAAAAAAACTGACAAAGTTATTATATTTATGCATTTATAATGTTCTCTACCTCTCTTCAGGGAACAAAGGCCAAAAGTATTTAGCCCTCATCATGCACTCGGGAACTAATCCATTTTATCCCCAATAAAATGCTTTATGAATAAGAATGACCTCCCCTCTGATATAACAAACTAGCAATAGCAAGCAGCAAATTGTGGTTCATGGCTATTACATAAACTAAAGACTACTGGCTATAAAATATGTCCCACAACAGTGTCCCACAACTTTGTATCGCCCCATAACAATATTCTGTTTTAATAGGATATAATCTATGTCAACAACAACCATCAAGCCAGGGTCTTTAAAGGTGCCATAGAATGCATTGATACAATATTTTAAATTGTTCTCTGATATCTACATAGAAGGTATGTGGCTTAGGTAAGGGCAAACAATCTCCAGAAACAGTTTTACATGTCCATTTACAGCCCTAGGATTTGTCCCTAGAATGAAATGGTCTGTTTTTACCTTATTTGGAAGGGTCATGAATAATAAAGTTGAGCTCTGCTCTGATTGGCTGTTTCACAGTGCGGCTCAATGTTGAACTCTGCTCTGATTGGCTGTTTCACAGTGCGGCTCAATGTTGAGCTCTGCTCTGATTGGCTGTTTCACAGTGCG
>NW_015625586.1:161820-166115 GCF_001515625.1 Sinocyclocheilus rhinocerous
CAACGATACTACAGTGAGAATAAAAGTTACGCCTTCTTTCTTTGCTTGAACATTTGGGCGGCGTTATGCAAATCTTCCCACATAGTGACGTAGATATGTGGGGGCGTGTTAGAACGAGCCGTTTTAGGTAGGTGTGGCTGACTCTTAACTTTTATAAAGAATATCTCTTTGGATTTGAGACTTTAGTCTTTGCAACTTTACAGATCTTCTTTATGCACCAAGAGCTTGTAACACTCCAAAGAGAAAGGAAAAATTTAAATCGCATCATATGACCCCTTTAAAGGTGCCATAGAATGCATTGATACAATATTTTAAATTGTTCTCTGATATCTACATAGAAGGTATGTGGCTTAGGTAAGGGCAAAAAATCTCCAGAAATGGTTTTACATGTCCATTTACAACCCTAGGATTTGTCCCTAGAATTAAATGGTCTGTTTTTACCTTATTTGGAAGGGTAGTGCGGCTCAATGTTGAGCTCTGCTCTGATTGGCTGTTTCACAGTGCGGCTCAGTGTTGAGCTCTGCTCTGATTGGCGGTTTCACAGTGCGCTCATTTCACAGGGAAAATATATATTTCAATACTTTCTCTCGCAGTTATATCGTTGGGTAATTATACTCTATATAAAATGCGGACATCAGGGAGCCGCTATTAATATGCGGGACATTGAAACTGCTTTCGAATGCACGATTGCGTTTTACTTTCACTTTCGAGATTTGCGATCGCACGTGATCTGTGTAAACTACAGCGGCAGTACTTACCACACATTTTACAAGATCAGATGCTTGTCAGTGGTGCTCAGGATCTGTAAATCATTCGCCATCATCCTCAGTCATCTCTCCTTACTCTGTTTATGTGGTAAGTGAAATCTTATGTACTGTAATGTAACAGGCTACCGCTAGCAAGCAGCTAACCATGTCCCTTTAGTGGCTCGCGTTATTTTATTAGAACGCGCGTTATTTGCTTTCCGTGCCTTTCCCCTGCACAGCCTGGAACATAACATTTATTTCCATGATCTGCCATTTTCGCTATTATCCTCGCTTGTTTCTTCACAATACCTGCAGAACTTCTGATGATTCGGCTGTGCAGGTTCGGCTGGCATAGAACATGGGCGGGTATATGCAAATGTTGGGGGCGTACATATTAGTGATCCCGACTGTAACGTCACAGTCGGTGTTATGTTCTGATTCGCCTATTTTTCAGTGGTCTTTTGAATGCACAAGATTTACATCAGTGTGTGTGTCCTCACCGTGCCCCGACGCAGGGCAAACTGAATGGAGTCTAGATCGGACACAGGGCACCAAATCTCAGCGATCAGACACTTCTGAGTGACATCAATGTTGCAGAGGTTCAGAGTGTGATAAATGGCTTTCATCTTCCGGACCTTGATGAACCATACTCGGACAGTCTTGGCAGCCGCCTGCAAAACACGCTGCCTGTGATCCTCTGTCTGATTCAGCACCTGGAACACACAGCAGAGAGGAAGAGGAGGAGTCAAAACAGGAAACATGAGATCACTGAACAAGTGCGGTGATATAGTCACAATTAGAGCTGAAAGAGCAACCCGAGAGGCCTGACTCTGAGTAGACTGCAGTTTAGTGTCAAGTCTGACATGGAAACACGGTAATGTTCAATATCCTATAAATGTCTGAATGCATTTCAGAAAAAAACTGTTGTGAATATATCTTTTGTATGGCTGATGTTAAGTCAGGTGAATTACACACTGAAACGGTTCTCCGTTTAGTTTGAATCATGACAGAAAAACATTTGGGGTTCAGTGAGGGAGTTCAGTAAAGATAATTGATTCAAATCGTTCCTTTGCTCATGAGCTTGTAAATCTTTTTGAGGAACCATCAGTAGAGTCATTTGTTTTTTGCATAGAACAAAAAAAATCTGAAGTATTTAGCCAATGCCACCACACTTTATTCACAATAGTTGCAGGTGTTATACAGAGCTATTGCAAGAATAGCGACAAATAGGTGCTCAACTTCAGTTATTTGTTCATTGAAAAGTATACAAGCACCCTCCGTCAGCTATTGTATGAACAGGAAAATTCAAGAGCCACACCTCTTGGTAAATATGTTTGTGAATCCCAAACATTGGTTGTGTGAACGTAGCCAATATAACTTCTATTTAAGTAAGGTGGATTTCTCAATCATTCAGGAGTGGCCAGGGAAGCGTGCCAGTATCTGGTTGGCATGTTAGACAGATAAAGTGGCTACATTAACGTCCAAGTGCGCATTCTCGCTCACACGTGTGGGACATACGCAGCCGCCCACTCTAAAATCAGACACAGTTGCCCACGCTAGAATATCCCACATGCTCACCCATGCTGGAAACATATGGAGACTCACCCGCGCTGACAAATCAGGCAAACTCGCCCACTCAGGTATTTATGTAATCCTTAATAATGTGTCCCAAAGAGCTTCCGTCTTGCTCAAACAGCAACAGAAACGCACAAACATGGCATGTGTACTATACTAAAATGGTACCAAATTCTCTCCAAATCTGTGAGAGGATCACAGGGACATTAACGATTCCTGCCTGACAGGCACACACACGTGCATAGTGACCATTCTCTCTCACCTCAGGGGCAAACAGGCCCGCTAATAGCTCGAAGTGAGTCAGTGACATGGAACTCGAGCGCATACTCAGTCCCGGCCCTGTCAGCACTCTTGTGCTTGGATATGTTCCTTCATTTCTTTTGAATAGTCAGAGAGCAAACAGATATGCATGTGGGTTTTCAGAGGGTGTGGGATAAGAGAGAATCAGCGAATAAGTGTGGTGAACAAGAACAAACTCCCTCAGTATGTGGATATGCACAGACAGGAACTCTCACTATGAGACAGCCGCTGTGAAAAGCACCTTACAGTTGTAACTGGTTGTAATGCAATGACAACAAGAGTTTCTTTTCAGATTTTTGTCGATCGATTTCTATGTTGTCATGTTTTGAGGGTAGCCTTGCCTATAATGGCCCAAAATCTTGCTCCACACAGCTGTCTATAGACCTTAATCAGGTATTTTGAATTTAACACAGATGAAAATGAGGCTGTGAGGGACAGATTTACAGTCTTTACAACAGAACGCACTGTAAAGGTCCTAGATCATGTGATTTAGACAACTTTCAAAGCTGTTTTATGGAGTTTTTGTCTACTGAAAGTTTATTTCAAAAAGACGTTTAATAAGCTGAACAATCGGTATGATGTTAAACAACAGTACATTCCATTGAATATACTGTACTTCGAACCCTTTACATTTTCATTCCTGTCAAAAATTAAATATGGCACAACCCTGAATAAGGTTTATTAAGAACAAATTCTGATTGGCTGTGATATTACTGTATGTGATATCACTGTCAGCGAGTGTAGAAAAATGGCATGATGCAGAAACTTGTACGTGCCACTGTGCAGACACTGAATAAATCTAACGTAAGAAACTAAACAGCGGTGATAAACTGCACTGCCATGTGCTGAAGGTCTAAACTGTGTGGGCATCTGTGCGGGTGGGAAGCTATGGGTACTATGTAAATGTGTGAGGACACACTCACCCAAAGTTTTCCTTCCCAAATAAGGCACTGTGAGAGATTCTCTCAAAGACCCAGTGCTGAAACACCATCCAAGCAGTCCCCCATTACGTCTACTAGTAGTCCCTAATGACTCACTGAGGGAGATTCCCTCAGCCGTACAAACCGACAGATACAGACTGTGCACTGACACAGCCAGTGGATAATTCAGTCAAATCAACCTGCACTTTACTGTATGTCTGTTAGTTTAATCTCAGCTCAAGAGAGGGAATAAAAAAGAAAAACAGAGAAGAAAATGAGAAAAAGATCTGAAGTCTAATCCAGAGGTTTTCAAAGTGATACACACCCGCAGGGGGCGCCACAAGCCAAAAAAAACTGTTTAACATGAATTAAAATAAATTAAAAATAAATACATTTAATTAAATAGCCATGCACTCTCATATTATAGAGACAAAGTGATCTGCAATAACTGTGAAATGCGAAATAATCTTATTGACATAAGAGCAAAAATAGATCAAAATTTAAATTATGTGGGCAACAGGAAATATTTAGGGTCTGTTTATAGTATCATGTAAGTTGCTATGATTAAAAGCATTGCCAAATCAAATGCATATGTAATTTATATGACACAGTCAGAGCACAGTGTTTTTTGACATTTACTTGTAATTTATTGTTTAACCCTAAAACTGGCAACGTATCCTGTGGGATACAAACATTTGAGAGGCTGTGGGGAGAGGCAGGGAAAGTGTAGGTCTCATTTCTTGGTTTCATGTTG
>NW_015625586.1:166673-167008 GCF_001515625.1 Sinocyclocheilus rhinocerous
AATAGAAGTGATATTGTGACAGAAAATTATTGATTTGTGACAGAAAACTGCATCAAAAGAATTCAATACAGTTTTGGTGGGTGTCACCCAGTGGTTATTTTTGGTATAGTGCCCAAACAAAATCTCACAGGAACCACAATTTTGGTGATATCAACTTCAAATTTGGAACATAACTTGGTTAGACATATGGCTTAGATTTGACAGCAATTTGAAGTGCAACATATTTTATAAATTATTTATTTTATATACAATTTAAAAAATAGTATACTGCATTATCTTTACTGCAAACTTAAACTTCTATAACTTTTTTATACTTTCTTTTTTTTTTTTTAAAT
>NW_015625586.1:167191-167367 GCF_001515625.1 Sinocyclocheilus rhinocerous
TCTGATGATTATGATGCAACGTATCCTGTGGGATACAAACATTTGAGAGGCTGTGGGGAGAGGCAGGGAAAGTGTAGGTCTCATTTCTTGGTTTCATGTTGTAAGGGTGTTTGTTGTGAATATTTAGATACATTGACTTTGTTCATACATTCTTTGTTTAGCTCACGGGCAGCATT
>NW_015625586.1:169914-171141 GCF_001515625.1 Sinocyclocheilus rhinocerous
GGGCAACGTATCCTGGGGGATACAAACATTTGAGAAGCTGTGGGGAGAAGCAGTGAAAGTGTAGGTCTTATTTCTTTGTTTCATTTTGTTGTGAATATTTAGATGAGGTGACTTTTGTTTCTACATACTTTGTTTAGCTCACAGGAAGCATTTAAAACTGCATGGCCGCTTGTAGTGGGAAATCTGCTCACCCTCCGATAAAAGTTGATCTAGTTCACATTTTTGCACATGTTGGATGGGACTTATCTGTTTAAAAAGCTGTTGTTCAGCATAAGCTTATTAGGTTTACATTTAAATTTTATGATATAAATGCTTAAATTTTTTGTAATCTGTCTCTAAATGTTTATATCTCAGGGGATACGTCACCCTTTTAGGGGTATAAATCAAGATATAAAAACATAAATATAGACTCTGTGATTTTGTGGCTTGTGTTTTAGAAAATCAAATCTTTTTGTAATCTAGACAAAACACATATCGTTGGAAGTTCTGACAGTCAAGGTTCCATATTTAGTGGCTGTTTTGTAATAGAAGTGATAGAAAATTGTTGATTTATTGTGACAGAAAAATGCATGAGAAAAAGTCAATAGTTTGGGTGTCACCCAGTGGTTATTTTTGGAATAGTGTCCAAATAAAATATCACAGGAACCACAATTTTTTTTTTATATCAACTTCAAATTTGGAACATAACTTGCTTAGAGATATTGCTTTGATTTCATAGAAATTTTAGAGTGCAACATATTTTATTAAATATTTATTTTATATAAAATAAAAATAGTATACTACATTAGGGTAGTACTGTAAACTTACTTTACTGTAAACTTAAACTTTTATAACTTTTTTATACTTTCTTTTTTTGAAATTTCACTTCAGCAATAATCTGCTATGAGTCTTCTTTAAAAAGAGACCAACCATAGGTCTGTATTCCAAAGCGTTCAGGGATTACAACCATGTTGTAACAAGCAAGTCTTCTTTAAAAAGAGACCAACCATAGGTCTGTATTCCAAAGCGTTCAGGGATTACAACCATGTTGTAACAAGCATTGATAAACAAGTGTTCCGTTTTCAGTGAATTTATACCCCCAAACTGGCAACGTATCCTGTGGGATACAAACATTAAAATCAAAATTAAAAGTCATGTTTTGAAAAAAATGATCAAGTTGTATTATTTGTGTCCCAATAAGATGGAAAATAGCAATAAATTAATTTTCTGATGTCTCTTTATGGTCTT
>NW_015625586.1:174345-208633 GCF_001515625.1 Sinocyclocheilus rhinocerous
AGCAATTTGAAGTGCAACATATTTTATAAATTATTTATTTTATATACAATTTAAAAAATAGTATACTGCATTATCTTTACTGCAAACTTAAACTTCTATAACTTTTTTATACTTTCTTTTTTTTTTTTTAAATGCTTTCACTTCAGCAATAATCTGCTATGAGTCTTCTTTAAAAAGAGACCAACCGTAGGTCTGTATTCCAAAGCGTTCAGGGATTACAACCATGTTGTAACAAGCATTGATAAACAAGTGTTCCGTTTTCAGTGAATTTATACCCCCAAACTGGCAACGTATCCTGTGGGATACAAACATTAAAATCAAAATTAAAAGTCATGTTTTGAAAATAATGATCAAGTTGTATTATTTGTGTCCCAATAAGATGGAAAATAGCAATAAATTAATTTTCTGATGTCTCTTTATGGTCTTACCATTTTAGGGTTAATTATTTATTTTACTGATAGTGAAATCCACCCTGCTCTAATCTAATCTGTATTTGGTACAGCACACAGTTTCTGATCACACTCATTATGTAATTCCATTACGCCACTCAAGTTGGAGTTTATGAAGCAAATGGCATCAATTGATGTACTGTCAAAGCGTATTCAGTCATATCACTACAAAACCAGCAGCATGCATTCATGAGTTTGTTTGCTTTCCTGTTTAAATCTTTTAGTCACTCTGTAAACAGCTACGCTTTGTTTTTCTAACTTATTTAGAAAAATATTATTTTATGATCATAATTTTATCATCTCTGACGTAAGAACCTCTGATCAGACTGAGGACTGTTCTTTCACATACCGCTCGGATAGAAACAGATGAGACACACACAAACACAGATGGGAACATATCGACTTTGTTCAGACTGCAAACAGGTGGTCTCGCCATTGTGTCGGTGCTTACATTGTTACTATAGCAGCTGACGCAGATGGACCAGATATTGGTGATAACGTTTGAATAAGCAGATCAGATTTCATCATTTGTAAAATGACAGTGCAAACAGTGTGGCAGGATTTGAAAACTAATTCAGATTTGTGGACAGAGTGAATGAAGCAACAAAAAGAACAATCCTAACAGAACTAGATTAGGTCTGGACGCATCCATAAGATTTAACTCACCTCATACAAGAAAAAGAATAACTTAAAGACTGTATCTACATGCACTTATTTGGCCAAAGAAATAAAAGAGAGATATATAATCTTTGCTCATAAGCAAAAATAAGTCTTTGTGAGAGAATGTGTGTGTATGTGTGTGCACATATTGCACTTATGTCTTACCATCTGGAGATCATCAATTCGAGTGTTGACTCCAGCTGCCATTTCCTTCCTCTCTTGAGGGGTCTCAGGACAGGGGTACAGAGATGCCCGAAACCTAACATAAAAATATTGGTAAAATATATGAATATGGAATACATTAATTTCAAGAACATGTCAAATACACACTACACTATCAAAATACACTATCAAAGGTTTGGGGTGAGTAAGATTTTTTTTTAAAGAAATTAATACCTTTATTCAGTAAGAATGCATTATATTGACCAAAAGTGACAAAGAAAATTGTTACAAAAGATTTCCATTTCAAATAAATGCTCTTCTTTTGAATCCTGAAAAATGCATCATGGTTTCCACAAAAATATGCACAACTATTTCAAACATTGATAATAATAAGAAATGTTTAAAATTTGGCTTTTTAAAAATATATTTAAATATATTGTAAATTGTAATAATATTTCACAAGATTACTGTCCTGTATTTTAAATAAATAAATGCAGCCTTGGTGAGCATAAGAATCTTCTTTCAAAAAAAATTTTTTTTTCCAACCCAAAGTCTACAAAATCAGAAAACAATGTAATGTTTTCAAAATCTCAAACCATTTTCTTTTGTTTTGGTCACTCTGTATTGAGACTGGGCAGTGATGCTCTCGTACCCTTCACAAATCTTCTTGACTCTGTTTTTCAGCTGGTCTCCCTGGAAGAAAATGATGAACACAGACTTGTGCACATGGTCTCCCTGGAAAAAGGAAAAGAAAAAAAAAACATAAGAGGAAGCTCCTATTAAATATACAGTTAATAATCCAAATTATATCTTGAAAAGTTATCTTAAAAGTTATTTATTTTTATTTTTCACAGGGGAAACTGACTGTGGCAGGGTCCTCAAGTGGGTCCTCGATGTCTGCCTGTCGCAGGAAGACATTTCCACGACAAACTCTCCACAGCATCCTCTCGAAGGTGGGAATCCTTTCTCTGCCAATCACCCCTGCAACAAACCTGCAACCAGCATCAAAGGTGAGTGAATTATGTCAGTAATCTGCACATCTATTACTCTACCATCTGGTCACTGTGTCATGTTTCGGCCCCCATCTAATAACTGATCTGCATCTTATATAGCAAAAACTATATTATATTAAGATATGTCCTCATTCCTCTTTACTTTCATCTCTTAACTCCTCTGATGGTGCTTTCCTTTCATCCAGTGCTCTAAATGGAAAAAGTGTGTTTCATGTTAAGTATTAAAGGCATACCAGGATTACTGATCACAGATCAATGACAAACCCGCTGGCATTAGCAGCAGTTACATAAGAATGTGTGTTAAATCCATCTTTATTACTTCAATTTTACTAGCATAAACCTATTTTAAAAGCTACCTCTCCCTCTGTACTGTGATTTTTACAACTCAATCCAGAACAACATGACCATATTACTACCAACGAAACTGCATTGATGCATTTACTATCCACATATACTAGGGATGCACCGATACCACTTTTTCCAGTACTCGCCCGATACCGATACTTTTATTTTTGGTACTTGCCGATCGCATGCCGTCACCCAGCTTCATGCAAACCTGAACTTAATTTTTTTTTTCCCCCAGACTCGGTCTGAATAATTTTTGGTCCCAAATTTGTATCAGTTTTACTGGTAGTCCACTGTATGAACATATCCGACCGAACTACACACTTTCCAGTGATGTCTGTGAGAAAGGTATATTCACTCGACAAACTCGCGCATCTGCGCCGCCGCGCGCTCAATCCACTCAGCGTGCTTTGTTAATCAGCTCGCTCACATCAGCTATACAGGCGTTAATACTGAATGTTTAACGTTATATTCATTGCATACATATACTTCGTAGACATCCTTAATCTCTAATAACTCCATTCTGCTGTCTGTTGTTCATTTGTAGGTGTTTCATTGTCTGAATATGGCACTTATCACATGCTGTGTGGTATCGGCGTTTGGTATCGGGGCATTTTAACGAGTACGAGTACAGGAGCTCAGTATCGGGCCCGATACTGCATCCCTAACATATACCCTTACATTTAGAGCCATTTAAAAGACCTGTTATGCATTCTTCTAGAGCTGTGGCAAAGAAAAAAAAAAGGCAGGCGGATCAGAAACAGAGATCAGGAAGTGTGCAATCTCCATTAACATCTCAGTTTCATCCAAGCATATGCGCACATACAGAGAAATTGAATTTCTTGTGTTCAAGCAGGCCTGCTTCAGTGATAGTGACCGTCAAGAGATGCAGTTTGTGAGGTAAAATGATACACTGAAAGCATTTCAAAAGAATGAGTTCAGGCTGCACTGTAATTTCCACATATGAAGCATCCATGTTTTAGCTGTCCATAACATAGCTTAGTAAGACAGAGATCAAACCAACTGACATACTCACCCAAGCCTAAGAGGAGCGGCACGTCCAACCTCATTTGGATCCAGTAGAGTTGACGACTCTTCCAAAAGTGCAGGGTCTTCCATCTAACAAAAAGGAAAAGAGAACAATAATTTAATTTATTTATCTCTTCCTGTAAAAATAATCTGATTTTGAATCAAAGTTCATTGTAGTGTTGATAATATTGTTTCAGGAAATTGATTTCTAACAAATCAAGGGCCCTTTACATACAACCGGGCAAAGGTAAATTAAGGTATCAAGCTGTTGTAGTTAACTTAATATTGATAGATGTTGTAATAGTTCAAAGCTCTACATGTTAAGGTACAGTACTTCTTTCATATTACATAAATAAGACAAATGTATGTTTAACGTAAGTTGTCAATGAAATTACTGTTTAAAAATTGATTTATTTAGAGGATTTATTAGAGTAAATCTTGATATTTAATAATACTCAATCAGCTGACAACTTTTACCCAAAGCAAATTACAATACATGTTATTACAGAGAAAACCATGGTGATGTGCCTAACTCAAGGGCACTGGGATTGTAGCACAGGGATTGGTCCTTGAATATTTTGAAACAGCTGTATTTTCTTTAACCACTGAGCCACACCACCCTCACACCACCCACCACCAGCCTGTGAGAGAGCCCAAGTTAGTGGAAGTGTAAAGTGAATGATTGCATGACAGCTAACAACTTAACTGCTTGCTCTCAAATTATCTTTTATAACTTGTAAAAGAAATATATCACAATAAAATGTTCTCTGAACAGATCAGTGTCCAGGAAGCACAGAAATCAAAAGGAAATGTCAAAGAACTCCAACAGGCTGAAAGACAGAAAAGAAACACCCTGGTAGTAGCCAATTATCATGGGCACAAAAGATTGAGCTTTTTTTTTACAGGTTCAAGAAACGTGTGAATAGGGAGTCGAACACCTTGCAGAACTGGTCTTGGGAAGGGCAGTGTGACTTCATCACCAGCGGCTGAAATTCCTGAAAACCAGGAATTCAGAGAATGGCCTTTCAATCTGTTAGACATGCATCTGTCTTTGTCAGCTTGAACATTATCACAGACATGGGGAAAAACATGGTTCCTCTGTTTGAATTAGAGTGTTTGTTGATTTGACTACTGAATGGTGTTAATTATTTTGATCTGATGGTTTGTATTCAAATACAACCACTGTATGACATTTGTGAGTAAAGGCCATTTTACACGGTAAAGGGGAACAGTGAGTTCCCAGTTCAGGCTAAATGGAAGAAAAGTGGAACATGGCAACACGAAAAACAACACAGAAAGTGGCACCGCAGTAAAGTTAAGCCCAACAATACAGTTTCTGCAAGCTTTCTTAAATGTCACATGCCATTGACCAATCCAAGGTGATTTTACTCACAACCAATGAAATAGTATTTAGCTTTTACTTGGTCAAAGAACAACGTTGAGGAGAGGTTTATTGCAGTATTTTATGGCTTCATTAGCCATCACTTACATAAACAATATAACAGTAATCACCCCGTTCAGATGCAGCATATTTTTGCTCAAGCTGAAGCAGCAGCAGATATTGTTGTGGTTGCACAGGCACGTTTCACACCGCCTCTCAAGAGTGTGTGAAATGGAAGAAGACAACTAAGACTGCAAGATTGCAAGCAAAGCTTGCCGCCTATCATGTACCGTGTAAAATGCCTCAGGAAATACCACAGGAAACTCTAAAGGATTAAGGTTTTGTAAGAGATGAGGTATTACAGACCTCATCAAAGAACTGCTGTGTTCGTCTGAGGATGTGCTTAAGCTCAGTCAGCTCCAGGAAGTTCTTCTTCAGGGCTTCCTGGTTGGTGTTGATCTCCTTCAGCTCATTCTCCAGCTTTTCAAAGGTGGCCTACAAAAAGTGAAAGAAGGACACAACTGATTAAATGCATTCAAAACTTGATTTTTTTTTTTTTTTCTGTGATGCAAAGCTGAATTTTCAGAAGTCATTACTCCAGTCTTCAGTGTCACATGATCATTCAGATATCATTCTAATATGCTGATTTGCTGCTTAAGAAACATTTTCTGTTATTATCAATGCTGTGCTTAATATTTTTCGTTCAGGATGCTTTGATGAATACAAAGTTTAAAAGAACATCGATTACATATAATTCAATATGTTTAAACCTAATGAACTACTCTAATCAAAATTTCAGTATTGAATGACATAAGAATATTTTACATTTACATTTAATCATTTAGCAGACGCTTTTATCCAAAGCAACAAAAGACTTACAAATTTGTAATCAGCAACTTCTCTCCTCATGCACCATCTCTGAGTTTTAGCACTGTGCTTATCACAATGTTTTATGGGTTGCCTTCTCAGTAAAGGATACAATGCTGCCTTAGAATTTAGGAATAAACTTTTCATCATACCTTGATACAGTGCCTCTGTAGGCAGCTCATAATGTTTCTAAACTAAGCGATTTTAATTATGGGTTCTTTTTATTTCTAATTCTCATTTTCAGCCTTATTTTGAGTTGTTCATGAAGTTTTTATACCTCCAAATCAATCATGTCTCGTGGAAAAGGGACCTCTGGGTTCTCCCCTGTGTCTACAACAGGTATGTTAGCCTTTTTGATTTCCTTCTCAACAAATCCTTGAAAAGAAAAGAAAAAATGACCAAGCAGAGAAAACAGAGCCAGAAACAGAAAAGGAGAGAAACAACGTGTTCTTGAACATCTTTCCACTGAATTTAACCAGAACTCATGATGCTGTGTCAGCAATGATTTTCAGCTCACTACATCAGCAATGCTAACTCAATAACTCACTTAGTTTGCGGTCCATCTCCTCACACCGACGGACTTCATTCACAAACTTCCTCTGGAAAACGTTCACATCGGGGTTCAACTGCAATTCAATGAAAGCGAAAAGGTCACTGACCTATTAATATACAATTACCATTCTCTCAAAGACAAGGAAGCCACATTCACACCCAGGGGCGTAAGGAGAAACTGCAAAGTAGTCATATTTACAACGGATCAATGAATCCACATGAAATAAAAACAACACTGTTGGCTGTGAATAACTAGATGAGGGTTCAAGAATGAGTGAGTGCTCTTAGGCCACACTGAACAATGTTTCACAATCACTTCCTGTATGAGGTCATAATGTTTGTGTATCTGATAGCCATTTAAATCTTCCCCAATTCAATTTCATCTGGTCTTAGTCTCACACTCTACTGAATATTCTTTGCTCTCTATCTGTTACCCTTTCCAGTAGCAGTGAAATCAAGTTTGCATGGTAAAGCAATGCTCAAAATCTTGTATGCAACACATCTGTACTATCGCATTATCATCAATGCTGCAGGGACATTAAAAGTAAGGAAGGAATTACAACACCACTGTACATGTCTGGCCCTGAAGCATTTCTGGTAGTGGCATTTTTATAACCAAAAACTGTCTAAACAAACTGAGTAGTGCAAACTCTTAGAGCGTTGCTAAAACAGAGCAAATATGATATGAAAATAAACATAAATGTAGCGCAAATACTGGATCTTTAAATAAGGAGGCAACTTTTCTCAAAGGGCATCAAATGTTTACCTGAAGTTTCCTTGCATCATATTATTGTAGACTACACAAGAAAGTCTATGAATGTGTATAAGTTTTGATGCTTATTTCTTCAGTTATGCTGACATTTGTTGACAATGACGTCAATGTTACTGCCATGAGTCACTATGAATTGAAGCGCCACCCTCTGTTGTTTTGAATGGGTTTGACAATGAACAGTGAATGTTCCAGGAATTAATAACCAGTGAATTATGACGTGGTCTATACTTACATCTCTGAACTGCACCATGCCGATCTCCCCCAGCTCACTGACACAGCAGTAGGCGGACTCAGACTGGAGAAAGAGCTGGGCCAGAGTCATCTCCTCACTGCGAAACAGCTCCCCCATAATGCACTGTTCTCTACCCAATGCACTAAGGGGAGAATGTCTGAGGGAAGAGGAAGAAAACACAAATGATAATAATATAAATACAAAAGGTTTCACATAAACAGAGTAATATTTCTGTTTGACACCAAGCACAGTGGTTAAGCCACACTGATTGTGCGAATGTAGAGTTTACTTTAACCAAAAGGAAGGAAGGCAGCCCTTAAAACAGCACGTCAGCATTTTTAACCTTAACAATTCTGATCTGTTTACTGATTCTGTGCAAATTCTGTTATGCTCACAGTCCAGCAAGATGACGATGCCACAGATAAATGCTCTGTGACCATGAGCTGAGCTTCACTGGACACGGCTGATAGTTTACAAGTCATGAGAATCATATGAATGTTCTGTTTTCAAGGTCTTAACATATAATGGTTATCTGACAGTATTGTACAAGAAGCTTGCTTTTAAATAACAGATCAGCAGCTATGAAAAACCAACTGCAAACTAGGGCTGCTCAATTATATTTTGTTTTATACAATGTTATATATTTTAAGTGATATAACTTTAAAAAAAAACATAACTTTTAATGTAATAATTATATATATATAGAGCGAGATAGATAGATCTAATTAGTCTAAAATAAGACCAACTATGTTGTAATGCACTTGCACCACCTACTAAACATTGAGGGTAGACCCAAATCACACTGCTGTAAAGGAAAGGAAATATACAAGAAAAATGGAATGTGGCACAATAATAATAATTATATCCCTATTATCTTGTTTTCTTAATCGTTGAAAGCTAAAATCATAATTGCAAATAAATTCTGATTAATCGGCCAGTCCTACTTCTATTCAAGGCAAAGCTTATGCCTCATTTCATAACACCAAGAGCATTATGCATTGCCATCTAGACTATCTTGAACTAATGACTGCTCATAAACAATAAGACAATCCAGTAAAAAGCCTTAGGAAAGATTCCACAATCTTGTGCCCAGAGGACATGCAAAGAATGTTACGCTTCTTTGCTGTTTCACCATTCTCATGGCATGTGATGCTCCAAACAGCTGAGAGAATAAGCACATGCTATCTCAGAAGAATGAGGAAAACACACAGGAGCATTCAGCGATTACACAGAATAACCCGATGAACTTTACTTTCCCTGGACCTACCGCTACAACTGCATGGAATGTGCTCTCCTAGAGCAAATCCTGATCTTCTCAGTGAAATGCATGTGGTCCAATCAAAGGAGTGAATTGTAAATTGTAGCCCATTCTTCAAAGCAGTCCTTCACTGAAAGAAGTTTACTATTCATTAAGAATGATTGTACGATGGACTCCACTCACAGCGAGCGGATTATGGATTAAGCTGTGCCATGTGACTCTCCATACTAAACATTACCAACACAGAGGCACTTTGTGGCACGTTAAGAAAATCGACAGAGCAAAAAAAGCCATTTCATATTTTTGCTAGGTCCATTTTACAACGTTTAAGTGGTCGAAATGGGACGTAAGTAGGCCTAGTCTTTGTTTCATGGGTAATTCCACACGTGCTGAATAATGCAGCACCTTGGGGAATTATCAAGATGCAGATACTCTTTCAGCTGTCTCTCTGTATCCTGCTCTTTTTTCCATTCTCCTGTACAACTACATACAGCCGTCCCAGCATCATCAGGTATCAGTGCAGTGGACCAATACAAGGTCTTTCAAAAACAGACCCTACAATGAGACATCATATTAATAATGTGAACTCCTGTGGCAGGGCGTCTAATCAGGTTTCTTTTGAGTAACTGTACTGCTGACTCAACCAAAGCTGCAATAGAATAGAACAGAATAGAATAGAAGTCTTTATCACCTCAAAAACCCAGGGAATTGTTGAAGCTATGGTTGTCCAACCTATCAGCACAATACCGTAGCATACAACAAGGGTTTTCAATCTTTTAGAGCCCCTAAAAATTGTCATCCTCACCCAAAAAATCCCTGTCCTAAGACCTAAACAGCATCTACATAGTTTCATTTATAAAAACCCAATGTATACTGTGAAAAATGTGTAAAATATTATTTGGAAAATGTTTCGTTTCTATTACGCTACATTATTACGTTTTTTTTCTACTGCACTAAGTTAGATGTATTATTTATTAATTACTTTTTACTTTAATAAAATGTTTTTATGATTTCACTTAGTTTTATCTTATATTTTATTTATTTTCACTTTACACTGTTTTCCCTCCACAACATAATGTCATACAGAGATGCCATTCACACATAGAGATTCTTTTTTGCAGTATATTAGCTGCTTTGCTAAATGGTGAGCAGTCAAAGTTTTCTGAGCCCTTTTTTCAGAGTATTGTATACTAAACACCTAGCGGAAATTACTTCGGCAATAAAGTCGTATTTTATCGTTGAACTGTAAGAAGGGGTAAACGCAGACACCGGCTTATTAACTAGCCTGCTGACGGAGGACATAAGTGTAGCTGTCAACCCAAGCTTATGCGTCAACAAGTAGTTAGTAGGGCAAAGTGGCACTTTATACACTTCAGTGTTTTATTGTAACAAATGGAAGGGGACTCTTATAAGTTTCAAACTTAAACTTGAAAATGTAAACAGCAGTAACAGAGAGTTAAAGCGCTAATGCTAATTATCACCGACAGGTTGTTACCTCAGATAACGTATTACGTATTTACTCAACAACGCATTCCAAAAGCTGAAAGAAAACACGCTATTCTCTTCCAAATACAACTCACTGGACGTTTCAAAACAGTTATTAAGTGAGAATACAGTTATTTTAGCAAGAACAATGTAACTTACTGAGTTTAAACAGCTGAAATGGAGTGCTGCTGTCTCTGAATCCTCTCCGTCGCGAGCATCAGCTGACCAGAACGAGGCAGAGCGGGCGTGACGTCATGAACAGCCCAGTCCTGGTCACGTGATCGAGGTTACCTGTGAAGGGTGGTTCCCATAGTCTGTATAAATATGGCAAGCCGTTTTAGCATTAAATACTCCTTGCTGTACTAGTCATAATTTAGTTTTGACTAGTCAAAATTCCAATTCCAGATATCTATTCTGCAATTTTGACTCGTCGTAATTGGAATTAAGATATCTACAATGTGATTATGACTAGTCATAATATACATTCGAGATATCTACAATGCTATTACGACTAGTCGTATTGTTCCATTGACTTCCATTGGAAAATATTTTCGGATATCTACAAAAGAGTTTTGACTAGTAGAAATTGTAATTAAAGATATCTATAATTGATTTTGTACTAGGCATAATTCTAATTAGAGATATCTCAAATTACAATTCTACTAGTGATAATTAAATTAGAGATATCTCTAACTGAATTAACACTAGTAAAATTTATAATTCAAGATATCTCTAACTGGTGTTTGACTAGTCATAATCCAATTCAAGATCTTTAATTCATCATTTTTAAAGATATCCAAAATACATTTGTAGATATCTGAAAGTAATTTATTACTAGTCAAATTACAGTTGTAGATATCTTGAATTGGATTTTTGACTAGGCAAAACTTAATAAGAGATATCTTGAATTGGAATTCTTCCTAGTCAAAACTCATTTAAAGATATCTGCAATTTAATTATGGATATCTCAATCAGATTTTTGACTAGGAAGATCTTTCTTTGGAGATATCTGCATTTAGCTTTGTGACTAGGAAGAATTTCAATGTAGATATCTGGAATTAACAATGTGACTAGTCAAAATTCCTTTAAAGATATCTCAAATGTGCATGCAAATACACCTTTGCTAAGCCCCACCTTAAACATTTTATTAACCAATCCTAGCTTGGAAACTGTTGTCATCCGCCATTTTGTCTAAGAGTTGTATAATAAAGGTCCTGCGTCTTTGGGTCATTTTAAATATCTAAAATGTGCATGCAAATGCACCTTTGCTTAGCCCCACCTTAAACATTTTATTAACCAATCCTAGCTTGGAAACTGTTGTCATCCGCCATTTTGTCTAAGAGTTGTATAATAAAGGTCCTGCGTCTTTGGGTCATTTTAAACTGTTTTATACAGAAGTAATTCAAAAGTATGGAAATAAAAATGTAGCTGGAGCATGTTTAAAAGTAGTAGACTACACAGAGAGGACTCAGACAGGCTTTTGCCCTATTCTATATCGTAATGTTGAGACATGGATTAAATTGTGTTAGCCTTTATTTACAAACGAACACATGTAAAATCAGTAGCTAAGGATTTGTATAGGCCTCATGTCAGCTGTTGCAACATTTGATATAATGTTAAAAGAATACATTGGCGCTCATCATTGAACACAGCAGAATATCATCATCATGGATCTCTTGCTATAATAAAATGCAATACTCCCACCTTGTGGGCTATTTCCTATGGAAGCTCGTTTCCGCCACTAAATAAAGAAATAATTAATAAATAGCGACTTTTTATTCCACAATTCTGACTTTTTTTCTCAGAATTGCAAGATGCAGCTAAACACAATGCAACGAATTGTGAGTTATAAAGTTTATAACTCGCATTGTTTATATCTCGCAATTCTGAGAATATATATATATATTCTGACTGAGAAAAAAGTCAGAATTGTAAGATAAAAAGCTGCAAATTACTTTTATTTTTTATTCCATGGCGGAAACAAGCTGCCATAACGACACAAGTAAACGTGAATCCATACACAACGCAATGTAACCTACTAATAAATGTCATCAATGCCAGTTAAACTTTTATTAAATTGTAATCTTTTTAAAATCAGCCTTCACGTTTTTTGACTGCATCTGATTGTGAAGCATTGTTCTTGTCCGTCATGCTTTTATTTCTACTATTTTTCATGTTTTTGTTGTATAATTCCATTGTTCTTAGCAGTTAGCACTAAACATTAGTCGGGGAGGGGCTGAGTAAATTTAGTCTCACGTCACACAACACCACATTTGACTAGGAGCAGGTACGATTCAGATATCTTAAAGGGGTCATATGATGCTGCTAAAAAGAACATTATTTTGTGTATTTGGTGTAATGAAATGTGTTTATGCGGTTTAAAGTTAAAAAAACACATTATTTTCCACATAATGTACATTATTGTTTCTCCTCTATGCCCCGCCTTTTTGAAACGCGTCGATTTTTACAAAACGTATCTATTGAATAAGTACTAGTATCTAATGAATAAGTACTAGTATCTAATAAATAAGTACTAGTATGTAATCAATAAGTACTAGTATCTAATGAATAAGTACTAGTATCTAATGAATAAGTACTAGTATCTAATGAATAAGTACTAGTATCTAATGAATAAGTACTAGTAACTTTACAAAAGACACTAGTACCTAAAGAATAAACACTAGTACCTAAAGAATAAGCACTAGTAGCTAAAGAATAAGCACTAGTACCTAATGAATAAGTACTAGTACTTAATGGAAAAGATACTAGTATCTAAAAAATAGGTACTAGTACCATGAAAATAGATACTAGTACGGCTTATAGATTAAATGTTACACCGGCTTTCCATAGGAGGTTGCCGCTTGGGTGGTTCCGAAAACAGTGGAAAGGGGAGTGTATATCTGCTTGCTCTCATACTTTCTTTCCGCTTTTATTTCTTTATTTAGCATATTTCTTATTATGTCGATAAATATTAGCTATCTGTTGATTTGTAAATGAAATATACTGTCCCACAGTGCTAGAGTAAGACCTTCCCAATGTTTAAAAGGTATTTTTTCTCACTATTTTCAGTGTTCCTCACTCTGTAGTTTGCTTTTCGTATGAAGGTGGTTACTTTGGTACAAGACCACTTCCTGTGGTCTCATTGTCATTGCCATCATATTTTGTTCTTTTGATCCTCCGGGACCAGTCACTAAACTTTTTCTTTTATTATCATTAGGTACAAGGTTCAAGGTTCTTTATTTGTCACATACATATACATGTGATGCAATGTAGTGAAATGATTTTTCCCTAGTTTCTCGTCCCACAATGCAAAAATACTAACGACAACAGTATCAAAACAAGACTAGTGTGAAAATTTAGAGTCTCAAGGTTGACGGGACTATTCCAAAGTGCTGCGAGCAAACAAATCACAAATCATTCAACCCAATAAATGGCCTGTGACAAATATGGCCTATGGAGGCTAATTAATTAAGGACGGTTATCGATTTTAAACAAGGTTAGCTCAGGTAATGTCAATGGGAAAAAGTGGCCCAATTTACCCGAATTCACCCTAAGTGAATAACAATTATATTAAATGACAGAAAAGAAGCCTTGTTTTTCCTGACCATATCATTAAAGGAGTAATTCCAGCCCTCATTTCTACTTAGAAAAGAGCAATAAGTACATTCTTCAAAAAAAAAAATTTTTTTCATAAAGTGTAAGTGCACATATATATGGTTACAGTTGATTTCATAGTAGTCATATCCTCCTCGACATGTAACTTGAGGCCTCAGTTTGTTATTGCAGGGCAGGCTATATGAATAGTGACATCTGTTGGTTGCAAAAATTACTCTGTCTCAGATATAAAAAAAAAAGAAAACAAAAGAATAGCAATGATTTTTCCCTAGTTTCTCGTCCCACAATGCAAAAATACTAATGACAACAATATCAAAACAAGACTAGTGTGAAAATTTAGAGTCACAAGGTTGACGGGACTATTCTAAAGTGCTGCGAGCAAACAAATCACAAATCATGCCTGTGACAAATATGGCCTATGGAGGCTAATTAATTAAGGACGGTTATCGATTTTAAACAAGGTTAGCTCAGGTAATGTCAATGGGAAAAAGTGGCCCAATTTACCCAATTTATAAGTGAATAACAATTATATTAAACGACAGAAAAGAAGCCTTGTTTTTCCTGACCATATCATTAAAGGAGTAATTCCAGCCCTCATTTCTACTTAGAAAAGAGCAATAAGTACATTCTTCAAAATGTTTTTTTTTTTCATAAAGTTTAAGTGCACATATATATGGTTACAGTTGATTTCATAGTAGTCATATCCTCCTCGACATGTAACTTGAGGCCTCAGTTTGTTATTGCAGGGCAGGCTATATGAATAGTGACATCTGTTGGTTGCAAAAATTACTCTGTCTCAGATATAAAAAAAAAGAAAAAAAAAAGAATAGCATTCACCTATATGGGAGACTGATTAATGACAACAATATCAAAACAAGACTAGTGTGAAAATTTAGAGTCACAAGGTTGACGGGACTATTCTAAAGTGCTGCGAGCAAACAAATCACAAATCATGCCTGTGACAAATATGGCCTATGGAGGCTAATTAATTAAGGACGGTTATCGATTTTAAACAAGGTTAGCTCAGGTAATGTCAATGGGAAAAAGTGGCCCAATTTACCCGAATTCACCCTAAGTGAATAACAATTATATTAAATGACAGAAAAGAAGCCTTGTTTTTCCTGACCATATCATTAAAGGAGTAATTCCAGCCCTCATTCCTACTTAGAAAAGAGCAATAAGTACATTCTTCAAAAAAAAAAATTTTTTTCATAAAGTGTAAGTGCACATATATATGGTTACAGTTGATTTCATAGTAGTCATATCCTCCTCGACATGTAACTTGAGGCCTCAGTTTGTTATTGCAGGGCAGGCTATATGAATAGTGACATCTGTTGGTTGCAAAAATTACTCTGTCTCAGATATAAAAAAAAAAGAAAACAAAAGAATAGCATTCACCTATATGGAAGACTGATTAATGGTTTCTATTAAGAGCATTGAGGGCTTATATGGAAGAGCTAAATGGAAATTGCTGTTCTATGAAGCAAGTGTCAGTAGATATGTGGCATGTGTGGGTATTATTAGGTCATGCATTGGTGTGTATGAACATGACAGTGTGTTTATGGCATATTATAGTCTTATTATGTAGGCTAACATGTATTTCACTTATCCACAATCCCAACAAAGTATATGGGGCATTTGATACACGTAGGTATACACTTAGATCCATTAGGTAACATCAACAAGCAGCAACCTATTTATGTTCGAGTGCGCATGCCCATGTGCCTCCAACAGGTGACGCACTCCCTCTAGAGGCCACTGATGGCATATGCAGCACACCCTCAAACCAGAACTACACATTAGCACAGGTCAAAAAACTACGTTAACCGATCTGAGGACGGTTGTGAAAATGAAAAGACGCAGATGTTTTGAATACTGTTTGGTTGTCATGAATAATAGGACTATTCATATTTTTATGGGGGGAAAAAATGCTTTTACTAACAGCACTTAAAAGGAGGACACTTGAGTTCTGGTTCGATGTTATGAAATATCTCATTGGCCTAGAACGAGATACAAATTTACCTGTGATGCCTGAACCAAAGTATTTTATTCTTAGATAGAGCCAGGAATATTAAACTCATCAGATATTTCCCAAGATACCAGGGTATTAATGTGAAATTCCAAAGTCGATTAAAAAAAGACGTATATGAAGTGCAAAGAAAATGCCTTGGCCTACACCAGTTAAATGAACCGTGCAAAAATCACTTGAGGCCGCTTGAACCAGGTTTTCCTGTCTGTGAGTTTTTTCACAAGTTATATTTTATTTAACTGACACTGAGATTATTTTGTCTTTGAATTATTGTGAGATTTAATTTCCTTAACTGCCAGAAGCTCTACTCTCTTGCCAACTTTTTAGCCTGTTTTATGTTTTCTTATAAATGTATTATGATTATGAAGGGTTTTATTGCTTTTTCACAGTTATACATTTCTTTTCATGAACAAAATGCGAGCATGCCATTGACTTATCTTATAAATAAACAATAATATAAACACAAAAAAAGGCTGAAGAAGGTTAAAACAGCTCAAGAGACCTCTGAGGAACTTATGTGAGCGACTGCTATGGTGTTTATTTGTACAGTATGAAGGCCCCAGGAAGCATAATAACACACAGAAGTAGACCCAACAAGGGTTGAAAAATACCTTTCTATTATTTTTCAGGGCTAAACTCTAAATTTTTTAATTGAGGTGTCAATGTGCTATCCCACAGGAGACTACATTGACTTCTTATTGCAGTAGCCTCTGGTTTCATGACATTACCTCAGGCTCTTTGATCTAATTTGAGGGTTCCCATGTGACAGAAGCATGAGATACAACCGGTTTGTTGCTGTAAAGCTGCCTATCAGTCTTCCTGAATCTCAGTATCTGTCTGGTATATTCTTAGTATAGAAGCCCGTTTCCACCACAGAAAAAAAAGAAAAAAAAAATTGAACTTTTTATCTCAAAATTTGGAATTATAAAAAGTCAGAGTTGCAAGAGTTTACATCTCACTTTTCTTACTTTTTTTCTCAGAATTTTTGAGTTTAAATCTTGCAATTCTTTTCCCGCCATAAAATAAAAAATGTTGTTTTTATATATCAAAATTTTATATTTATTTTTAAAAATGTAATTGTGACTTTATCTGACAATTCTGTTTTTTTTTTATAATTGGGGGCTAATTTGTACAATCATTTGCAATATGAATTTGTACAATCACATTTTTTGTATGCTTTCATACGATATGCATAAACCCCATCAACTCAATCTCAGGGTCAAAGAAAAATGTAGAAAATCAGAATGAAGGCTTGTCCCTAATCCTTCCCCTAAACATAACAGTTACTGAGGCGCGAGCAGATCGTATGAAAACATATGAATTCATATGAATTATCACTAAAATGTACAGTTATGTTTAGGGGTGGACCATCATGCTTACTTTTTTCTAAAAGTCGTATGTTCAGACGTTCAGATTATTGAAAAGGGGGAGGCAGAGGAAAGTAACCTTTTACATGTTTGCTGTTTAAGGAATTGTTTTGTGTTACATAATCATTTTACAGTTTTACTGATAAGCCTAGGTTGTTTAATGACAGGTTCCACAGTGACAGCATGCCCCACTACTAAAAAACATTCTATTACATTCATTACATTCAGTACATTACATTCATCAACTGAATCATGTTGTTTTTCTACATCTTTATGATTGACAGGCCAAGAGAGAGAGTGCATTAGAAACTGTGCTTCCTTCTCACATTCCTTGCTCGAAGGCTTAGAATTCCATTGATCTGTTTTTCAAACTTCGTTGTGATGTAGTGCCCACTGGAGACGAGTTTAGTCTGAGCGCTGTATCCTCCTTCACCTTAGGTCGCTCATATTTCAACACAACCACCACTAGAATATGTCCTAATTTAATGTAAAGGATTGATCAACTGAAGAAGACGAGATAATACTGTTATTTACGGACACACACATCTCAAGCACACACACATTCACAGGAATTTTCTGGTGATTGTCATGTGTTTTCTGTGGGCTGGAACTCAGACGATCACCCTTCTGATAAAGCAGTATTGGATCCTACAGGCTCACTTTCTAGAGCTATAAATAAATAAACTCCATTAATGTGAAATTCTCCAGCAGATGGATGGCACGAGAACATGAGAGAAGGTTTGTTTTTCCACATTCACGTGTCTAGCTGTGACCTGTTTAGTCTCTAGTATGCAAATATTGATGTTATTTTCTACTTTGCATTCTTCTGGGAAAAAAATGTGTAATGTATTTCAACCTTTAGGTGTGGACACCACAGAGTAAATGTGTATGGCCTATACAGTACTCCTTTACTTCTTGAAGCACAGAAAACACATCTAATAATTGTGGTCAAACTACATTGCAAAATAATTTTGTTATCAATCTTTTGGCCTTGTTTTCCAGAAAAATAATTTTTTTGAAGTGTAAAAAGAATAATTTATTATAAAGTAGCCAATGTACAGTTAAACAATACAGCGTTTTATGGTCAAAAGCCAGTTTCTCTACAGCAGTTCAGAGCTCCCCATGGTACAGGACAATCCCATGAAGCATTGTGAATGACATAATCAAATTAAAATCAAAGGAGAAACATAAAACTATTGATTTATAGATGTTCCTTATATACACAGCTGTAGAAACAATATAGTTTGACATTTGCTGCAAAATATGCATATATATATATATATATATGTGTGTGTGTGTGTAAATGTCAGTATTTTGAGTGTTTGGAGACTAAGGATACATTTACAGTTGCTAGTTGGTTTTGTATGCTGTAGAGTATTACATTTATACTTAGCTGAAGTGTTAAGATACAATACAGGTAATTTTATAAAACAATTCCAATTCAAATCAATATTATCAATAAAATGGATAAGTTAGTTCATTGCAAAATAAACAGGTGATCATTCTCTTATAGGCCACAAGTAAAAGCGTGAGAACCGTGGGTGGGCGTGTCCTCCTGACATGATTGGCATCTGAGTGGGTGTGGTCATGATTCATGTTGTACAGCTGTGCAAACGCAACTCAAGGTAATTCTGGAATGGGGGGTCTAAAGTAATCAATTGGGATACACCTTTTCCTATCAGCCTTGTGAGTGACCCTGCCTCGGCGATAACATTGTTTTTCACACACATTATTATGACCTGCCATCCCCTTTCCATTGTTCTCATAATAGCAATGTGTCCGTTTATTTTTAATGGTGTAAAATTTAGATGATTACAGCAAGATGTAGTCAACGGAATATGACAAACGGGCAGAAACACTCAAATACTCCTATTCTTTATAAACACAGACAAACAAACACACACATTAATAAACCACAGAATGAATTGCATAACCTTAAGGAAGCTTGGAGTACAGGCAAGGCACAAAGCCCAATGGCTTCAAATGTATTCTCGCTGGCACTCCCGCAGAAATGAAGTTCAGGGAAAATTAACTCAGATCCATTGTAAAGAACTGATAAAGCAGCTGCTAAAGAGAGATCATACCTTTATAAATCTTCATGCTGCACGCAAGCACACGGCACGATACCCATATATAATAGATAAGATATAACGGAACATAAACACACACACACACACAGATTCTCTCAGGCATGATCCTGGAATGATGATCTAGATTCCGATGTCACATCTGCTCACCCTTACAAGAGGCAGAAAAACAAATATTATTTTGAGATAAAGAAAATTGCAAGGAAAAAAGCAGGCAGAAAAGTCCTTAGTTCAAACGTGTTTTGATCTTTTGTAAGACATTTTTGTTTCAACTTGTAGAACATAGAATAAATAGCTGAGTGTGACCAAAAATAGCTGTGTTTTGTGGGAAAATGTGGTTGTACCGCAGGGGACTAAACACAATTAACATGACCTCAACTTGGAAATAAACAGAAAGTTTAAGGGATTTTAAAAATAATAATACAACAAAGAAAGATTATGATGTAAAATGAATAAAAACATTTTCAATTCTGAGCTATTTCTAGGTTAAATAAGCAAAATAATTTGTGACTTTGGGAATGTGAACTTCTCAGAACAGAAGGTCAGATGTTCTTGCTTCCATTGAGGAACATGATGTTCTCTGAATCATCTCAAATCATGCTGGAGAACATGATCAGCAGTTTTGACACAAATGTGGAGTTCATGCAGCTCGAAAAAAAGGTCATCATAAATATGTTCATGTTATTTATTTTTTTTACTTCACATAAACAGTTTTGCTGATAATAGAAGATGATGTAATAAACTCTGAAGATGCTAAAAGCTTTACTTTATCAATGTTCTTTTTCAGAAAAAAAATGTACGAGTCATGAATCTATTTTTATAGCTCTTACAAAATAAACAAGTAAACACACCTCTTTACACTCTCAAGAGTTATTCATCTGTCTTCAGTGTTTAATTTTAAACAGATCTGGAAAGGAACATGTTTATGTGGGCAACTGTACAGCAAATTCAGTACAGCAGAAACAAGTCAAAACAGCTTTTCTTACATAATACTTTTATTTCACATTTAATGATTGATATAAAAAATGCCCAATTTGTCTTGACAACATAATGCAACCCTGATAAAAAAAAATATATATGATTTTAAGTGCCAACTCAAATTTCCTCAAATGACTGCATCAACACTAACTTTGATCCTTCAAGTGTATTTATAGTTGTCCTGCATTTATATTTTAACATTATAGCAGTATATGTTCTTGCTATTATGCAAATTAAAATTCTAATACATCTAATATCTAATATATCTATCTATATATATATATATATTTGTGATGGAGGAAGGGAAAATATGGTCAATGCAACTACAAATTTGAACTGGTCTAAACAGGCCAAAAATCATGTTGAGGCCGGCATAAAGTTGTTTTCTGCATCCAATGCATTAAATCCACCACAAACAGAGCATGAAACATGTGGGTAGTTTGGAAGGCAAGAATATTCAAAATCACTTTTTTGAAAGGACATGTAGCATAGAGCAGACATCTGTTTTCAGAATATAGTGATCCGAAAGGGAGGTTATGTCAAACAGGATGAACTTAAGGCAGCACTAGAGTAAACAAATTCATATTCCATCACGGACCTCAAGATATGTGATATATTACCCAGTGAAAAGTAATTTGAAACATTCATTGCCTCATGCATGACAAACTCACACACTCATTTTGAACACACTTCCATGAAGCAGAGAAGGCTTCCACCTTTCATCGCTCATTAATGTGATCATCTCCATGATCACTTTTCGCTCTCGCTCTTGTTCTTTTTCCTCTGTGTGTCTCACCTTAATGAGCTATAATCGGGTCAGAGGCGTAAAGGAATGTCCTGGTTATGCAAGAGTTCGGATCTGCCTCCAGGGAAAGTCACAGAGGTTAAAAATGAGATGGTGAGAAAGGAGGACTGTCACTCTGACAAAAAGTCAAGGGAGACAGAAAGAAAGTGAGAGAATGCATCAATACATTTTCACGGAATAAAAGCATAATTAATTATAATATATAGAGTAGTGATATACAGCTGTTGAACGATAAAAACATTGACATCCAATCAGAATCCACCCAGCTCTCGCTAAGGACTTAATGTGAGTGAGGAGATGATCCAGTGCTGCCAACTAATTTTCAGGGAAAGTCGCTAAAGACAGGTCCATTTGTTTCTCAAAGTTGCTAAATGATGTGACGTCATTACACATTTTAGGTAATCTAATCAGATTACTTTTTGCTTACTTTTAGATCACTTTTGACCTAACTCATTTATCACATTGATTTAACTAGGATAATATTGGAAGATACACCATCTTCTACTGAGAAAATTCAATTCAATTCAATTCAATGATGGGAGTGTTTAAATTTTTGTGTGAATCATTCTCTCTTTTTTATGTTTGACAGTTGACACCTTACCAGCAATCAAATAAAATGAGTAAAAATCTAAAGCAATGATCTTGGTCATGTTTTTTGTTTGAGAACATTATCTGCCAAACAGACAGATTATTTAGTCGTTGTTTCTGAACTTAGTTGTGCTTCATCAGTTTCATAATGCCCTTCTGGCCTCCACGGGTTATGTAACTCCAAAGGTGAGCGGCTCAAACCACTGATCTGATGGATATTATGAGATTCCTCTTTGTTCCCATGTGTTTTGAATTCCTGATCACTTTCCGGAATTTTCCTTGTTACTGCGGCCCTCTGCTGTGAGGAATTGGAGGATGAGATTAGAGATGACATTTCAGAATGAGTTTCAGTTGCACCATATAGTCGTTGTTTCTAAACTTAGTTGTGCTTCATCAGTTTCATAATGCCCTTCTGGCCTCCACGGGTTATGTAAGTCCAAAGGTGAGCGGCTCAAACCACTGATCTGATGGATATTATGAGATTCCTCTTTGTTCCCATGTGTTTTGAATTCCTGATCACTTTCCGGAATTTTCCTTGTTACTGCGGCCCTCTGCTGTGAGGAATTGGAGGATGAGATTAGAGATGACATTTCAGAATGAGTTTCAGTTGCACCATAATGTCACAGTGTGAGAGAGGGCAGGGAAACTGAGGAAAGGTTCAGAGATTAAACAAACACAGAGCGACCAATCACTGCAGTGTGGCTCGTTTCATCAGTATCAAAGACACATAAAGGACTTTCAAATATGCACTGGAAACACACTTGAGATTCATTTGCAGAAAATGTTTTTTTTTTTTTTTTATAACTAAACTCATGATAAAAAGCAGTACTTTTCAGCATATCAACTCTTTTATGTATATCCATTTCATTTACTGTCAACATTATATTGGTGACCATTGTATTAGGAGTGGGCAGAAGTAATGCAGCTTTATTAGAAGGTGGAGATTTAAAGAATGGAAAGAGAAAAGAAAGGACAGGAATGAGAATCTGCTTGTCTGTAAAACAGCATTGCGTTCCTCTAATTCCCCTGAGAAACGGGAACTCCAGAGACCAGGGTGGGAGTGTGTGTGTGTGTGTGCAGGAAGAACTCTAACATGCAGAGGAAAAGCACATTAAAACAAGAATTATTGGCAGACATCAATGTTGTTTAACCTGTATGTATGTGTGTGTGTAGGAATGCGGGAACGTGTTCTTTTCTTAAACACATGGCATTTCTTGTTTGTGTGTTTGAATATTCAGAGTAAGGCGCACATTATTGTGATGAAAAATTGCTATCTAAAACAACTTTCTTTTATTAGCAGGGGAGAGTCTGGTAAGATGTGTCGCCTTTTTCCATCCAAAGCACCCAGCTGCTTTTGACTGAGATATGCACATAAGAGTGAGTTCATTTTCTATCTGTCTGGCAGAACGAGTCATCTCTTGGAAGATAGATCTTTACACTAATAAAAACGATATAATATTTTTCTGATATAGGGCAATTGCATTGTCCTACAGTTGGTTAAAGCATGCCAGATGCTTCAGGGTAAGAGTTCAGGACTCAACTAACAGTGATAGTAAGTTTGGCATTCAAATGTAGAAAATATACTGTTCTGAGGGAACACTGGCAAAGGGAATCACACCTTTCAAAGAAATTATGGATTTTTTTCCCACAGTCATTTCATAGAGGTTACCTCAGCCTCACAAGGTTAGGAAAACTGCAAGGAGCAGCAATATTTCATATTTCCCTGTAGCCTTGATGGTTGGAATGTGGAAACTTGATGCCTTAGTCCAATAAAGGATCATTTTGCACACTTTCTTTTGTAGTATCAAGCTTTCATCATTTTTTTTTAAACAAAACAAATTTTGGAAATTGTTTCACTACTTTACAATATTAATTTTTATGGCGGCTGGTGTATTGCTATCTATATATTATACACACATCTATATGATTTTAGAAATTAATACTTATTCAGCAAGAGCACTAAACTGATTAAAATGACAGTAAAGCCATTTATGTTACTACAATCTTTTTTAAAGAAATGCGGTTCTTAAGACCATTCGATCACAATGTATAATGGTTTCTATAAAATATTAAGAACAACAATGATTTTCAACATTGATGAGAAATGTTTCTTGAACAGCAAATCAGCCTATTAGAATGATTTCTGAAGGATCATGTGAGACTGAAGACTGGAGTAATGATGCTGGAAATTCAGCTTTGCCATCACAGGAATAAATTACATTTTCAGTATATGTTGAAATATAAGTTATATTAAGTTATTTCACAATACCGCCATTTTTGATCAAATAAATGCAGCCTTGGTTTGATGCCTTAGTCCAATAAAGGATCATTTTGCACACTTTCTTTTGTAGTATCAAGCTTTCATCATTTGTTTTTAAACAAAACAAATTTTGGAAATTGTTTCACTACTTTACAATATTAATTTTTATGGCGGCTGGTGTATTGCTATCTATATATTATACACACATCTATATGATTTTAGAAATTAATACTTATTCAGCAAGAGCACTAAACTGATTAAAATGACAGTAAAGCCATTTATGTTACTACAATCTTTTTTAAAGAAATGCGGTTCTTAAGACCGTTCGATCACAATGTATAATGGTTTCTATAAAATATTAAGAACAACAATGATTTTCAACATTGATGAGAAATGTTTATTGAACAGCAAATCAGCCTATTAGAATGATTTCTGAAGGATCATGTGAGACTGAAGACTGGAGTAATGATGCTGGAAATTCAGCTTTGCCATCACAGGAATAAATTACATTTTCAGTATATGTTGAAATATAAGTTATATTAAGTTATTTCACAATACCGCCATTTTTGATCAAATAAATGCAGCCTTGGTTCATTTCAAAAGGTATTAAAATCTTATTGACCTCAAACTTTTAAATGTTTCTATTAGAACCTATTAGGTAGTAAACAAAGAATATTCTTCATAAATTTAATACAAAAAGATCATTTATTTTCTTCAATATTTTGCCAGGCATGCCAATAATACATAAGTAGTCCAGCTGGACGCAAGTGCAAACTTTATAAGCACAACCGGTTAAAAAATAATCTAAATTAATATTACAATTTATTTTCTCATATTAACCATAAAATACCACAGCTGTAGAAAAATACTTTTTTTAACATTCTTTTTTTTAAATAAAAAAAATATACAATTGTCAAAGCCTTTTGTTTTGTTGTGCTCTGTTCTTCGGAAAATGCAAACATCTCCCACAACTGTCCGAAACCCTCAAATCCCAGAAGACTCTGAGCGGCCCTCAGTCATAAGCCCCACATCACTTACGACTTGGAAAATTTACCTCTCGATACCCATGATGCCTTACCAGACACAAAAATAACATACGGAATATATTACAGAAAGGCAAGAATACCCCTCGAAAACAACAACGGTACATGACATTTGTGCAATTACAGCAAACTTGTTATGAATAAGAACAGGAAAAAAAGTGGTACAGAAATGGTGTGAGAAACCAAATAAACAGTGGCTATATGCATGACCATGCTATGTTGAACTACTTAAATGTGCTTGTTGGGAGATTGGAGTATAAATTTATTCCCACCAAAAGTGCTAGAACAAAAGTAGTCTCTGTGAATCAGTTCATTAAAATGCAGGTGCCACCTCTCAAGAAGCAGAATGATGATAATTTCTACTTTTCTGAAGAAAGAATCAGTGTCAGTTCGTCATAATCTTTGACATAATAGGTTGGGTCCAATGAAGAGTGATGATGAATAAAACATCAGTCGATTTATCAGAGCTTTCCATTTCCTTCCTACAATGCAGCAGGCACTTCCTGGGGAGACTCCGACTTGAGTTTTGGACAAAGTACAGACAGCAGAGAAGGTTCAATCCCCTCTAAAAGTATAAACAATCCATTGCGGTGCATTGAGGAGTTAAGAACCTTGACCAAGAGCTTAAGAATGCTTTATTAAGGGGCTTAAAAATCTCTTTCATATCCGTTGTAGACACACGCGCACACCTCTGCGGTCAGAAGGGAGGTCAACTCGCATTCACAGACCAGGACGGCTCTGTATCCCACACAAGACGACACAAAGACTTCACACGCACATACAAACGGTGCTGCAAACACCCGAGTAGACCGCCGCCGTCCAGTCCAAACTAGGCCAGACCAGTCTGGCAGGTTGAGTCTTTCGGTCTTTAACACAGAGGCCCTCGGTTTGGGCAATAAAGTCTGTTGCTTAACAGATGAGCTCTTGTTGTATCTCAGGACGAGGTGGGAATGGTTCTGTGAAACTGAAAGTGTCCCGTCCTGTCTTCAGCTCCCCCTGGCCTGGGCAGGTGGGATATGAAGGGATGACGACAAGTTCTGGGGAAGGGACTGGACTTTCAGGCTCTGATTCGGATTGGCTGGCTTCTTGCTCATCTAGAGGAGCTTCCACAGCGTGGTGATGAGATTCGAGCCTTAACCAGGGATGATTTAAACACTCTTCCACTGTTGCTCGTTTTCTAGAGAGAGAGAGGGTGGGGGGAGGCTGTTCAACATATTTTGTGATTTTTTTTTGTCAGATGTGCAATATTATGCAGCATCTTTTAAATCAGATTGTACAACATACAACTCAGGACTGGTCACAACAGAGTGTTGACGAGTCACATTCTTATATTGGCACATGAAATGATGATACTACAACAAAATTATACTGCAAAAAAAAAAAAAAAAAAAAAAAAAACTTTCATTAATATTCAAATGGGGTCCATGTTTACCTAAATTCTCAATGACTCCCAAACGTTTTGTTCGAAGATTCATCTTTCCAAACCCCTCCTTTGTGTGTGGCTACTCTGCTCTGATTGGTCCGATGACCCAGTCTGTTGTGTTTGGTCTACTGCAAAAAAAAAAGAAAACTTGCATTAATATTGGCAGTAATGTTATGCCAGGAAAAGAAAAACAAGTTGAGTAAATTAATCAATATAATAATGAAAACTATGCATAAAAAGGGAGGGGGGGGGGATTAAATAAAAGGTTATTTTATTTATTTATAAAAAACAAAAAAAGGAAAAAAGGTAAGAAAAATACGTTAAGAGTGTGCTTTTTTTGTGAAATGATGCACTAAGGTTCTCATCAGCATTTGGTTTCTCCACCAGTCTGCAAAAATGAAAGACTCTCAGCACTCTCTCGTTTAGGTTCCCAGATTCTTCCTTCCCCAATTACTCACACTCAGAGGAATTTTTCCACATTGCTTTAAGCTATAATTTTTCCTCTCCTGCTTTCTCAGTGGTGATGATCTACAAGCATTAAGTTTTATGGAGTGCAGATTATAGTTCTGGATCAGAGACCATGCTACTATCAGTTCTCGTATAACAGTGATGGTGGAAGGTCTGGACTGCTATTTGTTAGACCAGCAGGCCTAAAAAGGCTTTTACCATTCATCAGTTAAAGCGAAAAAGCCCAGGGATGTGGGGAAAAAAGTAAGACTGCAAGGCTCATTTCACGGTATATTCAAGACCCAGGGTCCATGACATTTTAATGAGAGATTGAAGCGTGAAATTACATGTCTGGAGCAGAGCCAACTGAAGCCATTCCATCAATCAGGTTATGTAAGCTTGCCAAAACAAAACTAGAGCATCACAATGTCGTTTCACTTCCACATTCACGAATAACAGCCAACTATTCCTACCTGGGGTTTTTGATGAGCAGGGACTGGATGAAATTTACAGCGAGGTCAGAGATGCCCTGAAAGACGTCCTGAGAGTAGTCCACATTGACCTGGGACACATTCAGGAAGGTCTCCTGCTTTTCTTCTCCCAGAAAAGGCGACTCGCCTGTGAGCATCACGTAAATCAGCACCCCAATGCTCCTGTAGGGGAAAAGCAGCAACACCGATCAGTACGGCAGAAAAACACGCCTTCAAATGTGATGTTTTATCACATGAGAATAATCAATAAGCCTACCCTACTAAAAGAAAAAAAAATGCTGGTTTTAGTTGGTCTCCAGTATGGTCTGGTTTTGGGCATTTCTTAGCTGGTTTGGTTGGGAGACCAGCTTAAGCCAGCTAAGACCAGGAAACCAGCTTGGGCTTCAAGCATTTTTTTTTTTTTTTTTTTTAAGAGTTAGGCTTAGAAAAGTAATAAGACACTTAACAAGTCATATAGGTTATAAAGTTTAATTCTGAAAGTGGACATGAAATGGAAATCAAACCTATATTCTAAACGCATGCTATAGATCTTATAGTGAACAATTTATTGTGCATATCTATTTTATTTTCTACCGTTTATTTAAACTTATAATTATTATTTCATAACTTCGTACAATTGGTACATTCCAATACAGAAGAAAAGATCTGTCACTACTTCTGTTACATCGAAACTTCAAACTACAGCAAGAATCCTTACTTGGGGTTAGAGGTTTGTTCTAAACCCTTAGGCATGAACAAAAGTAATAGTGATTGTTTTAGTGAGCGCCACTAATAAACATCAAAATATTAAAGACATGAAATGGTATGTTATTTAATGAATGATGGAGAAAAAAGGGACAATGACCGTGAAAACCACCTTTTACGTAATTTAAAATGCATGTGAACGTTCTCTAGGGAACGTTCTAGATTATCAGAGGGTTGTAAACTGATTGCACATGCTGACTTTTTACCATGCAGATAAACACGGACACATTTATTGTACAACTAGATTACAGAAATGCATCATGCAACTTGTACTGCTTTTATAGGCCCATTTATCCAGATGTCACCACAACGATACGTGACCTTTTTATAACACCTCAACATGTGTGTCAAATACCACAAACTCTCTCTCTCACACACACACACACACACACACGTCTGGACTCTGGACACTCAAAGAGTTCAACTTACCACATGTCAGTTGCTGTGCTGATGGGCTCATAGTCCAGGACCTCAGGAGCTAAAGGAAAGAGAGAAACAAACGTCTCATTACCCTTCACAACACAGCTACACACACAAAAAAAGCCAATTTTCAGTATCGCAGCAGTCTGATACTAAAGTGTTCAAAAACAATCAATGATACAAAAAAAATAAAAAATCCTGACACACATGTACTGTAGGTAAGGCTAGAAAAGGTTTACCATTTTTTGCCTGGTTTTTCTACTGATTTTCTAAGACTGAGGGAGTCACAACCAAGTCGATAGTCACGTGAAGTTTCGCTAGTCTTACACAAGCTTTCGGTTCACCCCTCCTCGCCACCATACTGAGCTGATAAGACTTCACATATCCGTTTTTGCAGCAGTAATGCTGTGCGCGGGAGGATTTGAGGTTTGCAAATGAAGGAGGTCCGACTCACCCACATACTCGGGAGTGCCCAGGATCTCTCGTACCTCTGACACACTGTCCACCCGCCGAGACAAGCCGAAGTCGACGATACGGATGTCACCCAGCGGCTGAGCACTCGTCAACAGGATGTTCTGAGGCTGGAGAAGACATTACGAGTGTGAGAGAGAGGAAACACTGAATTGCAGGAGAGCAGAACCTGTTTCCCCAATAAAAAATTTTTTTAAAAATTAAAAAAAAAACAACACTAAGAAAAATTACCGGTACTAATATTTCATGTATTTAGTTTTTAACTGAATCCAATAGTTGCGTGTGAAGTACCCTTCTTTAAATGCCCCATTAACCAATTATCAAACAGTTACCACCTCAAGCGTGCAACACAATAGGTTCACTAGACTCAAACGCTTTCTTTGAGTCTAACATCCCGAGGCACAAAACTAGCACATGTAATGCAAGATTGGAGCCGTTGAAAGCAGTTCACACACCCTAATGGGCATGCTTGATGAAATTAGTTTAGTAGATAACATTACTAGATTGAAGCACTTGATGTTATTACAACAGTGTGGTTAACTGTCTTAAGAACACTAGCTAAAGTCATTCAGTCCCATTAATTTGCAAATGTTACCCAACTTTTTTGCTGACCTCCGCCTTATGCAATAAATGTTGTTAAACCAAATTAAAAAAAATCCTGGGTGTACTATAGCCCGAAAACAGAACAGAGGGGAAACTATTTGTAGTTCCTTTCTTTGTTACGCCCACATACACAGACATAATACAGCGATTTAATCAATTAATTTGGACATTAATGCATTTGAATTCACACACACACACACACACACACACCCCATCTCAGATGAGAAAAAAAAGGGATAGCAGAGATGTTTCAGCCCTCAAGTGACTTTCAGGCATATTTGTTATAACAAAACTGTTTTGATTCAATCCCACACTGCCAAGAATGGTCAAAAAGATGTTCTAGACATTCCAGGCCTCTGGTTGAATCATTATTATCATCATCTATATGTGCACAAACATACAAACAGTACACTCACCTTGAGGTCCAAATGAACTACGTTGTTTTGATGGAGACAGGCCACGCCCATCAGAATCTGCCTGGCCAATCGGATGACGTCTTTCTCTGTGAAGGCCTCGTCATTATCGGCAACACACTGGTTAAAAATTTCACCTCCGGCAGCACTGAAAGACAGAAAAAAGAGTGAGAGGATTACAATTTAGATCTCAAATTATATTCTCACGTGTTACATGGTTCTAAATTGTGTCTTACCGCACAAAAAAAAAAACCTATTAAATACATATGATTAGAGACACCCAAAAAGACACAAACACACCCTCAACCATCCTAGAATAATAGTTTCAGAGATGAGGGTGAGGTGTGTTTTATCGTCCCATCTGATATCGGTGTTTAAGCCATATCAAGCATATAATGAGCTCAGTAAAACAATAACTTTACCGAGAAATCAACAGTACATAGGTACTCCACCCACATGTTGAGTGGTTTGAACTCTACGCCAGGTGCTTGCACTCGTTTCAATACATTATAATTGGGCCTCTCATGACAAGGCAGCTAATTATAAAATTAGAAGAGACTTCTGGGTACCGACGGAGGGGGGATTTCATCCTTGCATAACCGTAGCGAAGGTTACCATGACCATGAGGATTTGCAGGCGGATACTCCTTTGGGCGATGAAACACTGGGAAAATCAGGGCCATGTGTAGTGGATTTTGGGCCGCACACACACACACACACACACACGCCCTATCCAATAGACACTCACGTTCATGCGTTTCATCTACAGTGAAGAGTCTGTATGTATTTGTGTGTGGTGCGTGTTACATAACAGCTGAATCCAGCTGTATAAATAAGTGATTCTGGGTATCGCTTATCAGATGAGCAACTAGAGGCTTATAAAGTAGGGACATTGGGATATTGAGAACCTTTCGTCCCCTTTTAATCAAACACATCACAACAACTCAAGCCCTTCACCCTAATGGAATAAACCCTCCACTCTCAATCCCCGGTCTTCTAAAGTAACAGCAGCAAAACAAACCCTAAAGAGGTCTGTTAATGCTCACACATGTGCAGGGTCAAATCCTCACAACCTTTCATGTACAGAAAAACATGTTTTGGTTTCGTTGTGCGTGTGAGAGAAAATTTCGAAGCATCTATAAAGTGGTTCAGTGGGCTGACTCAGATTTATGATTGACTCAAGAAGAGCTGTCGTTGCATAAAATAAATCAAACTTACAGGCTGGTGATGTTGACATCCCATTTTTATTGATTTCCCCAAATCAAAATGCCACTGCAATGGTAAACGATGAGCGATGAAACCAAAGCTGAACGTTTGTCAGAGGAATTGCAAGTTTACTCTGTGGTTTTGAAGCCATGAGAATTTGGAGCAAAGGCAAAGATTTGTCGCTCAAACTCTTTTTCAAGGATAAAAATATGCTCATCCGTTACCCAAGACCACCAAGAGCGCATTTGCCCTCTCACGAGAAGATGAGAGTGAGTACTCGGACTTAAAGGGTCTTGCAAAAGATGTGAAGTAGAGCTGCACAATTAATCGTATTAATCGCGAGTGTCAGTGTAGCATGAGAAGCACGTTTTGTCGCTGTCCATGTTAATGAATAATTCATGCTGCTGCTGATCCAGAAAGAGCAACACAAACAGTCTTTTCAACCACACATCATTATTTCGGTGTTACAGACATTTAAATAACATAAGTACTGGGATAAAAGTTTATAGTTTGAGTATAAACACTTATTCTCTACAGTAGCGATCAAAATGAAAGTATCTTAACACTTGTATGTATTGTAACACATATACTCTTCCTCCAGGACGTGGCGACAACTGCCCGTTTAAAAAAAGTATTTGTCATTGATCAACCACACATCATTATTTCGGTGTTACAGACATTTAAATAACATAAGTACTGGGATAAAAGTTTATAGTTTGAGTATAAACACTTATTCTCTACAGTAGCGATCAAAATGAAAGTATCTTAACACTTGTATGTATTGTAACACATATACTCTTCCTCCAGGACGTGGCGACAACTGCCCGTTTAAAAAAAGTATTTGTCATTGAATCATTCATTCAGGAGATTCCAATTGTGAAACAGGTCTTTATGAATTGAGACACTGACTCCTTTGTTGAATTTTTTTTATTTTTAAAATTTTGTTCAAATAAATATATTTAGAGCCCGACCGATATATCGCTAAGCCGATATTATCGGCCGATATGAGCCTGTCGCCGATATATCAGTATTGGCGAATATGCCGCCAATATGAACATTTTTTTTACATAACATATAATGCAGATAAAATGCTTGAAATGGTGTAATTACTTAGTTTGTCCGGCAGAGCGTGCTCCATTGACCTGGATGAAATGCTTTAAAGCTTACGTCTATGGAAAACCATTTAAACTTTGAATTTGAATGCAAATCGAGTGTATGTCTCGAGGCCCTCTTTCGAATGAGACCACCCCCGCGTTGATAGCCCCCGGGGTTCGGGAGTTACGGGTGGTTAAATTCGCGGTCTGGCGCCGACCGATCTGGCGATCCCGGGGGGCTTCCGATGCGCGGAGGGTGGCAATTTGGTGGAAATCCGCCGGCGCGTTCGCGAGATAGTGACACCAGCCAACACTTTCACTTCACTAAGGAGGTCTCTTGTTCAGGCAGCGTTATTTTGTTTAGTTTTCTAATCTTTTTTTCTTCAGAATCGTGATCGCCAATTTATATATAAAAAAAACATGATTTTCAATTTATCCAGAATCGTGCAGCTCTAATGTGAAGAATGCTCTCCAAAGGCAAACTATCTGGAAATCAGCAACTCTGAGAAACACGTTTGTCGTCGCTAGCGATTCAATTCCACGAATATAGGATGGCTTGTATACATACCTACTGTGGTCTGCATCAAAACTGCTTTCATACTAACCAAATGGTAACATACTCGACAAACGAATTTAGATCAACACCAAAAGTTATTCATTATATATTCATTATTCGTACCAGAATCACCAAAAATTAAGGGATTTTAACGTTGATATTGCTTAAAACGCCTTAATTTATGGTGCATATGGTATTGGTACTAATAATTATTCTGTTTCAGAAGATCACAAGATTCCTACAGTAAATGAACAGCGTGTTTAAACTCACTTTCCAAGCTGCTCAAAAAGAACGAGCTGTGAAAAAGTCTTTAAACACCAGATGTCTTGTCTCTCTGGCTTTATTTTGGGGTATCAACGGTGTGCTGAACCAGAGACAGTTGGACACTGTACATCTGCATCAGTCAAAAGGACTTTAAGCCATTGAAAGTTCCATTTCAGAGACTTCTGAGGGCGTTTGATCAAGCAGATGAGGAAAACAGAGAAGCATGATGAAGACTAAGACTCATGACAAAAAGACTTACATAAGAGCTTTCCTAGAAAGATAAATGGCAAATTTTGAGCAAGGGAGGACCCCTTTCATTTTGTTTAAGGAATGAAAAACAGATCCCCACAGATAGAGTAACTAAATTTTTTCAATTTATCTCTTCTCGGAGATAAATTCTGCTATGATGTTGTGGGTGGTTGCTTTTTCCTGCCCAAAACAAAAGAGATCACCCTAAAATATCTATTCTGGTCTCTAGATCCTTTAAAGTAAATGCAGACTGCTTAAAAGTAAGAATAATAGTTTTAAGAAGATGAACTCTCTCTAACTTACAGTTAGGCCTGTTACTTGATCTGACCCATTTTAAATTTAACAGCCAGTCCCAAAAACATCCTAAAATCTCATTTTACACCAAACGCATGTAGATGTGGCCTAGCAGTGGCCAGTGTGTTTATGTAATAGCCTGTGCTGGTGTCTCGCCGCAAATTTGTGTGGGGTGTCCGCGTATGTATGGTAAATGTGTAATTATGACCTTTCCTATTCTCAGTCTTACAATAGCTAAGGTTTTAACTTTAAATGGCAGCAAATGGTGAGAATTCAGTTTGTTTCTGACAACAGAGGATGTGGCGATGAATTGCACATGCAAGCGCGAGTACGTCTCAGCTCTGCTTTTAGAAGATAAGCCACAGGAAATGGAAATTGAAGCGTTTCTCCGGCTTAACTGGTTTTTACTGCTAAACCTGCCCACATCAAGTTTAGGGATTTAACTAACAACAGAAAACCAGAGTAAAAAGAATTGGACGCATTGTTCCTTACCAAACCAGACAGACTGTTCGAACACGAAAGCAGACACAGAAATATGCAAACATGCAAAAACAAAAGTGGGGCTGAACTTTCTCACCATTTTTTAAATATTTTTATATATATATATATATATATATATATATATATAATAAAGATA
>NW_015625586.1:208767-241386 GCF_001515625.1 Sinocyclocheilus rhinocerous
TATATATAATAAAGATATGACAATTTATCAATTTATAAATATAAATGTCAGACTTAGCCTATATATACACATTTATATATGCTATGGGCAAACAGAATAACCAGACCATGACTTTGACTGATGCGACTGAACTTGCACAACAATTAACGAAAAACGAGAAGCATTACCTTCCTTATAAGGTAAACTTACTCCACAGGTTGTCTACACAGATGCCGATGTGCGTGCTTACAAGTGACAGATTGACACACAGCTGTCTTTTCAGAGGAAGTGGCTTAGCCGTGTGCAGCAAGTGGGCTGACTATGTTTTTTTGTGGCATGTTACCTTTCAGACCGAGAGATATGATCTACCAATTCTCAAAACCTCCGTCATTCAACCAGTCAGCATCCTGCCTCTCTGTACACATCAACACACACAATATGCAAAAAAAAAAAAAAAAAACAGGTTGTTGATATAATGCAGAATTGGCAATAACACAGATAGTAGGGGAAAAACAAAATTCCTTCAACAAATTAAGGGGAAAAAATAAGGGAGATTTGAACGATAGATACAGAGAGAGCTTATGAAAAGCATTTAAACTTAACGACCTGTCATTTCCTCCTCATTAGTAAACGTTATCAGCTTCTGTTTTACTAGAAAAACTAAAATACTCCGATTATGCTTCAGCTGAACATATACAGTAAACAATTTTCTCAAATATGTGGTGAACGTCAAAGTGTTAAATGAAAAACTCACAAAAAGTGTACATTTACAGCCTGTTGTTCCAAATGCATCACAACTTTGTTATATTTTACGTGATTTTACATTTTTACGTTTACCGTTTTTTAAATGCAAAAATTTTAAAGAATGTCCTGACTGCTCTTTTGCATTTAATTGCGTAATGTATGGAGACAGGAGCTTACAAGCTTTAAAAAGGACAAAAGTATCAAAACTTTTAGCACTCATTTTGCGGTACACAATGAAAGCCATATGGGTTTGGAACAATGTAAGGGTGAGCTATTTTTATTTGATGAGTAATACAGTGAATGTAGGTTTTCATGAAAACGCACATGGCTTTACATCTATCTGTCAGGTCTGAGTCAGGTCTGCTGCACGTTTTTCCTGAGAAGTTCAGCAGAAAACGTATGATTTTGGCCTAGTTGCAGTGTGGTCAGAAAAACTGCACTCACTTTGCGGTGCTTTCTGAGAAGCGTTCGGATTTGAGTTTTCACAAGGACCAAACACAAGACGACCACATTCTCACTTGGGAATTTATACATTTGTCTCTTTGATTTCTTTTTATGGTTGTTGTATTGGAACATTCAGCTCACTCAGTTAAAAGAGGAACTAGCTCGAGTGTGGTCTGCGGTAACCTTCAGAAAGGTACAGACAAACAACACGCTTTCAAACAACAGCGTTATGAAAAATTCCTGTTTTGATTTACCCGCTGTGCCATTTCTTTGTGCCTGTAATTCTAATCTTCAAAAGCCCTGGTGACTCGGAATAACAAAATTATGGTGCGCAATGTCCAAGTCATCATAAAACACTCAGCATTGCCCTTAACTTTTGCGGTCAGGGCATGTAACTACATAACTGTGTGAGTGCGTGTCTTACCACTCTAATACGAGGATGATCTCTGTGGTGGTCTCGTAGACCTCGTGCAGCGCCACCACATAGGGATTCGCCTCGGCTGACTCCAGCACCGCGATCTCGTTCAAAATGTCGACGCGGCAGTCCTGACCCTTCCGCCTTTTCCGCAGGAACTTTGCAGCGTGCTCCTTGCCAGTAGTCTTCTCCACGCACTTCTTCACTACTGCAAACTTGCCCCTGCGTGCACATAAACATACACACAAGAGTGATTAAATAAACAGTTTAGGAAATGTTTGGGGAATGAAAATGAGGAACTCACAATACAAGCACTTTGAGTAATGATATTCACGTTGAACGATTAAATATTACACCGCTCTCCAGAACAATTGGTTCTGATCAAGCATTTGCAGCATATTTTTAAAAAAAAAATTTTTTAAAAATACTATTTTATACATTATATACAGATAAGAAAAATAAATATTGAGAAGTAAAAAATAATTTAAGAGCAATACAAATTTCTAATAAAAACTTTTCAAATATTTATAGTTTTAAATATTTTTAAAATATAACTTTTCTTTACAGGGTTTCATTCATTAAATAGCAGAGGGCTGAGCATGCAAAACCGGTGCATAAAGTTAGCATGGTGATAATGACTTGTTTTAAGAGTGTTGCAGACTGCTAAGACTTGTCTGTTTTTTTTTTTTAAATGCTGCATCTTTCACACGCTCTCTCTCTTTCACACACACAGAATAAGCAAATCTTCAATCCACTTTTACAAGGAAGTGTTCATCAAATGAAAACGTTTTAAAATCACATAACATTAGAACATGAGTCACTAATTTTATGGCGACTATCATATTTTTGTCTTTTTTGTAACTTAACAGCCATTATCTGCCACAAAAATCTAATCAAAATCCTTTTTTTACTGAAACAGCATACAATTTTGGAACAGAATAAGAAAGTGACAAATAATAGGTGAACAGCTCCTTTAATAAGTTTTTTCTACATGCACCGTACGAACTGACGTCATAGTTGGTGTTGTCATCATTATTAGATCATCGGCCCATTGATGATGAACTGTGAACATCTTTGTATTCATTCTTACCCTGTCAATTTTGCACTTGTCATTCCCTCCCTTCTCTTCTTCGTTTGCAACGGGAGCCTGACATCCGAATGATAAGAATGACAGTTGGAGCCGTCTGAGCTCTGAGGGCACTTACACACACACAGGCTCATTCACACCAATTTCCTGCCACCTCCCTCATCTGACCTCCCATCACCTCATCTATCAGTCAAAAGACACACAGGGCGCTGCACACACACAAAAGAACAGGCCTGTCAGCGTGGACATTCTCTTGTTTGACAGCGAGAAGGACAAATGGCTCTTAACCACACCTCCTCTTCAGGCCATCTCATAAAGAGACAGCAGTTTGTGTGTGTTGTAGAGACCCCAACAGACAGACCACCCAACACTCCTCCATTGAGAGTCAATGGTGTCCACTCCTCCCACCGTCTAGTTCAGCCAATGACCAAACATGACACTTACAAACAAAATACAGCCCCCCTGAATGACCTCTCCTCTGTCCACTGCTCGTCTCTTCCCATCAACGTCTCCATTAACACCCTACTTAAAAGTTTAACACGGACACGCAAAACGACAGGTGGAAAATAAAGATTCCGGATGTAGCTTCAGTTGGGCATCTCAAAGACCTAATCAAATGGCCAAGCAAAGCTGTCCTTCCTGTGTTGACATATTTGCTATTGAACAAAGACAGGGAAGGACTTAAAAAGGGGTTAACTTTTAAAATGACATTTTAAAAATAATTAGTTAATACTAAAATAAATTTTTTAATTAATACTAAAAATAATTTAAATAATAAATAAGTGAATAAAAGCAGGGGAGGGAACACATTGTATAGAACATTTTATGGGCTCATAAATTGAAACATTTTGGCCAAATTTGCCAAAAGAAATTGACTACTTTAATATGTATATCTGCTAAAGATAGGCAGTGTCATTTTTGGCCACAAACCATTAAACTTGAAAAACATGGGGGCTTTAAAAAGCTTTTGTTGTTGGGGTTTGATGTTAACAATCCCCCTGATTGCAAACCATTACAAAAGTCCCTGAAAATTTCCAAGGGTGCAAGCCAAAATGCATTCATTGACAGTGTTGGAGTGATTTTCCTGTTAAACGTGAGTGTGGTTGGCAGGATCGATGTGAAGCGAGCATGTTCCAGCGTCTGAGCTCAGAACACAGTCGGACTACAGAGTTCACATGGAGTACAAGAACCGCATGTGACGATACCAACTCTCAGAACAACCCAGTTGTTTAGTAGGAAATTATCCAGAACAAAAAATTGACTGCTGCAGACATAAGAGTTTATAATTTCTGAATTGCAAAACACCCATAAAGTGTTGAATTGAGAGTTGACAAAGTCAAAGGGCACTGCTGCCATAATTCTGCCAACCTCACATTTCTCCTGCCCTCTTCTCAGAGGGGTGAATAGAGCTGGTTTGAAAAGTCAAACCAATAATGCTCAGCACTGCAAAGATGAATGAGAAATCAGTCAAATACCACAATACTCTGAAATGCCAACGAATACAGTCAGCCTCAATCTAAAACAATGACTGGGCAGGAAATGTACATTCATCTTTGGAGATGACCCAGATACTCTGGTGGTTAGACTTCCTGTGCAAAAATCACACCTAGCGTCTTCTTTCATGGTCTATCTGTCTCCATCTCTCGGTTTCATTCTCATGGCCAGATGGTAGAAACATGTTCACTTTGAAAGTCAAAGAATGGATAAACATTTAAAAGACCAAAAGCATGCACGTGTGCATGAACACACAAACACAGGACCATTTAGACACAAAGATATACAATCTCAATCCGTTATTAAAGGGAAATCGTACAACCCCATTATTAAGCGAAGGACTGAATCACATGCACAGCTGGCCTGTCTGCTACCGGTATGGCAGAAGGCTCAGTCAGCAACCCAGAATTCTGCAGTAAAACATTCCTCACACAGACCACCTCGGATAGAGGATCACTCAATTCTCAGCTGAACTCATGAACTTTATTGGCTTACTGAGGATAAAAAGTGCAGATTACCAAAACAGCCGCACAGTAAGAGGGAAAAAAAAAAAGTGTTGAGTTTCACAATTTAAAAAAAAAAAGGTTGAAAACATGAATGAAGTCAACGGAAAGCTTGTGAAAAGGTAGTTCTAGGACTGATGAGGTTGTACATGAAGCTATCTGTGGATGTAGTTCCTCAAATAGATTTTGGTGCATGATCAGTGGTAGGATTTTGAAGGTTGGGGATAGATTCATTTTTGGATACTCTAGAGGAGCTCCAAAGATGATATGCTTAAAAATACCCTCTAATCTCACCGAATTGGGACACAACTCGCAAGAACTTTAATGAACTAGGACATCCACTACACTGTATGTCAGGTAACCAGCTATGGAGATATTCAAGGAGAACGGACATATGTTTATTACAGCATTCCACACTTTGTTCTCTCACAGCGTCCATTTCCGCACCAGTGACAACTTTTGGTTCTCAAAACATTAATGAGAACAAGTACTATTGTTATAAATCTGAAAAATTCAGAAATAAGGGGGAGAAAATGACTGGAAATGGAAACAGAAGTAAACACGACTGATTACTAAACTGATCTTCCATCAACTAAACAAGCAAGTTGTCTGGGAACAAACTTTGGATTTGATCTCGCTGAATAATAAGGAAATTGCTGTTGGAGCTTTGTGTCAAATGAATGGAGTGCTGACAACAGGGCCAGATGGTTTGGCCATTCAGTAAGACGAGTGTGTTCAGCCACACACACACACACACAAGAAACATACATTTTACCATCCAAGTTGGTTTAAATGCAGGAAAAATCTAGGCCAACGAGTATGTTATGTTCATGTGGAGAGCTGAAGAATGATTTTAAAAGGTGACCTATCACTAAAGAAAGATTTGTTGCACTCAGAGGAAATCACAGGACAAGCTGGCCTACTCAGCTCACTGTGAACTTCTCTGCTGCAAGGCTACTTTTTTTATGAAGATGATGTTTGTAGACATATGATAAAGGAAAAGAGGAAAAGGGATAAACATCTGCATTCCTCATTCAATTCACCACTAAGGTAAGCAAATCAGATAGGCTGCATTATAAAAATAACGGATTGCCTTGTGACTCATGCATGTGGTCTTTTCTTGCGCTTTAATTACAGGAAAAACTTGTGAGGATTCTAAGGCACGAGTAAATAGTGCCATCTCGCATAGTGTGTGGCAAAACGGGAAGTTTCAGAGAGAACCAAATGCCAGCTAAATCCAGTCCAAATCTAGACATTTTACAACCCAATCCACAAATTACCCATCAAATTGGGTTAAATGATGTGGAAAAGGCAATGAGAATTAAAATCCAGAAACCTTGAAAACAAAATTCACCTAAAGGCAGCAGAAACAGACCATGCAGTTGTCAACAAGCACAGCATGAATGTTTAAATGAACACATCTGCCCAAGAGAAAACAAGTTACAATGGTCAAACGATACCATCTTGTCTATAATTAGTCAGTGGAGCATTAGAGAACAATGTCACGGCAAGCAGTGCTATATCCATCACACACTGTTTCAACAGTGGTGCAGGGCATCAAGCCATACTGTAAAACAACAACAATCTAAATAACCTCTTTATGTCAATTTAATTGTCTTTATTCAGAAAAAAAACACAAAACACCGACTGACTTGTGGTCGTTCAGAGCACCAACCAATGAAATACTTCCTCACAGCAGTCACTGGTACCCATTGTTTCGCAAATAAAGTCAATAAAGCAGTTATCCGTTTCACAAAACTTCAGTGGACGAAAATATGAGTCAATGCATGGAAGTGAACGACAACGATTCGTTGAATTAACATATTGGTTTAGAAAAGAAACTCTACTAATTCACCTGATTGCACCCCCTGTTGATCTACACTGCAAGGGAACTAAGCGAGCCAGAGAATGGTCCCATTATAATAAACGCAAAGATGCACAAGTGTGCGATTAACAGACAATTTGGATAATTTTATAAATTAGTGTAGTTCGTTTGCAATATTGGCAAACTGCAATAAGGGCTAAAATCTATCTGGCTGATCCTCAGATTACACGTGCTGGAGCCAAACAAATCTCTTTTGGCTTCCAGCTGGCAGTGATTCACTCCCCAATTAAATCTCACGCCAGTTCTCAACTTTGTGAAACTGCCCACAGGCATATGACTACATTTATTGTACACATTTGAATCTTTTAAACGCGCTAATTCGTCTATAGAGTAGATAATTTACAGTGGTTTACCTGCCAAGCTCTTTGCCGACCAGATCATAGTTGTTCTTGAAGGGGTCGGTCCTTATCCGCGTGCGAATCTTTGTGACCATTCCGTTCCTGTTCATCATTGCGCCGTTACAGTCCTGCTGCAGGATAATGCCTGGCGTTCTCCGGAGCACTGAGTAGAAATACAAACGTTTAGTCCATCAGGTCACTGTCATAGAGCGCTATTCAAGCAAACTGTGTTGTAAAAAAATTGATGATGCTTAGTTAAATTAACTGTTGCACGGGCAAAATTTCAAAAACAAAATATTTGCAGCTACAAGTTTATCACAGCGTTTAAAGCAGTGCAAAGGTTCTGAAACTATTTAATGGTTTCCAAGAAACTCACAGAACTTGTTGAGGACCGCGACAGATCACCGATATGCCTACGTCCGAGCAGCGGTAACTCAGTTTGAGAATGCGGACTAACATTCCCGAGCACAAGGCTCATTACAAACCCCGCCTCCAAAGATGCGGCCAATGGGAGTGTAGGATCCTTGAAGGAGACGGGGTTATAGAAAGGTAAGTAATAGACAAATTTTGTATTCTCAACTCCTCTGTAGGAAATTTGTCATGTAAAAAATCAGATTAAATGTTTTCCAAAATTTTGTACTACATTCAAAGCACATATCTGGAACATATATGTACATATCAAAACTGTTTATTTTTTCTATTTTTTACTTGTTTTGTAGTATTGTCAAATACAAAACATTATATCCAAAATATGTTTAAAATTATACATTTCAGCAAAAATATATTTTTAATTTTTAAGGATTCAAAACATATTTTAAGAAAAATATTTCTTTCAACCGTGCTATTTACATCAAAGATTTTGGACAAAGATTTGTATTTTATTTTATTCTTTACTTTTGAATATTTTATTTAGGCCTATTTACTTTTTGCCATATGGGAATATTAGCACTAAAATCTCTCGTCTTCCCTCCTCTCTCACTCATATTTTCTGTCACTGTGTCACACTTTGAAAAACACTCTTTCTTTTTAGATTTGTTCACTCAACTCCAAGTCTGTTGATTCCTTTGTTGTCACTGGCAACCAAACAGACAGTGCCCTACCTTGACTTGCCTCATTCTTTACTAAATCATTTCTCTCTCTCTCTCTCACTCTCTCACACACACACATGGACACACAGTCCCTTTGATATGAAGCATCAACATCAATTAAATCTCATGGGTCTTAGACTATAGTGTACCAGGCAAGTTATAAAAGCAAGTCACCTAGAAACAGAAGGGGCGAAAGTATAAAACCAAAAACAAAGATTACTGGCAGACAGGGAGTGAGAGAGGGTGTGTTCTGTAGCCAGCTGGAATGACAGGAATCCTGACACTCATAAGGTAATTTGTTTTTGCAGATACCAATACGGTGTGTGTATATAGCAATTTACTTTCATAAACAGTTTTGGTATCCAGGTGATGCAGCCCTGACTAGGTTGATCAAACAGGCCTTTACAAAGGGTGACAAGCTGACTAGATAGATAGATAGATAGATAGATAGAGATTCAATTGGGGAAAACGCACTTCTTTCATTTCTGCTTTCTGTCCATGTGCTGCAGTCCAGATCATGTTTCTTTAAACCAGAAATGTGTGATGAGTTTAAAACCAAAGAGCAAAGTGGCCATGTGACAGCCTAAACAGGAGTGAGAGAGCAAGAGAGAGGACAATGTAATGGGAAGAAGATTGAGTTTAATGAGAAAAGGGCATTCCTGCATTGGTTTGTCTGCCTCTCTGGGAATAGCTTATGTAAGACTGTTTTGCTTGACCTAAAGTGGTTACATCAAGTTTTAAGGAATGACAGGCTCTCCCAAGTCTTTCTTTGTTTGAAATGTCTAAACATCCTTAAAACAAGATAAGCCTACTTGAGAAGTAAAGTTGTGTAATGTCATTTTCAGGGAATACACAAACTGAATGGAGTTTATTTTTCTTACCCAATTCAGAAATGGTTGGGCTGTATACAGTAGAGTAAAGGCGGGGGTCTTGTGCAGGCCTCCTTGGTAAATCTGACTGCTTAAATAGTTAAACTCTGAGAAATGTTTGCTGGCAGATGGCTGATGGAATCTCAGCTGCTTTGTTTTGCTCTACAGGACCAATGTACCTTGACTGAGCATTTGCTCTCTTTCTCTCTCTCTCACTCTTGACAAAACAGGGAGCTGCGGGCTGCATTTTTGGCTTTGCTGTCCGTTTATGTGAGCGTGTGCACTTTAGTTTAAAAGGTCACAAGGGGAGATGCAACTGTGATGTCTGAGCTAAACAAGCACCTATTGTCATGCATATGTGCGTCTGTTTGTGGGGGTGCCAGGCTGTGTGTTGCTATATGACGTGGAGGCCTGACGTAGTATAGCATTGAGGAAGGAGCGCAGCAGGCCTATCGTTTTTCAATCAATCCATTGGTTGGAACACATGAAAACAAAGGAACTCAGGATGAGGGAGAATTGAGGTTTTATCGGCATTGCTCAGTCATGAGATTAAGCATGTGTTGGGGAAAAATCATTTCGCTTTAATGATGATCATGTTCTCTAGCATGATTTGAGAATGATCCATCATGCTTTAATAGAACCAAGAACATCTGACCATCTGTACAAATACTTCACATGATCAATGTCACAAATTCACAGATTGACTTATTTGATTAGTAATGTCCGATCTTAAATACATACATATATATATATATATATATATATAAGCATTAACATTCATATGAATAGTATTAATGTTAATATATTGATGTAAACATTAATATTATTTATATTAATATCAAACTATTTATTTATTACCAACTTAAAATACTTTTTTTAAGTTTTACCATTTTAAATAAAAAAAATATTATTTCAATTGGTAAATCAATCCATTAATAAATAAATAAATACATTTTTATCAACTTAAACATTTTAAAAAGTTATGTTTTTTATAGCTAAGTTGTTTAAAAAGTTTTTACAAAGTTAGGTTTTTTAATAAATAAATATTAGTTATTAATTATATTAACAATAACATGAACATTCAAATATGAATAATATTAATGTTAATATATTTATGTGAACATTAATATTATTTTTATTAATATACAATAATTAATTTATTTATATATTTATTTATTTATTTATTTAAAATCAATCAATAAATGTTGATCAACTTTAAACTTTTTAAAACTTTTTAAAATAAATGTAAGTTGTTTAAAAAGTTTTGAGAAAGTTAGTTATTAATTATAATAACATTAACATGAACATTAATATTTATTTATTTATAAAAAGTATTTTGATTGAATGAATACCATGTTCTCTGGCATGATTAATATTAATATTTATTTATAATTTTTTAAGTTGTATAATTAATATTCATAGTTATGTATTTATTTATTTGTTTGTTTGCTTGCTTGTTTCTTTAAACATTTTATAACTTCAAGTTCATTTGCAGGCTTAAATTATATTTTGAAGCAAATCATTGATTCCCAAAAACGTGTGTTATATCATTTTCTACAGCTACACCTTCGTGTACTTTTGCGATGTCTAGTGTCGCTGCACTAAAAGAGGTAACCACAAAAGCCTACTGTTTAAAGCTAACCTACACCCCCACTACACACACACACAGAAGCTTTCACTTGAACAGTTTCACAAGGCTGACACTAAACCGTATGCTTTAGTTATTAAATGAACATGCAAACACAGCTTCAATGCAAACTGTTAAAATGTAATACTGCCAATAAAAGTAGTTCTCTGAACAGAAACGTATTTAACGGTCTATAGTCTGATCTAGAGGAAAGGCCAGATCTGTATAGCTTAAACAGGACTTTAAATCTCAAACTGCACATGTATTCAACTTTTCCATTTTAATATAAAGCTTGAAATTCCAGTAACAACTCGTGAAAAAACCAAGGGGCTTTTTTTTTATCAGGTTGGAGGTGTAAGGCAAATGACGTCATAGTTCAGAATCATAAAATCCAAGTTATCGCTGACAGTGATAAGAGTTAGTGACAACAGAGTGCTCAACTTCCTGTTTCTTAGGTTCATCTGAGAGCAGTCAGCTAGGAGCTCACCGCTGTGTGGGAGGAAACATCAGAAAAATACAGAGAAGTCGAACGCAAGCGATCATGTAAAACTGCATGAAACTGTTTGAAAGGTAGCAGCATGAGACAGATTTGTCCACATCCTGCTGTTGTGTGCACATTTACTGAGACGAGCGCACGCTATAGAAACACATGCAGCTAAGATAGAACTATATTTATTCAAATCACACGGAAGGTAAATGTAAATGTCGCACCAGCACACACAAAAAACTCTTGTGTTTACTGTCATGCAATCAACAGTATTGTGTAAGCTGTCAAGGTAAGAATGCAATTAGAACAGACACAAAAGTCTCATACAATAGAGGAGGAATATTATTTTGAAACGCACATGTCCATGCCAGTGTATGTCATTCAACATCAGCTCTTCCATATAAAGCCAAAACATCTACAGTATTATAATGGAGACTGTAATAATGCTTTGTAATGCTTCACTATACATAGTGGTGACCAAAGCCCATTTACATGTCAAAAAAACCAAACAATTGTGCTTTTATATATTACAGTTGTGAATATTTATCGCAGATTTTCTCTAAGAAATTAATACTTTCATTCAACAAGGATGCATTAAATTGCATCAAAAGTAACAGTAGTTACTGTTTACAAATGCTACAAAAAATTTCAATTTTCAAATAAATGCGGAACTTTCTATACTCAAAGAATCCTGAGAAAATATGTATCAGGGTTTCCACAAAAACATTAACCAGCACAACTGTTTTTACCATTGATAGTGATAATAAAAAATGTCACTTAAAGGCATAATATGTCATTTTCGCCTCTAGAGGGCGCATATTCAAAATAAACAAATAGACAAAGGCGTAGTTAGATGTGTGTCTTCATCCCCACAGCCGATGCAATCCGACGGGACTCGGGCAGAAATCATGCTCATGGATGAGCTAATGATTTATTAACGTAGTAGAATGAAGCAGGGTGAGGCTGAAAGCCGTCGAAGCGAAACGAGGCCGCTGAACGAGCGCGACACACGGCTCAAAAGCAGCGGAGCTTTTATTATGCACACTGAAGACTGGAGTAATGATGCTGACAATTCAGCTTTGCATCACATGTATAAATCACATTTTAATGTTTAAAACAGTTATTCTAAATTCTTATAATATTACTGTTTTACTGTATTTTTGGTTAGCATAAACTCCCATTAAAAACATTTAATAAAAAAATCCAACTCCAAACCTTCGAATGGCAGATTTTCGGCGATGAAGCGTGTTCAGATAAAAAAATGTTGTTCCCACAATATTAAAAGTGACATTCGACTTTTAAAGCTGAGCCGAAAAAGAATTAAAAGGGTTCACATGATTGCTGGGGTTAAAGACGCTGCCAGGGAACTCCAAATTTTCCGGACAGGGTTTGTGGTTTGGACGCAGCAGTACTTCCAACGTTTGGAGTTTAGATTTCTGAATTAGTTAAGCTGTAAAAAATGTGATTAAATGCAGCGCAGTAAAAATTTGTGAGGCATGGGCACACATGGAAAGTCTGAAAACTTACTGTTCACATAACAAATTAAAATGGAGGCAGTCATTGACATTCAACAGGCTTTTTAGAATGAGTTAGTGTGATAAAGAAATGAGAAAAAAAATATTTACTTTTCTCTAAGTTCTGTGCACACACAATAGCAAAATCCTTCAAAATCCTCCTGGATCTGTGTCCCACCTCACACAGAAGTATTTGTATTTGAGTGTGTGTGCTGTGTGCATAACACAAGTCCCCGCACAGCGGACGGATTTCCGCATCTCTGTCAGGAATTTCCTAGATTTCCTGTGCAGACTCTGACAGGGAGCTAAACAGTGCTCCCATGCTCTGCGCCTGCTCCTAAGGGTCTCGTCTGAAACCAAGAGAGGGAAAACCTTCAAGTATAATGTTCCTTCAGCTTAAAACCTCATTTGTAAAGGCATCCAACCAGACGGCAGAGTTCAAAGGTAACGGCTCCACATAAACGGGGCCACATATGAAAAAAAAAGCATCAGGGGTTTCCCCAAAGAGAAATACACTTTAAGAATATAACAGTTGTCTGTATTTAAATAGAGTCGTAAAACACTTTAAATGTGACTTTGAGTGTGTGTGTTTTTGCCTCTCAGACATCTGGGCTTTTTGGGAGCTTTTTGAAGACTCAAATAATATTTTCCCTTTTTCCCTCCTTTTTTTTCTCCATCTCTCCCAGTTTTCATGCCTACAAACTTTTAAAGAGACTCAAAAGTTTTATTTCAGGATGCAAATTGTACATTAGACATCAAGTGATAACCCAACAGTAGAACAATTGTTTATCTTTTAAAAAGCTCAAAAAAATAATTACAATTAAACGCTGAAAGTTATTTATTTATTTACTTACGTAGAAGCCAAAATATTCTAAATTATTTCCCAATTTTAAGCACAGTCTTTGATTTCAACAAGATATTGCAAATGTTTTTTCTTCCCATTTAAAATTTCAGAAGTGTTATTTTTTCATAAGCTTATTCATTTTTAAACAATCCTCACCAAAACATACAGTATATGTGACCCTGGACGACAAAACCAGTCATAAGGGTCCATTTTTTGAAATTGATATTTATACAACATCTGAACGCTGAATAAATAGGTTTTCCATTGATGTATGGTTTGTTATAAACAATATTTAGCCGAGATACAACTATTTGAAAATCTGGAATCTGAGGGTGCAAAAAAATCAAAATATTGAAAAAAGGGGCTTTAAAGTTGTCCAAATGAAGTTCTTAGCAATGCATATTACTAATCAAAAAATAGGTTTTGATATATTTACAGTAGGAAATGTACAAAATATCTTCATGGAACATGATCTATACTTAATATCCTAATGATTTTTGGCATAAATGAAAAATCTGTCATTTTGACCCATACAATGTATTGTTGGCTATTGCTACAAATATACCCCAGCGACTTAAGACTGTTTTTGTGCTCCAGAGTCACAGAGAGGCCTTAAGTATGTTTCAAAACACTGTGTATTTCTCACAAATGCATACATTTTCTTTTTATGCCAATAATAATTGTAATGCTTATGTCTGTGATGTGTGGGCTGCAGCATTTTTGTGAGTGTGTGTGTGGGAAAAAACCAAGATACGAATTTCCCTGAAAGCTAACAAACTGACAAACCACATAAAGGACACATTCATATTGGCTTTTTTCTCTGAATGACTATATGAGAAAGAAAGACAGATAGCTTATGCTTCAGAGTTTTGATAGATCACATCAAGATGTGACATTTTGCAAATCAGCAAAACTACCTGAAGAGACAGAATAAAACAGGAGAAAACAGGAAGAGAAACCCATAGCATCACACATTGAACTATATATAAAGCAGTGACCCACACCATATGAAACAGCTTTTCTGAAAGACTGATATGACTTTATCCCATTCGAGTTTTAAGGACACTTTACTGTACTTTAATATTAGTAAAACATTACTGAGTGTCCCTTTAAAGTGTATTATGATCTTCCCAGCTATAAAAGTGTTAAAGTAATGGTGAAAGTGAGTTGTGACTGTGACATGGTGTGCCAGTTGTGTCCTCTGAGAACCCCAGACAAACGCATATCTCTACACAGCATGACTATCATGCAGTGAGACATTTCCTGTCGTGTGGTTTTCTTGTCATGCAAATCACCCAGCCATGCAGAGTGACATCTGTGGGGACAGATCTTCTGGCTATTTAAGCAACAGCATATGAGCAAGCATCATCACAAAGTGACGCAGGTAACCTCATTCGTGTGGATAGTCAGTTTAAGAGCAGAACTGTGAGCGGGATGTTTTAAAGTTACCCTGTAAGAAAAAAAATCCATAGATAAATGGAAAATGTATTGGTAATTCACTGTCACTACATTTTCTGCTAAGTTTATAGACATTGCCGTTAACTCTGAAACACAACATAGTGCAATACGTAATTCAAAATACAGGTAATAGACCTGTGAAAAATTCCAACTTTCCTTAGTGTGCACTGTACAAATGATTTTCTTTTTGAAGTTGTAAAGAAAACAAAGATTACTGGAGTATGTTTAACAAGTATTTCTTCAGTATATTAAGTCTTTCTATATCAACATTTCATATTGAATTCACTGTGTTACTTGCTATTTCCTTCTAAATATTTTTTAACTTTACTCTCAGTTTCTGAATAAAAATAGTAAAAATATAATTTACATTTAATTTATTGAAACTAAATCTAAAAATGTCCATTTAACTGGTGTGTTCAGTATTAAACTGAATTACAGTATTAAATACAGAAAATTACAGATAAAAGAAACGAAACAAAACCAAAACCAAAACACAATTTGGTGCGAAACAGCAGCACGTAATAAACAAACTTCTGCATCTGTACCGACACGTTATTTTAATGCCTGCAAACTAAGAGTTTTCTAGCCAAACAATCCAGCATTCTTCAATTTAGCAAATTCAGGTCAGCGATTCAACGTGAATTCAGGTCATGGATATTTTGGGTCAGATACTATATTCGGGGATTCACTGGAAGCACCGAAATTCTACCCTTTTCTGAAAAACCATCCTTTCTCCTGAGGTATTAAGAAGCTCATGGGACAGGTGTGTCTGTCTAACACGCGCAGTCATGTCTGTATGGAGTCTCATAGCTCATGCCGTTGCTTTTCCGCGAAACATGAGTAATTCTCACAACTGTAATCTCACAGTTGCTGGAGAGATTGTTTATAGCAACACACCCGTTTCAAGGCAGCATGACATCATCAATACTTGTTTTTCTAATAAAGAGCGATTTCCTCTTTGAGTAATTTTCAGAAACAAAAAATTCAGTGCCACCTTCAGGAAGACCAAAGGTGTTGTCCACTCCTTGGGCTTGGCATGCTAGGAATGGCTTTTAAAGATGGAAATCACATTACTGGGACATTCCTGATTGAGGCAATACTACTTTGCATATAAGGCTGACTTACATAAGCTACGGTATGCTTCTTATCATTGTGGTGGGAACACATCGCAACATGGCAAAGCACAGAAAAAGCAGATGTCATTATGCAATTATTGTCAATGAGGGAGAAGAGGTCATATCCTCTAAACTCTTTAGTCAGGAATTTGTCCAGAGCTCGGGGGCCGTGCGACACAGCACATCCTACTTCAGCAAAAAGATGCTATAAACTGCTGTCAGCCAGCATATGGGATCTGATTGCTTGGGAGGCACGCACATCCGTTCTGAAAAAAATCCAATGTCATAATTTTTCCTCTTAACTTGTTCCCTATTTGGCGTTCGCTTCGCTCTTCCATTCTTTTTTGGGAAAACAGAAGGGATGCTCTGGAAAGAAAGCTGCTCTCCAGCTGTTTAGCTCATGGAATCCTGCATTTAAAATGTTCCAGAGGTTACAACCGTTTTCATCTGCTGAACCCCACCTGATTAGACAGACAGACAGACAGACAGAGAGGTAGATAGATAGATAGATAGACAGACAGACAGACAGAGAGACAGACAGAGAGAGAGATAGATAGATAGATAGATAGATAGATAGATAGATAGATATACACTTACACATGAACTATTCTTCACAAAGCCTACATCAATATGTATTTCACCACTGGGCTACTGGGAAAGTATTCTTTAACAGAAAGGGAAAGGGACTGAAATAGAAACTAAAGTATGTCAGAAACAGCTCAAACAGGTAAAACAATACATCCATAAATCTGGAACTCATCTCAGAGACTTCATAAATAACTTAACAGAACATTACTGCTAATGCAGCAAAAGTTGTCTATGCCAAAATTGTCTCTAAAGACATTCCTAAAACACATAGACCGGCCCTTCTCCATATGCACATGTGAATCACAGTGCATTAAAACATGGTGATGATTTTAATGCTGTTTTTATTGGTCGCCTTACATTTTGTGATCTCAGTCCTCCTTGACGCAAACACATGGCGTCATATTTATCTTCTTATCCGACCATTTGTGCCACAGACATGAATTATACTAATTCATAGGGCTTATTGAGGATACCACCTCAACATTGCAATGGCCTAACAACCACTCAAAACACTATAGTGATCAGCATTTAAAAAAAAAGAGTTTGCAGAATACTAAAATGAAAATAAAAATACACATTGATACATAAAAATCCTTTCACTTTGTTGTACTAAAAGTTAACAAGTCAAGCTAACACTAACACTTAGTTTGTACAGTATTGTGGGGGGTTTTTTCCAAACACTAGACAAATGTCAAAGAGTTAAACCTTAATATTTAAAAAAGGCAAGGATGAAAGGTTTTGTCTTTGTGTTAAAGTTGTATTAGCCTCTGTGTTAGTCACCAGGGGTCTAGAAATACTAGTCAATGCCCTCAATGTTGATGCATAAGGAAAAGCCGCAAACTCCGTTTTGGAGGCAAGACTAATATTTAGGGAAACCAAATACTCGATCACAAAGCTGACTATCATCCATACTGCATTAATGTCAGTAGTAACAAAGACAAAATAAACAAATAAGAAAACCTGAAACAGGGTAACGACTGTGTGGAGTCTCTTTCCACCGATCTGTCCCCCAGCAGGAGTGAAGCGTTTAAGGGAAAGAGAGGAATGGAAAATCACTCACCCTGCAGAGCACATTTGCATTTAAGACATGATGGATCTGGAGAATTTATAATAACAGTGATTCCCATAATCTCCCATCTCATCTGAAATTAGACTCAAGTTCTTTCAATCTCCTCTACTCTATTCATACAATAACCACAATTTTTACTTGATTTCATGACTCAAGGGGTGCGTGAATGTCTCAGTGTAGACATTTGAGTATGTAGCACTGGGATTTCTCATCATTTTTCTTGTAACACACAATGGAAAACAAAAAACACTGAAGTCTTTGCAACTGGGACAAGTCAGCCTAAGGTTATACTATTGTCTATCAGTAATTTAATCTTTTGTCTGGGGTTTCTCTGACATGCACAACTTTGCACTGCCACATTAAAACACAATGATCTACAAGATATTTCTTTACAGAACGCATTAAAGAGGAATTTGATTTGTTAAATGTAGATTTAATCAGGAGATCAAAGTTTGGCTGGTTAGCACGACCCATTTAGTATTTACTAATATAGTACCTATATAATGTTACTTCCAAAAACAAAGTGTTTGTTGTCACGCCCCTGGACTCTTTGTGTTGTGTTTTCCCTCCCCAGGTGTGCTGTGTTCCCTTTAATTAGTCATTCCTTGCACCTGTGTTTTCCCAATCACCCAGTGTTTAAAAGCCCCAGTCCTTTCAGTTAGTGTTTGTCTTTCAGTTAGTGTTTGTCGGTGCTCGGACGTCGTTCCTGTGTCTCCTACGTTCCCCGTGTGATCATTAAAGACTGTGAATTGAAGTATCTCCGTGTTTCCTTGCTCCTTACCTCCCGAGAATTGTGACATTTGTAGAGAATGAAAATGTACATAAGAATGTAAATATCCTTTCACTTCATTGCACTGAAAGTATAAGACCTAACATTTTGTGGTTCGTACAGAATGTAGTCAAGTGACGTTACACAACAATGAATGTATTTTAAAAATAGCTAGAAACACTTACACAACAGGACAACACGAATGAAGTACACTCTTAAAAATAAAGGTGCTTCTTGATGCCATAGAAGAACCTTTTTTTGTCTAAATAGTTCCATAAAGAACCTTTAACATCTGAAGAACCTTTCTGTTTCACAAAAGGTTCTTTGTGGCGAAAGAAGGTTACAACACGAATGAAGTACACTCTTAAAAATAAAGGTGCTTCTTGATGCTATAGAAGAACCTTTTTTTTGTTTAAATAGTTCCATAAAGAACCTTTAACATCTGAAGAACCTTTCTGTTTCACAAAAGGTTCTTTGTGGCGAAAGAAGGTTCTTCAGATTATAAAAAGATAAGAAAGAAATGTTTTTTTTTTAAAGACCCTTTGACTGAATAGTTCTTTGTGGAACCAAAAATGGTTCTTCTATGGCATCGCTGTGAAGAACCATTTAAGCACCTTTATTTTTAAGAGTGTAGTTGTCCATATTTGGCATCCAAGTATTTTACAACTGTTCTTCTGTGAAGCTGGTCTACCATGGAAATGAAAACAGAAATCATACCTGTCATTGCGTTAAAACCTGAGAAACATAACATACATAAAGTTTCTCAGGACTGGCGTGAGAAATGTCATGATGTCATTTTGTCTAAGGGATTTTTATGACACATTGTAGAAATATTTAAGATAGCGCAAGTAATTCCATTTAGTACTTTCAGTTTTTACATATTTTAGCAAGTTAGATACCTACACTCTAAAAAATGCTGGGTTAAATACAACCCAGCACTGGGTGAAATATTTAACCCAACCTTCTGGCTAGTAACCCAAGCACTGGGTCAAAACAACCCAATAGCTGGGTTTGTCCATATTTTACCCAGCGCTGGGTTGTATGTTTGGTTTCTTGGCTAAAAAAAATAAATAATTGAAAGTAATCGAAAAAATGAGACCATTTTAAATACCATCTGCTTTAGATTAGGTGAGCGACACATATAGGCTAACTGTTTTGTATATCACCTCATATAGTTGTGGCAAAAACTGAAAACAAGCACACAGAACCCTACACTCTAAAAATGCTGGGTTAAATACAACTAAATGTGGGTGAAATATTTAACCCAACCTTCTGGCTAGAAACCCAAGCACTGGGTCAAAACAATCCAATAGCTGGGTTTGTCCATATTTTACCCAGCGCTGGGTTGTATGTTTGGTTTCTTGGCTAAAAAAAATAAATAATTGAAAGTAATCGAAAAAATGAGACCATTTTAAATACCATCTGCTTTAGATTAGGTGAGCGACACATATAGGCTAACTGTTTTGTATATCACCTCATATAGTTGTGGCAAAAACTGAAAACAAGCACACAGAACCCTACACTCTAAAAATGCTGGGTTAAATACAACTAAATGTTTAACCCAACCTTCTGGGTAGTAACCCAACCGCTGGGTCAAAACAACCCAATTGCTGGGTTTGTCCATATTGTACCCAGCACTGGGTTGCATTTAACACAGCATTTTTTTAGAGTGTATATCTTTGCACTAAATTGGTTTATGTAATTGAGCTTTCACTCAAACTGTTACATTGTTAAATATTTTGTAATTGAAAGGATGTATAAAATTTTGTTTAAAAAAAAAATAAAAAAGTTTCATTAGTGGTTTCCAGACATTTGAACTCCAATTTATGCTGGTTGTTCATTTGTGTTAAGTAATCTAATACTAAAGCAAATGTCAAACCTGATAGGAATGGTGACATAACTATCAAAGTCACAAAAAAAAAGAAAGAAAAAAAATCCTCCACTGAGAAACATCCGAGAAATCACATGACTGACATACCAAGAATGAGTTTAGCCAGGTCTGGCATGAGGCCTTTTGCCAATCCTGTAGGGCCACATATTGTCGCTCATGTCAAGATGTCTGGGACTGACTCAGCTTTTCTTCTTAGCATTAAGTTATTGTGTCTCTCTTTCTTTTGTTCTCTTCTGGGTAGTAACCCAACCGCTGGGTCAAAACAACCCAATTGCTGGGTTTGTCCATATTTTACCCAGCACTGGGTTGCATTTAACACAGCATTTTTTAGAGTGTATATCTTTGCACTAAATTGGTTTATGTAATTGAGCTTTCACTCAAACTGTTACATTGTTAAATATTTTGTAATTGAAAGGATGTATAAAATTTTGTTTAAAAAAAAAATAAAAAAGTTTCATTAGTGGTTTCCAGACATTTGAACTCCAATTTATGCTGGTTGTTCATTTGTGTTAAGTAATCTAATACTAAAGCAAATGTCAAACCTGATAGGAATGGTGACATAACTATCAAAGTCACAAAAAAAAAGAAAGAAAAAAAATCCTCCACTGAGAAACATCCGAGAAATCACATGACTGACATACCATAAAGCAAATGTCAAACCTGATAGGAATGGTGACATAACTATCAAAGTCACAAAAAAAAAAGAAAGAAAAAAAATCCTCCACTGAGAAACATCCGAGAAATCACATGACTGACATACCAAGAATGAGTTTAGCCAGGTCTGGCATGAGGCCTTTTGCCAATCCTGTAGGGCCACATATTGTCGCTCATGTCAAGATGTCTGGGACTGACTCAGCTTTTCTTCTTAGCATTAAGTTATTGTGTCTCTCTTTCTTTTGTTCTGGCTTTAGCCTCTTTCCTGTTAAAGCAGTTCTTATGTTCTGTAAAATAACTCTCGCTCTCTTAATAGAAAGGCTAATTATGTTCTATCAGTATTCAGATTAGAATTCAGACTACACTCGTGTTCATTCACAGGGACACAATGCCGATTGAACTCACACAAATCGGCGACAGGAGATCAGTTTTTTGTTTGTTTGTTTGTTTTTGGCCACATAAAATCATTCTATGCGTTTCGATCACCCCAAGTGGACGAATCTGGTAGTGCTACCACAGTACTACCGTGCAATAACATCCGATGTTCGTAAAGATAATGTAACCTAGTTCTACATATAAAAATATACTCTTTACCCAACATGTGAAGAGACCAAAAACAGTGCTATTTCACTTGTTCGTAAATGTAGTATCTTGCACGCAGCGTCATTGCGGACGATAAATAAATAAATGAAATCTAGAGAAAGAAAAAAACGAAACAGGACTGTAGGTTCTACTCAGCCTCATGTTAATTCACACGAAATCAAATGTAGTGCCAACACTTAAAGTCCATTATGAATTAAAATCGCCCTTGAAAAAAACACACACACAAAATAACTCAACAATGACAGAACAATACTTTATATTGCCATGGTAAAAGAATGATTATTAGTTCAACAGCTGAGAGTCATCAATATTTTACTTCTTGTTTTGCATCTTTTTAAGTATTTTTTTTTTTATTGTAACGCTTAATTGGGTCATTAATGTTCATGTTTTATAAGACAAGAAAAAAAATTTCTTCACTGTTTGTGAATTTTTCTCTGGTGTAGGCTACTTGATGTTTCCTCATGAGCGGTGATGCATAAACAGCCTGGAAGTTTATTGTCCTAGAGACGCGGATACACAAACATACATCAGTAAGTTTTCTCTAGGAGAGAGGCAGGAAGTGGATGTTGTGTGGAGGCAAGGAAGGAAAATAAGGAGTTCTTTTTGGCTGCATGTGTGTACCGAAGGACAGTTCCCACAGCACACTTCTCAAGCTCCTTTCACACACACATGCGCACAGTGGATGTGCCGCATTCCAGAACGTCTCAGGGGTACAAGGTCATGACTTTAATGGTAATGGATGACGTGGACACTCCTTCCCACAGACCAAACTCAACGAAAGAACGCACAAACACACAAATATACACAAAGCATGAAGTATGTCAATGAGATGGTGACCGGCGGGTCAAGTGGTTAACCAATGAGAAAACCTTTGACCTTGTACAGTGGGTCATAAATTCCTGGTCAGATTGTGTAAACACAAGCAAGGAACAAATAACAAAACTTGAGTTGATTGTTTCGGACTAGCCTGACCTAACCACAAAAGAGAGTATTGTCTATGATTTCTGAGGACAGTTTTTTTTCTCTAATTACTGCGGTGAAATGAAGGAGGGAAAATGACATGATTCTGTCATTGTTTTCACAAACGTTTGATGTTTTCCATTACTACCGTTAGAGGATAAAACTGTCAGAAGAGCTGAAAACCTACTTGGCACTGAGCAGATGGATTTTACAGCATTTGTAATTGCTTTGCTCAAGGGTACAGAGATAAAACAAAGCATAATTCACAGTTCATGGATGTCCCTTCCAAGAAATGAAACCCGCAACCTTTGTATTATCAGGCCAGATCGTCATGCACCACCTCTCTTTTATGAATATTCAATATATTTTTACACATTTGTTTCGACACATAGAGTGGGATCCAAAAGTCTCAGACTGCATGGAAATTCAGTGAAATTCAAAATGAAATATAAACATGGAATAAAACAATTTTAGGATTAAAAAACAACAACATGAAAGATACATACAGTACTAAAAAGAAAATAAATATTATGAAAAAATTTGGGGAAAAATTTGATTCATATCTCTAACTATGAATATTCTTATCACCACGTTTTACATAAGTGCAGCTGTCATTAAAGCAAAAGGGAGAAAAACCCAAATATGAAAACTTTCTGAGATTCATACGAATTTTTCAACCTTTTACTTAAATTGTCATGCTAATAATTTCTAATAGAAAAAACTTCTATATGAAAGCTATATGTCAGTTGTTACTGATTTAGATAAAGGAATATTGTAAACAAATAAGTTAAATTTTTTAAGGTTATTTATATACTTATTTAGTTTTATTCCTACATGCACAATCATGCACACACGAAAACATTACCTGATCAGGACAAAATTACTCTATCTCCTGTGGTCTCACCCTGATGACTTTACCAGAGAAACCCACAGTTGCCCTGTGCTGACAAATGCTGGAAAAATGCAACACTGGAGTATTTCCAAGCATATATCCACACACACACACACAAGACTCTTCTGCTTTGTCAGCAGGTAATACTGTATACTCCTGTTAGCTGGGTTTGCTAAATTGAGGCCCATGCTTCAGTGTATTACAGATGAATTTTTCAGCCTCTGGCCCAGATTTCTACTTTCAGTCCTTCCCATCATCCCTAAACTCAGGAAATCAGCACTATATCACATCAACTCACTGTCAAATGCGGTACATAAACCGGTATTGCTCTGTGTGTTAATGTAATGGCTTGCAGTTCCAGGTGTAAAAACAAAGACAGATATCTGCGTAACCTGATCGCTGTGGCATCTCTCATAGTCTGCAGGTACACAGATAAAAACACTGATAATTTAGGGCCAACAGCTGACAATCACAAAACTGAAAGCATACACTTGTGTTGTTCCACTACTTAGTTTATGAACCAAATGTTTTCTGTTGGAAAGCATCTGGTGAGGCAGATTCAGATGGCACTGATGATCTAACACATTTCTTTTAATTTAGCTAGTTATTAAAATTGTATTTACACAGGATGAAAGAGCATCATGAAAGTAAACAGCTTTCATTTATGTCACTCTATCTGATCATTGCTTAGGATTTCTGTTTCAATCAGACAAGATGTCAGTATGTGAACTGTACATCCTGCTTTCCTGGACGAGTGGCTGTCACATGAGTAGAAACTTGATCAAATGAGAATGTTAGTCTGCTTGATAAGATTCTATGTAAAAAAAAAAATAATACATACACTACATGCCCTTATTTACCCCACATACATTCCCTATAGAACTATAGATGTACCACTGCTTGACATCGCTGTGGTGATTTCGCCATTGTTTTGTAACCTGCAGCTGATTGCTGTCTGAAGACTTTTCTTATCTGTCCCGAGCACAGCGGGACAGCTGCCAATCTGATCTCAGACATACAGAGAGAACACTGCAAAATGGCAGGAAATTCCACTTTGAACAACTCCCAACAGCAGCAGCAGCACAGAAGATGCCTTTAAAACCAGGCCATGAGCCTGTTACATAAGGGTACAGAATGAAACTTCAACAAAAGGTGTATATTTCTCATGGGGACAAGAAAAAGAGAGCATGTTGTGATTAAAATAGAAAATGCCAGCAGAGTATAGCTGACCATGACAGAATTATATATATATATAATATACAGTAGTCAACATTTGAAGTGGATCAAAACCTTTCATCAAAGTTGTCATAAAACTTCAAATCAAAATGCGTTCTTGTCTTAGGACAACTTTGATGAACTTTTTTGATCCACTTCAAATACTATACTACTATATATATATATACACACACACACACACACAAAATGTAATTCAGTCCTTAAGTTCAACTTCAGAATATGCAGGGATTCAAAATTCAAGAAGGAATTCAAAAAAAGGAGAGAGAGAGAGAGAGAGAGAGAGAGAGAGAGAGAAATTATATATATAATGGCAAAAATTAAAAAGTGTTTCATATAAGTATGTCATACTTTTTAACATTCTTGTGACTTAAAGGAGAGAGAGAGAGAGAGAGAGAGAGAGAGAGAGAGAGAAATCATATGTATAATGGCAAAAATTAAAAAGTGTTTCATATAAGTATGTCATACTTTTTAACATTCTTGTGACTTGTGACTCTGGATTTCCAGGACTGACCTGCATGTTTTGTTCTCATCACAGACTTGAACTCAAAAGTAAAGTGTTTTTGCCACCTAGTGGACATAATGGACAATGAGCTGAGAAAACTGAATTATATGATAATATTTGTCATTTTAGATGTTTTCATATCCAAACTGACCCACTGTACATTTCATTAAGGACAGTCAATATGGAGGGATATGGTCAAGTTCTTAATGGGCATAACTTAATAGCTATTTAATTTAAATTATATTTATTATAATTATTAATTAATTGTATTAATACAATATTTAACCTGAAAAATTACACCTTTTTACTGTTTTATGAATCAGTGAATGAATGGATCAGTATTAAGGATTTCCATTTTCAATATTAGTAAGCAACAGAAACAACTGATATATTAACTGCGCTCGACATATAATGTCAGTGTTTGAAATGACTTCTTTTTGTGATCTGATGTGGTTTCATGTCACAGAATGAGGTAGAAATTATACTGTTTTATAGTATTATACTATACATCATTGATAAAGGCTATGTCGATTAGCAATGCATTATAAATGTACTTTATTCTCATAAAACCCATGGCTTAAAGAATAGATGAACCTTATGTAATTGCAGTCACATGTTTATTGTCTTCATGTTTCATCAGTTAAAACATCTCTATCTGCGTTTTATCAAGCTACAGCTACAGCCGGATAACTTATCCATATAAGGGAGTTATATTACTGAGCCCTACAAACAAGTACAAACCTGGTGTTCTTTATCATGTTTGGCAAATAAAGAAAATGTTTCTCTGAAAGAACATTTTTGTAGAACATTAACGTCCTTTGACAGTCACATGCCAGTTTATGTGATGAATTGCACTGCCTGTGGTTGTTTTCAGAGATGGTAACATCTTTTATTAATAAAAAGAATTCTTGTGGTACAATTTAGTTTTCTGTGCTACAAAACTTTCAACCTCTGTAGCACCAGTGCTATGTGCAAAAAAAGTTAACGTACAGCCCTGATTAATACCAAGAACCTTATAAAGATCTAATTCAGAAAAGCTAATACTGCTATTTAAGCCCTTTTGGAACTAAAACAAGACAAAAAAAATTTTTTTTAATTAATTTGTAGTATATAATCATATATAATCACTTTGAATTCCTTGGCAGTATGAGGGTATATTATCCTGAAATATGACTATATGATGAGAGGTTAGTGCATATTACTATGTCGCAAAGACAGGTACACAAATGTAAAAATCTCACCAAACATTTGCTGTGGTTAAAGAAGCCTTTATTTCATTGTGCATTAAAATGCAAAAGCCAAATGAAGTGAGTTTGATTGAGTGTGTTACAACAGTAAGTCAACATTATGTGTATTAAGTCACAAAGGGATTTTAAAGAGTGATTTTTAAGTCACGCATTACAATTTGGAATAATTGTGCTTATAGTTGCCATATAGTGGCACCAGTTAGATTATTTAAGCCACAGCACTATTGGTATGCTAGGTACATTTTCCAGCCCTTGTTGCCCTCATTCAGATTTTTGTCCACAAAGTTGACACCGGCTTTCTGATACACTGTCCAGGCATCAGGGTTGATCAGCAGAACCAGGTTTATGATCTGCGACTCACATCCTTCGTTCAGGTACCACGCGTAGACATCGTTTCCACTGGTTCCAGAGTTGAGATTAATGCTGAGCTTTTTGAAGTCTTCATTCTGAAGCCTTACATTTTCCTGGAAGTTGATGGATGCATTAAGAGCAGTGAGAGCCTTGCTCTTATCAGTTGTGCGGCGATACCAGAGGAAGACGTAGTTTCCACCAGCGTCACGATTAGTGTCTTCATCCACACGAGTGAAGCCCAGATCAAACTTTTGCTTGTCAGAAGAGAAGTCAACAGTTGCTGTGATCTCACAGATGTAGCTCGGCTTCTCTCTCTTCACCCACAGGTAGATGAACTTTCCTCCCGCATTACGGTTCAGATCACAGCCCAGTCTCTCCCAGCCATCTTTCAGAAGAGCAGGTTCTTCTTTGGCATCTTTGCTTACCTCGAGGCTTGTAATGGGAATGTCAGATTCAGTGCTGCCGTAGAAGTACCAAAGAAAGATGGTATTCCCACCAGCTCCTGCATTCAGATCCTTGTCCACCAGCTCATACCCAGCATCCGCCAGACCAGCTTTCATTTTGTCATTGAATGAAAACTGGATCCTGGTCACAGGTTTCAAGCCACACTCTTTCTTGTACCAAAGAAAGACCCGTTTTTTACCAGTTCCTTCATTGAGGTCAGAATTGATGAGCTGATAACCATTAGCTGCAAGTATTTCCTCCTCATCCTTAGAGGTGGAGACATTGAGCTTTGTTATTAGATGTGTTGCCATTTTTTTTCTTCGCGTAGGAAAAAAAAAGAGCAAAAAAAGGGAACTTTGTTTATTTATTGCTTGATTACACAATAAGAAAAATATATAAATTCTTTATTCACTGTATTCATTTCTGACGTGCATAGCATTTCAAATCTTTGTTATAAAAAAATGTTTTAGTGCTAATGTCACAAGCACTTCAGTACTTAATAGTAGTAGAGTAATATGTACTCTTCACATACATATTTTGGCACATTACATGTATTTGCATATATCTACTTCAAAGCATTTCAAGGTAGAAAATACATGTTAAATATTTGTTGTAATGAAATTTACATTTATCTGAAGTATATAGTGCCTCATATTGTTTCAAAGCAGCCTCACCTTAATAAACAGGAAAATAACAGTGTTGCAAAATAAATTGGTACCATTTGTTAAAATAAGTAACTGCATTAGCAGCATGAACTAACCATGATCAATATATTTTAAAGGATTGATTTATTATCTTTGTTAATGTTAGTTCAAAGTGCATTAATTAATGTTAACAAATACAATTTTTGATTTTAAAAAATTTACAATTTTATGTTGAAATTAATATTGACTAATATTAATAATTACTGTGGAAGTATCGGTCGTGGTTAGTTCATGTAAACTAATGTACTTAACTAATGTTAACAAATTAAACCTTATTGTAAAGCTCTGCCAATTAATCAGTTGCTGAAATTCTTACATTTCAGCTGTAAACAGCTCTACAGAAGACAATAGTGTAATTATTCAGCTCAATGTTAATTCAACTCAGTTCAATAACAGTGTCAATGCTGCCAAGTTAATCAATTATGAAACTAATTCAATTCAACTCTAAAGCAGCTCTACAGAAGGTAATAGTGTCATTATTCAGCTCAAGTCAGTTCAATGTTGATTCAGTTTAGATCAGTAGATTACCACCTTACCAGTAAATGCAGGACCTGTCTTGCTTGTTGTAGAAGACACAGATTTTGGCTGATGATAACAGAACAGATTTTTGAAGAGCTTTCATAGGACTCTCACTTATATATCATATAATCTGCTCCTCACCCTTGCTGTTATATCGTCATTAACCAACTTATTTCTCAACCTAGCACATGACCAACCTCTAACATTGAGATGTGGTTAAAGAAATGTCTGTTTTGTTCTGAGAGTGTAGGAATTTACAGAGCCTAAAAAAATTCCAAACAGGTTAGGTGTGATAAGTTTTTTTTTTTTTTTTTCCAGTGAAGATGCGGTTTTATTTCTTGTCTAGATTTGGTGTTTTTTGTTTTTTGTACAGTACTGATCTTGTTGAATTGTTTGGCAGTTTAAGAAAATAATGGGAACAAAGGAACATTCTTACTCATCCCTTTATTGTACTGAATAAGTAGACTGAACTCTCCATCATCACTGGCAAGGCAAACGTGGCCTTGGAAACATTACAGTATGTGTAACCACTAGGTTTTCCAAGGCCAAAGGTGATTTTAAAGTACAAAATCTGCTCTATCCCTGTGCTTGATTTATAATTGTCAAATTTTTTCTTGCTTTTTTATTATTATTTGTCTGTGCTCCAAGTTAACAGTTAACAGAATTTCATATGGCTTAAATTAAGGTGTATATTTAGACATTCTGTCAGTTGATTAGATTTTCCGTGATACACTGGCAATCCCATCTCTCCATTTATCCATATTTACCTCACCATAAAACCACATATATTTCATACAATGAACTGAATAATTCTGAACTGTTTCTTTTGATCTCACTCTATGTTGTTGTCAGGCCAGGGAAGACTTGCACAAAACCTTTAACAGCTCATACCAACTGGCCTCCATTACACTCATACCTAAACCTCTGTCCCATCCGGGTCACGGCCAGTGTTGGGGGTAACGCATTACAAGTAACGCGAGTTACGTAATCAGATTACTTTTTTCAAGTAACTAGTAAAGTAACGCATTACTTTTTAATTTACAAGAGAATATTGGAGTTACTTTTTCAAATAAGTAACGCAAGTTACTTTTTTTTTCCAATTTATTGATGCAGATTTAAAAAGTAACGCGAAAATAACGTAACGCATTACTTTCCATAAAAAGTAACTAAGTAACGTAATTAGTTACTTTTTATGGAGTAACGCAATATTGTAATGCATTACTTTTAAAAGTAACTTTCCCCAACACTGGTCACGGCACTCATGTGTCTGGTTTGCTCCAAACAGGACCTGACCCGGCAACAACCGACGTGGGAGATGGGCACACTAATGACGCTAAAGACCGTATAGCCTCTTAATGTCAGTCACTAGTCTGGTTTACATGTACAGCACTTACTCGCTGACCTCCATTGCATGAACATAAGGGATCATTTACATTTTTTCAATGGGAAATATTTTTTGGTTTTACATCTATAGACAGATGACATAGAGAAAGAAAGATTAAGAACAAGCCATTAGCCAACACCATTACAGTTTTGATGGAAGGCCTAAACAATGCAGTATACTGTCATCTGATCTGTCGCATGCTACTGTAACCAACGCTGAACACAGCAGGTTTCAGATGTTAAAAAAATATTATCCGGAATTCAGAGTTATTCATTTAATTCAGCAAAAAAAAAAAAAAAATATATGAATGGAAATTCATAATACTGGACACTGGGCACATTCTAAAGCCTTTATTATAATTGATAATAGAATTTTGTGAATCACTAAAGCACCTAATCACACGAAACCATTTAGAAAACTCAGAGGAACATGGAAATTGTCTTTATCATATCCATATAAAGTAAATAAAGGAACACTAATTTTAAAAAAAAAAAATATATATATATATATATGTATATATTTGCCAAATATATATATATATTGCCATATGTGACCCTGGAACACAAAACCAGTCATAAGGGTAAATTTTGGGAAATTGAGATTTATACATCATCTGAAAACTGAATAAATATGCTTTCCATTGATAGGACTATATCTGGCCGAGATACAACTATTAGAAAATCTGGAATCTGAGGGTGCAAAAATAGCACTTACTGTACATTTGCATTCTAAAATTAACAAATTAAGCAAAAGAACTAATGCAGAAATAATTTCTCATTTCATTTTTTCAGTGGGAAATACCTTTTGTTTTACTGTAGACAATTGTCAGCTGATCTGCCACATACCACTGAGCACAGCAGGTTTTGCATGTTCATTATCATAATCAGAAATTAAGAGTGGTTCAGTTTATCAATATAAAATATGACATTTCCTTAAAGACATTTAATAAAATCTGATTTGGCAGTTCAATCCTATATGTCGTAGTAAAGGTAACACATTTTCAATTGGTTCTGTGTCATAAAGAAACAGTTACCAAGTCTTACGTTATCAAGTTTGAACAAACAGACAGATATCACCTGTGATACCTTTGCATGCTGAATATAAATAAACCAACAAAAAAAAAAGCAGTACCAGTTTTTCCACTGGAAAAATACTTATTGTTTTACTGTAGACATATTGTCAGGTGACACAGAAAGAGAAAGAAAAAACAACATCACACTTTTGAGAAAAGTCACGAGTAATATGTTGTTGAAAAAACATGTGCTGATTTTGAATTGAATTTATCTTGAGAACAGCAGGTTTCAAATGTAAAAAAAAAAAAGATCAGTATCATTATCTATTCAGTTTATCAATAAAAAAAAAATCACTTCCTAAAAGACCAATCCATTTTGCAAAGCACTTGTTCTAAACAGCAGGGGGGCTTTTTCTGTTGTATCTATTATTTCTGTGATTTGATTAATTTTTTGTAAGCAACCTACTAGATTACTGTAGTAGCAGATATCTTATTAGTGCCTGATTCTTTTTAGACAATAGATTTTTATTCATTAATAAAGTGCTTGAGACTGTGCACACTATTTTGGTGCCTTCAGCCAGTCAGTGTGGCCAGGATAACATATGCGACTATAACCTATTGTCAACTGACAGATAGTAAAAGCCAGATTAAAACAAGCCATTAAAGCCAACATTGTCACAGATTTGATGAAAAGTCACAAGCAATAAATTGTCAAAAAAGGCCATTAAATCTGCCACACACTATTTTAGTGAGAAATACTTTGTTGAATACAGATGACACATAAAAAAAAGAGAAATTAAGAAACTACAACAACATCAGATTTTGATGGAAAGTCCTAAACAAAAAAATGTCATCTGATCTGTCACATGCTACTGTAACCTACACTGAGCACAGCAGGTTTCAGATGTTCAAAAAATATTATCCGGAATTCAGTGCTGATAAATTGATCAACTTAAAGTATTTCACTTCCTAAAAACAATTTTAAACAAATACGGAAGCTGAACTATATATAAATGGAAATTCAAAACGCTGGACACTGGATACCTCATATAGCCCTTAATATAATTGACTCATTTTGTGAATCTCTAAAACATTTGATCATTAGATCAGTAAAGGAGACACAAATGAAACCATTCAAAAAGACTATAAATTAAACAGAATGTCCCTTAATGAAACGGCTCCATACAGACTATAGTTTATGGGCCTAAAAATCATGAAGACCTTGATAAGCATATTCAGACTTTAATATTATTAGCAGATGCCACTCAGGGGGAGCAGGTGTTGCTCTGTCATGTCTACCAGGCCAGAATAACAGTGATAAAAGATGACAGTGACATCTGAACAGCTCAAGCTCAGTCAAGTGTCGCCCTTCACCAGATATCTGTGCCTTTCAGGAGAACAGAGGGAAAATATTTCCTCTGGCTATGTAAAGAGTCTGGATTGCAAGGTGATGTTGTTATAGGTGTAATTTCAATCTAACTTTCACGTTTCTTCTTAAAAGTAGACATCTTATACGAGTAATATTCATAGCTGCCTTAATTTTGCAACCTAAGCCCAGATCGGTATTTTAATTTAAAGAAAAGCTTTAGTTTCCTAATAATAATGTCATACTAGACCTTTTCAGGAATGTACATCAAAGAAGGCTAGCAAGCCTTTGGATTCATTTGTATTTATAAATCACTATTGTTTCTTTTGTAGTGTGCATGCATAACGTATCACCAGATATATCCCAAAGACAGGTACACAAATGTAAAAATCTCACCAAAGCATTTGTTGTAGTTAAAGTCGGCTTTATTTCATAATGCATGCTTTCCACTAGCACCGCGATTGGAGTCTTCATCCGCACAGGTGTAGCCCTTACCATTAAACCTTTAGTTTGGTCATAAGTATGTCTTTTTTTTGG
>NW_015625586.1:241745-263566 GCF_001515625.1 Sinocyclocheilus rhinocerous
GGGGGCATGAGCTGGCATTAGCATGGGCTCTGTGATCTACACCCATGTAAGTCTTAATTCTAGTTTTGTGTATTGCACTTCATTTGAATGATCTGTACTTCAGTGGATTATGTATGAAGGCATAGACACATCAACGTTTTGTCAAGAACCTCTACATGATGTTTCTGCCAGATGCCCTTTTGTTATAACAAAACTAACTCAAATAACCACTTGTTACAACCAAGGAATGCAGAAGGCTGAAGGACTTCACAAGAGTGACAAACAGTCAAAGAAAAAAAATTGCAAAAAGGAAACAATGTTTTACAACAGTCCATGGTCATAATATACTGTGTGCTCTGTGGGAAGCTGTTCTGCCACCTCATGGACATAATGAGCACCTGTTTCATTTAGTAAACATTTCTTATCCAAAGCGACTTACAGTACCCTCAATAAAATAAAGTAAATCTGAAGCAAGCTGGGGTCAAGTGCTTAATGGGCATAACTTTAAGAATTTATGAATAGTTCATCGACCACTCCTTTTTAATTTTTGAGTTTGTGTTTTTTGAGTTGTTTTTTTTCTGTGCCTTTTTTGACATTTGCATGTCATCATCTTTAACCATCAATGTAGGCCTACTGATTTAATCTATAGTATGTGGAAGCTAATTTATTAATATCAAGTACCGAAGAATCCTTACATCCTTCACTTGTATGCTATGTACATTTTCCAGCCCTTGTTGCCCTCATTCAGATTTTTTTCCACAAAGTTGATGCCAGCTTTCTGATACTCCTTCCAGGCATCAGGATTGATCAGTAGAACCATGGCTTGGATCTCTGATTCACATCTTTCTTTCCTGTACCATGCATGGACATATTTTCCACCGGCTCCTTCACTGAGGTCCGCAACAACCATATCGAAGCCTTCAGCATGAAGCTTTGCCTGCTCCTGGGGGGAGGTGGATACGTTAAGAGCAGTGAGAGCTTTGCTCTTATCAGTTGAGCGGCGATACCAAAGGAAGACATGCTTTCCACCAGCACCGTGATTGGTGTCTTCATCCACACGAGTGAAGCCCAGATCAAACATATAACCTGTCACAAGAGAAGTCAACAGTTGCTGTGATCTCACAGATGTAGCTCGGTTTCTCTCTCTTCACCCACAGGTAGATGCACTTTCCTCCTGCCTTACGGTTCAGATCACAGCCCAATCTCTCCCAGCCATCTTTCAGAAGAGCAGGTTCTTCTTTGGCATCTTTGCTTACCTCGTGGCTCGTAATGGGAATGTCAGATTCAGTGCTGCCGTAGAAGTACCAAAGAAAGATGATATTTCCACCAGCTCCTGCATTCAGATCCTTGTCCACCAGCTCATACCCAGCATCCGCCAGACCAGCTTTCATTTTGTCATTGAATGAAAACTGGATCCTGGTCACAGGTTTCAAGCCACACTCTTTCTTGTACCAAAGGAAGACCCGTTTTTTAGCAGTACCTCCACTGAGGTCAGAATTGATGAGCTGATAACCATTAGCTGCAAGTATTTCCTCCTCATCCTTAGAGGTGGAGACATTGAGCTTTGTTATTGGTCTTTCATCTCCCATATTGGTTTCTTCTGATTTTGTGGGTACAGAAGAAAAACTTTGAAATTCTACAAAAGAAACAATATATTGAGTATATTGTGCTTTATATTACACAATTAGCCTATAATTATAATTTATAGCTTATTGGCTAGAACATTTACTCTCTATTGTTCACTCTTAAAAATAAAGGTTCTTTATTAGTGTAATGAGGGGTCAGAGGCGTGCGGATCCATTTGCAGCTTTTATTAGAATCAATGGCAGAGTCAAACAGGCAGTAATCAAACATCAGCGTCAGGAACAACAGGGACAATCCAGGAGAGGAAACAGTAACAGGTCGGGGAATATTGAGTATATTGTGCTTTATATTACACAATTAGCCTATAATTATAATTTATAGCTTATTGGCTAGAACATTTACTCTCTATTGTTCACTCTTAAAAATAAAGGTTCTTTATTAGTGTAATGAGGGGTCAGAGGCGTGCGGATCCATTTGCAGCTTTTATTAGAATCAATGGCAGAGTCAAACAGGCAGTAATCAAACATCAGCGTCAGGAACAACAGGGACAATCCAGGAGAGTAAACAGTAACAGGTCGGGGAGTGAGGGTCGGGGCAGGCGGCAGAGAATAACACTAGTAAGAACAGTCCAAGGTAATACACAAGAGATCAAAAGACAGGGGATAAACGCTCAGAAATGTAGCCGTGGCAAAACAAGACTTCGCGAAAACTAAGAGTCTGGAAGCTGCTTAAATGGGGAAGCTAAGGGGAAACACCTGTGCCAGTAATCAGTCCCAGGTACGGGGTGTATGGGAAATGAAGTCCAAGAACGCTAGTACTCAGGAGAGGGTGCCCTCCGGAGGCGGTCGGAGAGAGTCACAGAGGCCTGATTTGTGACAATTAGCATCTATATTTCCATGAAGAACATAACATCCATGGAACCTTTCAGGAAAGTGTTCAAGAAAACATCAAGAAAATCAAAACGATGGATGGTAGTCTGAGTAAAGAACGCTGTTTTTTCGAAACGCAGTGTTTTACATTAACATGATTGTGACACACTCAGTAGCTGTTTAGTGTTGCAGTTCATATAATGTATGTGTCTAATTAGCATTTGTGTAGCTACATTGTGAAAAATGTGTGAAATATGTGCAAAAGGCTATTATGTGTAAGTGGACTGCACATGGAATAAGCTTTAAAGGGATTTCACTCTGCAAGAATTTGTGAAAATAAAGTTGAACTTAAATGAATATTCCACTTAGGTGTATGGTTTGTATTTTTTGCTGTAAGCAGACAGAATGTATGTCGATGGCACAGCCTACTCGATCAAGAAAATATAAGAATAATGTAAGAATAAGACTCTAACTTAGTTTTGTTAAATGTTTGTAACACACATTGTATAGATTTTCACTTACACTCTTGTTTGAAGTTCGCAGAACACTGTACAGATCTCCAAAAGAGCCTGAGTAAACAGTAACAGAGCAAGGGTCGGGGCAGGCGGCAGAGAATCACACTAGTAAGAACAGTCCAAGGTAATACACAAGAGATCAAAAGACAGGGGATAAACGCTCAGAAATGTAGCCGTGGCAAAACAAGACTTCGCGAAAACTAAGAGTCTGGAAGCTGCTTAAATGGGGAAGCTAAGGGGAAACACCTGTGCCAGTAATCGGTCCCAGGTACGGGGTGTATGGGAAATGAAGTCCAAGAACGCTAGTACTCAGGAGAGGGTGCCCTCCGGAGGCGGTCGGAGAGAGTCACAGAGGCCTGATTTGTGACAATTAGCATCTATATTTCCATGAAGAACATAACATCCATGGAACCTTTCAGGAAAGTGTTCAAGAAAACATCAAGAAAATCAAAACGATGGATGGTAGTCTGAGTAAAGAACGCTGTTTTTTCGAAACGCAGTGTTTTACATTAACATGATTGTGACACACTCAGTAGCTGTTTAGTGTTGCAGTTCATATAATGTATGTGTCTAATTAGCATTTGTGTAGCTACATTGTGAAAAATGTGTGAAATATGTGCAAAAGGCTATTATGTGTAAGTGGACTGCACATGGAATAAGCTTTAAAGGGATTTCACTCTGCAAGAATTTGTGAAAATAAAGTTGAACTTAAATGAATATTCCACTTAGGTGTATGGTTTGTATTTTTTGCTGTAAGCAGACAGAATGTATGTCGATGGCACAGCCTACTCGATCAAGAAAATATAAGAATAATGTAAGAATAAGACTCTAACTTAGTTTTGTTAAATGTTTGTAACACACATTGTATAGATTTTCACTTACACTCTTGTTTGAAGTTCGCAGAACACTGTACAGATCTCCAAAAGAGCCTTTCACCCAGCTGATGTTGCCCCAAATTTCTTTTCAGTTTTAGTTCTTAGTTTTAAAATGAAATTTTAGTATTAATTTTAAATTTGAGTATTTAGAATAATTTTAGTATTTTTTCAAATTAATTGGCTCACTGCATAATATAGCGGAGGAATTTCATCAATGCATGTCCTCCCGTTTACTTTCGCTTTTAGGTTTCCGGTCTTAGAGACGTTAGCATCTGCTGTGAGTGGAAACTTTCATACGAAACTTGACTAGAAAGAATGGATGTTTATAGAATGAATGTTTTTAAAATGAAACATCCATATTCTCTAAATCAGGTCGCATCGTTTGCGTTTCAGATCTTCTGTACGCTTTTGTTATTAAGATTTTTCTTTATAGACTTTGTTGCCTGTTTTAGAAGATCAGTTCACTACTTAAAATAATACCTCAAAATAATAAAAAATGGCCAACCAGAGAGATAAGACAAATAAACCTTAAAAAGCCTGTTGTCATATTTGACATTTAAATTTTAACATAATAATAATAATAATTTAGAACATTAAAAATTAAAAATGGAGTGCTTGAGTCCAGTAAGTGTTCATCTTGAATTACTAACAATATAAAAGTTATTCTTACATTTACTTTATAAAAATAATTTTTTCATTAGATTTCAGCTAAAAGACTTTACTTGATAAAAATGCATGAACTATCCATTAGAGGTCAAAAGGCATAAAGTAGATTGTCAGCTAATTTTGGTTATGTTGATAATGTATAGGCCCTAGGAATCTCATTTGTCTATTTGTGTACAGTAGGCTAATATATTTATAAATAGACATAATACATACTGTTTAACAGAATGTTACAATGAATGTTTATGTTACGAGAGAAAATGTTTTAAAAATGTGTAAAATGTGCAACATTGCAATAAATTAATTTCCTGATGTTTCTTTTTGGCCTTGACCTTTTTATGGTTAAGGTTAATGTTTTTGGCTTCCTCGACCATTTGGTTTGTTTGACTCAATTTCTGTAATGCAGTGGTTCTCAAACCTGTTCCTGGAGACAGCTTGTAACCAATCTTTTTCATGTGGTGTTTCAGTTGTTTTAGGGGATGCTGTTATGTGTACATGTAAGGCCCTAACCCAGTGTTCAGTAGTCAAGGTATGATTCGATTAAATAGCACTTATTTTTGCATGCCTAAAAATAAATAAATAAATAAATAAAAATGAACAAGTAACTAATTTTAGATTTCATTTTTACAGTTTTATTAGTGGGAAGTTTTAATTAGTTTTAATAGTGGGAAGAATTCTAAGCTTTACGTGTCTAAACATATTTGTCAGATATGAAAAAGAAAAAGAAAGAAAAACAAGCTAATATGCCAACATGTCACAGTTTAAAAATGAAAAGGCATAAGCAACAAATTGTCAAAAAGGGCATCTTTTCTGCTACATACCAATGTAACATACTGAGCACAGCAGGTTTCAGATGTTAAAAAATCATTATCAGGAAAATGTTGATCTAAAAAAATTAAAAAAAGTACTTCCTAAAAGACAGTTTAATACAGAAAAATTTAATACAGCAGTTCAGTCACATAAGCAAAGAAAATCACAATGCTGGACACCTCATATAGTTTACCTCAATAAAATAACAGATTTTTTATGACTCACTGGAGCAGCTGAATCAGTCAGTCAGAGAGATGGGGGACATTCAAAACCTGGTATTTCCCTGGACCAATAATAAACATCTTGACTTGAGTATGCAAAGAGTTCAAGGATTAGTTCACTCCAGAGTTAAAATTTCCTGATAATTTACTCACCCCCATGTCAACCAAGATATTCATGTCTTTCTTTCTTCAGTCGAAAAGAAATTAAGGTTTTTGAGGAAAACATTCCAGGATATAATGGACTTCAATGGTGGCCAATGGGTTGAAGGTCCAAATTGCAGTTTCAATGCAGCTTCAAAAGGCTCTACACGAACCCAGCTGATTAATAAGGGTCTTATCTAGTGAAACGATTGGTAATTTTCTAAAATAAATTATAATTTATATACTTTAACCACAAATGCTCATCTTGCACTAGCTCTGCGATGTGCGTCCACGACTTCAAGCTTTACGTAATCACGTTGGAAAGGTCACGCGGAAGTACCGACCCAGTGTTTACAAAGTAAACGTGCAAAGAAAATCAAACACCCTTTACAAAAAAAGGTAAAACAACGATATCGGACGATTGTGAAGAAAAATAGTTTTTTGTCCTACCCTACCTTTTTGAACCTGAGTGCACAGACGAAGAACTAACATGCGTGACCTTTCTAATGTGATTACGTAATGTGTGAAGATGTGCATGCGCATCACAGAGCTAGTGCAAGACGAGCATTTGTGGTAAAAAAGTATATACATTTTAATTTTTTTTAGAAATGACCAATCGTTTCGCTAGATAAGACCATTATTCCCTTACGCTGGGATCGTGTAGAGCCCTTTAAAGCTGCATTGAAACTGCAATTTGGACCTTCAACCCATTGGCCACTATTGAAGTCCATTATATGGAGAAAAATCCTAGAATGTTTTCCTCAAAAACCTTCATTTCTAAACTAAAGAAAGAATGACATGAATGGCATGGGGGTGAGTAAATTATCAGGAAATTTTAATTCAGGATTGAACTAATCCTTTAAGCTACAGGGCCTAAATATCATAAAGACCTTGACTGACATATTCAATCAATAATATTAATGGCAGAAGTCACACATTGACAGCAGGTGTTGGTGCCTGTCCTGCCTAACAGGCCTAAACAACAGTCACAAAAAAATGTTTCTGACATCTGAAGTGCTCAAGCTCAGTCAAGTGGTGCCCTCCAACAGATATCTGCGCCTCCAAAAGTCTCAGGGCTTCCTCTCAGGGGAACACAGAGAAACACTTCCTCCGGCTTTGTTAGAGAGTTAGAGTCCTGATTGCAAATGTGATGTACAGTATCTCACAGAAGTGAGTACACCCCTCACATTTTTGTAAATATTTTATTATATCTTTTTCCAAAAATGTGAGGGGTGTACTCACTTCTGTGAGATACTGTAGTTATTGAATGTAATCTGAATCCAACTCTCCCTGCTCTTCTTAGAAGTACTGAACCCAAGCCCAGATCAGTATTTATCTTTATTTCAATTGGATACAGTACGATACACATAATCTCATGCAGGGTTATTGAAGTCTAAGTTGTGCAAGAGAAACAAAACCCTGCAAAAAACCTCTCAGCATCTAATATATGTACATGTGTTTCCTATTTTGAAAGGCACATTCTTGAACCCAAGGAAGCCTTTAAGAAAAGCTTTTTCACTCATATAAAAATTAACATGACTATACCTCTTTTTCAGTTGGTCCTTTGTCCTAAAGAAATGGTTACCAAAGTATCAACATATCAAGAATGAACAAACATTCTCAGTTGTTTTCAATGCATATTGCACCATGCCATTAAAGACTTTTTTTTTTTTTTACTATTTACTCTTTTCTTTTTTATGGTTGTCAGGACATCAAAGAGATCTTCCCTTTTTAACATGAAGCCATGAACTATGATTTGCTAGCTGATACTGCTTGTCAATGGCACGCTGTATTTGTGGGAGGGACATTTTCATTCTTGAGAGTTTATGATATCTGTGTAGTGCAGGATCAGTCTTGAATATTTTGGTGTTTTTATAGAAGAGAACATAAAGGTTTATATCTGCTCAAAATAAAATTTGTCCACATTAAGAACTTACAGATGACTCAAAGCCAACAAATATAAACTAAAAACCAAGCAAAAAAAAAATTGGTTCTTTAACTATTTGTTTATGCATATTTCAAACTTATTAAAGACACATATAAAAGTGATTTACTAAAACAGCATAAAACAATCAACTGACAAATCCAAGCATTCAAATAGCATATTTGAAACATTGTACATTAAAGGGATAAATAAAATCATAAAATTAAGAATGAATCACTGATGTCACATGGACTATTTTAATGATGTCCTTACTACCTTTTTGGGCCTTGAAGGTGTCAGTTGCTTTGCTGTCTATGGGAGGGTCAGAAAGCTCTCGGATTTCATCAAATATATCTTAATTTGTGTTCTGAAGATGAACGAAGGTCTTACGGATTTGTAACAACATGAGGGTGAGTAATGAATGACAGAATTTAAATTTTTGGGTGAACTGTCCCTTTAATGAGCACAATGTAAGAATCTTTCATTTTCATCTTATCACTCCAAAAAAAAGTTTTAAAGTAGATTCAGTATTTTTTCTTATTTACGTTACAACCAGGTGCTGCGTGTCAGTGACTCCCCAGATCTGCCCTGCCTGTTTGGGAGAGACTTGAGATACTCTAGATGCCGAATAGCATCTTCTTGGTTGTGCCTTACATAGTACACTAAATAGGATATAACCATTGTAAACCAGCCAAACATTGTTATTAGCATAGCAAAGTCAGTGGTCCTCCGGAGTGCTGCGCAGAAGTCAAGATCAGTCGCTACCAGGATGAAGGGCATACCTTGAGCTCCCAACTCCTCAGGTTCAGAAGTGTTGCACACCACCTCAGCGAGGGAGGAGGGATCTAAGAGCAGCTGTGGCATAGCCAGCTGCAGACGGCAGTCACACAGCCAGGGGTTATGAGAGAGGTTAGTCTGGGCTCTGAGGTCGCCAAACGCCTCGGGGTCCAGTGTCTCCAGCAGGTTAAAAGAAAGGTCCAGGCTGCTTAATGAGTCCGCTTGGCCTCGAAAGGCTCCAGGCTCCAGATGGACCAACCTGTTGTGGGAAAGATCTAGTTTGAACAGCAGTGGGAGCCCTATAAATGAATCAGATGGTATGGTAAAAAGCAGGTTGTTGTCTAGGTATAGATGTCGTGTGTTGTTCGGAAGGCCATGTGGCACCGCAATTAAGTTCATGTCTCTACAACGGACCATCAGCCCACCGTCGACACTCTCTGAGCAGAAGCAGCTCTCTGGGCATTCTGCATGGTTGGACTCTGACATGCACACATCCAAGATGTGCAGAAGAAGCATGAAAGTGAGAGAAAGGCAGCTGGCCACAGCATGACCCTCCCAGAGGAAGCTGAACATCAGGAGGAGGAAAAGCACACCAGCTTAAGACTCCAAAAACAAACAAGAAACAGGAAGAAAACAAGAAGTCATTACAACTGACACCCTGCTATCATTATGCTTGCTGATTGCGGAGTTATTTTGAGGATAAATGGGCCCTTTTGTGAGGTTAATTACTATCAAGCAACTGATGGTTTTCTTACGACACAAACTTGCCTGTAATTTTTAATTTGTACAGGATGAATAAGAAATAATAATAGAAAACGATTGGTACACATCTAATTTGTATATATTATTTGCTTTGTTCAGTGTATCATTCTTTGACAGTCCATTAATGTTATCTTTCACTAATAGCCCATCTCTATACAAATACTAATAAAGTCTGTCAATATACGTGTGTATATATATATATATATATATATATATATATATATATATCTGCACTATATATTCATCTATTATCTTCCATTTTTATATTCAATAAAAATTTTGAATACGTTTGGGGAACTTAATGGGAAAAGGCGTAAATACTTACCTGACAAAAAAGATGAAAACTCGCCTCATCAACGCTGGTGGTTTTAAGCGCATAAACACATGTTGTATTTACATTGTTGAGATTATTTCTTTCGATTTTCCATTGAAAATTTGCTCACCCGTAATCGTTTATTCACTTATATCCTCCTAGCGTCGGAATGTGAACGTTTCTTCATTACCCAAACGACGCATGGTGTTTCCAAAATCTTCATTATTCATTCACAAATGAATTGGGTACAAGTTCATTCCTGCCGTGAGGACCAGCTTCACCGCAGAGAAGCCTCTCAGTTCTGGTGTGATTTTGGAACACGGAATCTTTCCTCTCATACACAACGCAAGATAAACTACAGATGGCGCTATGCGAACGATTGATTTTTCTTGACGCAGCTCTATGCACCTTTCAAATCACTTAAATTCAAGGACGTTTTTTTGTCAATAACATTATTAATTTAATTTTCATAATAATTTAGTCTATTAAGATCCAAAACATTAAGCTATTTTTCCACAAACTAATAAAATATTTTCACTTGGTTGTTAATTTACAAATTCTATTATAAAAATGTATCACCAAATGGTAATAACTGATTATAAAAACACACAAAGTTGAGAATTTCTCGCTATGCTTTTATTTTATTTAAAAGTGATCTCTGGCTTTTGGGATTGCATGCCACAAAAACACAACATTTCATGATGTTTTAGCCTATACTATAATATATTCATTACATAAAGTCAACAGAATTACATTTTGACATTTTTCTTTAGCCTGCAACTATGCCACGAAAGTACCATGAATCAGTCAATAAACAAATCTGTAACACTATGACTTCATGTGCTTTATTTCTGCACAATTTGGACACTCATCTCTGCTCTAGAAACTAGCAAAGGTTCGTGGAGCATCTGAGCATAAATATTTGTGTTGGATAACAAATATTTAATACCTTTAGCAACTGTATGTAAGATTGTCTTGAAATACCGGTTTCAAAATCATTCTGAAGGTACACTGACTTCTAATAAGTCAAAGGAATTCTGTTTCTTTCTCACACTAGCCCCAAAATGTCTGTTCTGGGAACATGTAGGGCCTAATTCTTTGTTGAGCGGGTACGAAATTCCGCGAAAAGGCGGATTGCTTTACGGCAGCAACAACGACAGTGGTATTTACGACAGTGGATTCCATTCACTTAACTGTTGGGGGCTCCAAAGTCGCAAAGATAGGCAAAACTACATACAGTTGTTTCAAATGTAATCAAATCAGTTCAGTTCAGCACAGAGTCTGTTAGGCCAAGTTCATCTGCTGTAGGGAAGCTAGACAAAAGTCTTAGTTGATAGGTCAGACTGTATAATATTTCTTATATTTAGGGATGTACAGTAAGCATGTCCTGTAACCATTTTATACAGCGATTAACCTTTCACTGAACCACCATCAGTCATTAACAGCAGTCTTATGATCTCTTCCTCTTGTGGATATCATCAGCATCCTCCTCCAGCACTGCCTTCACGTCACCCAGCGCAATCATCAGCTGTGCCAGGTAGTATGTTGTCATAATAATGTGCTTTTTGTATTCTACATCAAAGACATTGAACTTTGTCAGTGCAATCGTGAGGTCAGAAGCCATGAAGACCAGGCTGCCCAGCAGGATGAGCGGCCGCCGTGTACGAGCAGCCAGTGTGGCCATGATAACAATGACCAGTATGTAACCCCCTATGGCTGGGACGAGAAGGTCAGCTTCTGGTTCAAGCCGTAGGAAGGGCACCAGGTAAGCATACATTCCAATGCCGAACAACCACAGGATGAGGTAGAGGATAAAGAATGAGACAGACGAAGATGTTGCAGAATATCGAGAGGACAGGAAGGAAATAGAGTAAAGCAAGTGGGCCAGAGCAAAACAGCCCATTCCTAAAAATAAAAAAAAAAGACAGAGATAAGACTGTGATGCAGAGCTATTATATTTAACTAAAACTACAACCATAAAAAACTCGATGACAAAAACACAACAAAAAAATTATCAAAAATAAAATTTAAATGAAAAAAGTAATTAATAATATGTAATCAGTTGTTATAAGTGTATATTAAAATGGAAATAAAATGTAAAGTAAACCAAAATGAAAATATAATAACAAATGTGAATATAAATTAATATAATTTTTTATTAACTTTTTTTGAAAATTCCATTATTCTCAAAGGTGATCCTCATTTTATTCTTATTACTGTAATACTGTACACGCACAGGCTTAAAACAAAAACAGAAAAAAATCAACAATGTGATACACAAATACTTCACAATTTAAATAATAATAATAATAAATTAACTTTTTTTGAAAATTCCATTATTCTCAAAGGTGATCCTCATTTTATTCTTATTACTGTAATACTGTACACGCACAGGTTTAAAACAAAAACAGAAAAAAATCAACAATGTGATACACAAATACTTCACAATTTAAATAATAATAATAATAATAATATTATTGTGCCTTATGGTCTTAAAATAGTATGAAAAAGTGTGAAAAGTAAGAAAAGTTTGTTCCCCTCTTGACTTTATAGTGAAATATGACCTGGATAGTAACCCCGATAGTCTTAAATAAAGGTATGGGACAGGAAGAAATAACCTTTACCATGGATAAAAAGTTCTGGCCAAATAAGGCAACAGTCTCCGCCCGCTGAGAGCAGCAACCCTCCAGCCACGCCCACTAGACCCCGCCCTCCATTATAGCTGAGCACCAGAAGGACCAGACAGAGGATGGGAGCGGCCTTAATGCCAGCGGCCAGAAGAGAGGGGGCGGAGTCTGGGATCCACAAGTAGAAGTATATCGTACAGGATGCAAAAAAAGGGAGGAGATAAAGAAACAGCACACAGGTCTGGAAAACAAGTGATGGAGAAAAGAATGAAAACAATACAGGTATGATTTTTATTTTAAAAAATACACAGTCTGCACTTACTGTGCTCTAAACAGAATTCGATCAGTATTACAACACTTTAATTAAACATTAAATGCAAATATCTTTATTATAAAAGAAAATCACGCAGGATACGAGTGTGATTCTAAGTTAGAAAAATGATTTTGTGACTAAATGCGGATCTAAATGAGTAAACTGGATGTGATAGAAGTGCACAAATAGGCCCACAAGAGCAGAACACAGGTGTCTGTATTTGTGCGCAGGTGTGTGTGTGTGTTTGCTGTGATTACCGTATTCCTGCGTTGTATGCGGTCATAAGCACTCGTTTCCAGGATGTCCATCTCTGTCTTCTGGCCTAAACAGTCACACACGCAGCCTTCTCAGATGTGGGCCACCTATTCCACAGCTAGGAGATCTGTAATGCCTCTTGTCAACTATGTATGCCAGGGTGTTTCATTGGCTGGGGTAGGTCTGGACTTTGGACCATTATGAGTGATGTGTTATCTGTCAGATTGTTCTGTCATAAACAACGTACACCCCTCACTCTCTCTCCCTGTTTCTGTGCCCGTCTCTCTCTCTCCGTCTATGTTTCTCTCTGCATTATGGCCTGTTACCCTGTAGTGACATCATCGCCAAGAGCAAAGGTTTGATGATTGAGACACAAGTTCAGAGAGATAAACTTTTTTTTTTAATTAATGCTAGAAAAGTATCTTTCCCAGTCTGTTTTATGTCTTTTCAGCTTGTTTCAGCTTATTCACTTTATTGGCTTTTTTGATGTACGTGTAGGTGTCAGTAAGGATAGACAACACATATAATTTTTATAAATATAATATGTATTTATATCTTGTAATTATTCTAATAATTACTGTACTACTTATTCGTTCTAGTTCTTATTGATCATTAGCTTCTCAGTTGTTAGTGGTTTTAACAGCATGGTTGTAAAATCTGTTGCAATTCTGGAGATATTGCCATTTCCCCCACTTTTACCCCCTTGAGGGCGCCACAGAGCTAAAGTGTTATGATATAAAAAGGGGGAATTATTGTCATACTTTTCTCATTTAAAGTATAATATAACATTTGTTAATAAGTGTGATTTGAGACGTGTATGTAGATTTTTGTTACTTGAAATAGCCTAATGTAAACGAAAAAATAAATTAAAATATTTTAAAAACTTGATGCACTAAAATAACTAAAACTAACATTAAAATAAAAACAATAGACATATTTTTAAAAAATAAAAATAATTTTACAAATGAAAAAAATGTACTAAGCCTTTAACAAAAATAAAATAAAATGATAATGCAGAATATAAAAATTTAAATGAATCAAACTAATAATAAAACGTAATAATATCTCAAAGACACTAAAATAACTAAAACTAAAATATCCTGTTTCAAGATCACCTTTTCCATCATGAATAATACTACAGTGCTCCTTTAAAATATCCAAAGCCAATGGATTCACACAGAGTCTAATCATTAACAATCCTGGCCCACATGCACTTTAACCTGCTCTATTCCACAGTCTCTCAAGTTCAAACAGCGAAGAGAGAGATCGACGGACATCGAAAAGAAAGAGAGAGTGATAAATAGAGAAAAGGTGAGGAATTAGCAGGTAAGTGAAGGTTGTGAGGACAAATTGTGTCGGTGAGATCAGTGTGTTAGAGATAAAGGAAGGTGGAGAAAATGAAAAAGGGGAGGAGCCAAAGATTGAATCAAGAGCATGTGTGGGGGAATAAATCTAGTGCATGCTGGTTTGATGTTCTAGAGTTTACAGAATTACATTTGTTATTGTGTAGATGTGAATAATAATAAGCTCTCTTGAACTACTTTAGCAGACCAACCAATAAGAAAAATGATTTCATGGTTCATCTGCTGAATCCCTTATCTCACTTTGTAGATATGACTGATAGAGCTTTAAAGGTTGGAATTGTGGGATATGGACATTTAGGTGAGTTCTCCAATGAAAACTTCTGTTTCAAGAGCCACAACTTTCTCTACTTTGATTAAATTTGCACTTAAAATCTAATGTTGCTGTAGAGCTGTAATCACTCTTATGTTCAGTATCAGTTCATATTCTGTCAGAACATGTGTATTTAATCTTTTCTCCTTTTTCAGGCCAGTTTCTTGTTGAGAAGATCCAAAAGGAAGGGCCTGAGGCAGGACTGCAGTTAGCATTTGTTTGGAACCGAAATGCAGACAAACTTAGAGATTCACTGCCCAAAGAGCTGATTCTACATGACCTCTCAGATTTCACACGCAGGTAAATTTGTATTTGTATATATAAAGTTTATATACGCTTGTTGAATATTTGTTTAAGAGACTGCAAAACAGAGCATGTTACTGTGGCACTTTACAGGTGTTTTATGTGTGTTTGGTGTTTCAGAGACACCGATGTAATAGTGGAGGTGTGCCATCCAATGATAGTTAAAGAGTTTGGCGTCAGATTTCTGTCACATGCTCACTTCCTGGTAACTTAAGTCTATCCTTTATATTTTCACCTGAAATCCTGTCTGTCATAGTATTTACATTTATTTCATAATGATAATTAGCTGTACTGCCCAAGTAATTGTTAAAACTGTCTCTAATCATGTTTTCCCTTCCTCAGGTGGGCAGCCCTTCTGCCCTTTCTGACCCCCAGCTTGAGCAAGATCTTTGCACTGCTGCAAAACAACATGGGAAAACACTTTATGTGCCCAGTGGTGCATTATGGGGTGGCCAAGATATTCAAAAAATGAATGACAGTGGAACTTTACGGGTAATACTATTTTCTTATAATTATTTTTTTTAATACAAGGAATTCAAGCACTGTTCAAAATTAAATCTAACTGTCCATAAAAAAACATTTATCTCCAAGAGGTGGTCTGCCTAAATAAAAATACTAAATATTATCCAAAACTAAAGTTCAACATAAGTTTCATTGTCCCTGCCACATGAAAATATATGAAAGTAAATTTCAAATGTCTCTCTTATAGGCTCTCTCCATCCGAATGTCTAAACATCCCTCTTGCTTTCGGCTGACTGGTGGTCTGCTCTCTGATTGGAGGGAGGGAGAGGGGAGGCGGGTCTTGTACCACGGCTCAGTAGCAGAGCTCTGCCCCATCGCCCCAAATAATGTGAACACTATGGCAGCTGCGGCCATAGCCGCATCAAAGCTGGGCTTCAATGGGGTTACCGGAGAAATCGTCTCAGACACTACGTGAGTTGCAAACTGGACCTCAAAAATCTGACATTAACACTCAAAACCTTTCCGTTACACAGAAAACTGCCTCCATACATAGACCAGGCCACTTTTAAAGTTGGCATGAAATTAAAACATATTGATCTCACTGTAAATGACTCAGTCATGCATGTTTCTATTTTTCTTTTTTATTCGAGCTTGTAATTCTTAATCAAAATATGGACCTTCTGGTGAAATGCCAGACTTCTCCAATCATTTAAACTCCGCTCCCTTCTTACAATCGACTGCAGACTCGCATTCAGATCTGCCTTCATCTGATCAACAACCATCTGATAGTCCCCGCCCTATCATTTCTATTTTTTGATAATCTGTTTCACTCAGATGTGTCACAATACAGAAGAAAAGATATGTCTCTACTTCGGTTTCATTGTGGAAACTAGATCAAAACCAGCTTTCCAATATGAATGGTAGAGGCACTTGCCACAGTTTTTGGGTGGTGCTTGGGCGTTGCTATGTCCTGTAATATCTATAGGATTCAGAATTACTTTTATCATGCTGCTAGGTGGCTCAAGTAAAGAAAATGTACCATTAGTACGACTAACCATTAGTATGAGCTATAGGATTTGTAACGCGAGTGTTACTGGAATCTCTCTTTCCCCTTCACTCCAGATTATCAGACTACCATATTGTGGAGGTTGAAGTAACTGGTCCAGATGGGTTCACAGTGAAAACAGTGAGACAAAACCCCGCCAAACTGGGAGCTGTAACAGGAAATGCCACATACAATTCCTTCTGGAGCAGCTTACTGGGTATGTATAAGAAAGACAGATGGAGTAAACCGATGCAGTGCATTGCCTAAAACCCCAGTATGCACTGAACATATTTAACCAAATCTGGATTTACACAGAGAACGCAGGCATAAAAAGACATCTTTTGGAACTATCCTCTTTGCTTTCTGTTCTGCTAAAATTTAACAGAAAGTCCAAAATGGTACACAAATATGTGGTTACATATCTCTCTGTGTCATTTGAATTTCTGTTTGTCTTTTTTCAGTCTGCAAGGGTCATGGAGGGAGGGTATATCTGTGTTGATAACAGTGGATTGCTGCAGAAAGTGTACAAATTAACCGAAGAAAAACACACGATGTGGCACATGATGAATTAATAAAACAAGTGTAATGGTAATAATGTTGTAGACTTTAATTTCAGTTTTACAGCTGTGATAGACATGACAAACTCTAACAGTGCTGGTGTATATTTGTATTACAGTACCAATGATGTTCCAGTGTATTCGTTTGGCTGGTTAGCTTTAGCTACATCAATTGCTTGTCATTTAACTGAAACCATTTTTTTAAAATAACCCTAGAAAACTGCTGGATAGTCACTATGTTCGTGACAGTACATAATACTGTGAAGGGAAATCTGGCAGTGAGTAAAGCACTGTAAGAATGTTTTCAGAATACAGTACATTTATGCAATCTAAAGTCTTTTAAAAGATGTATACATTTCTTGCTTTCGTGAAACACACAAGGAAAAGTTTAGCTCTTTGAAATTAGCACAGTGAAAGTGAATAATTACTAGGACTGTCAAACCATGATTTAAAGTAAACAGCTTAAATTTGGGTCGGTCCTTCATATAAAGATACTGTAGGACTTCAGAAGACCTAAAGTGCGAGTTTTAAGGACTATTTGTATGATATTCGTATTATAATTTTTTGGCCCTGATCACCCTCTGTGTTAATTTTGTATATAGAAATATATAACATGAACATTCTTCAAAACCTCTTCTTTTGTGTTCCATGGAAGAACAAAGTCGTACAGCTCTTTTAAAGAGTGTATAAATAATGTTTTTTTCTTAAACCATTCCTAATAAAGGTCTCTTTAAAAATTTTTGTAACGTTTATTTTTATCATTTCACATTTATTTGTATTGTCTTTTAACAGTGGCCATTTGAAAGTCAGCGGCACACAGCTAGATGACAAGTATGAATAACTCTAGCTACTATTTAATCCGTTGTTGTTGTTTTTTTGTTTTTTTTTTACTAAGCTTTGTATGAAAGACACCAGAGAAATCTTTCAACAGAAAGTCTTAAAATCACATACTATGGCTCACCAAATAATTAAATATCTTATTTATTTCTTTTCAGAAAACCAACATGCAGACATACTGTTTGCAGGCTTTACTTTCACTTTTAGGGGAGTGTTATGTGTGTGTGTGTGTGTGTGTGTGTGTGTGTGTCACAGTGTATATAAGTGCCTCACAGTATAAACTACAGAGTGTGTAGGTATGCATGTAGGGGTGTGTTTTAATTTTTCTCAGGAAGACTAACTGTCTGATTCTTGTTCCGGTTCGGCATGTTGAAAGGTTGGCGGATGTTGACCCGGTCTTTCTCCGCCTCCAGATCTTCATCATATGGTTCCTCTTCATCCTCAGCCTCACTGTGATGAGGAGATGAGTGAAGCGAGTGGGCGGGAGACGGGGGCACAGAGGCGGGCCGCGGGTAACGGAAGCCTGTGGCCTGAATTATGTAAATGAAAGAATATAGGTCAACAAATATTTACATCCAGTTTTTAGACAGCTGTCCAGAGCTGTCAGAGGTTCCCCTTTTTTGACTGTTTTTTTTTTTTACAGCTTGGCATAAGTAAATATAAATTCCTTAAACATTAAAATTAGCATGGAAATAAGACTTTAATAATTTAAATGTGATTAGATATCACATTTATAAAATCTCATATCCAGGGTTTTCAAAGGAAAAATACATTGAGGAGGTGAACTAAAACAAAAAAATCTTGACTTGTAGCTATTTTAGCTTATGGTAATGGTTGTTGTCGTCTTATTTTAAATTATTTTTAAGTCATGCTGAATCTCTGGTTGAGAATCACTGGTCTAGATAATTCAACTTCACACTTTTATTAAAATAAAATGGACAAACAATTTCAATTTCACCCTTCATCATTTTAACTTACCGAAGTGGGTTCTTGAGGCTCATAGATGAATGTGTCCGGGAAAGCTTTCGCTAAAGCCATATGGCGGGCAGATACGTAATACTAAGAAACAGAAATATGCTATATTAGTTCATGAACAATAACCTCAATAACCTGTTAGTTTTGTTGTTTTGATACAGAAAGTGGACACAACATGGGTCCTTCGTGGTCAGAAAAGCAATTCACTGTGTTTTGTGTGTGTGTGTGTGTGTGTGTGTAGTATCTGACCCTGCCCAAATATCTCCAATCTAGCAGGTCACTGAGGCGCTCTGTTCGGTTCCTCTGAATGATCCTCTGCCTGCGGCTCTGCTGACAGAACTGAAACAGGAAAGACGTCAGCTGATTGCAGGACTCATCCACCCCACAGTACCGCCGATCCAGAATATAGATACCTGAAAAGGAGGAGTTAAGAAAAATGTACATTACACAATGAAACTAAATAAAGCTGATTCAAACAAAATTGAGAAAATCTTGTAGCTGCTGTTCATTAGTTCCATTGTATATGTACAACTCTCACCATAAGCTGACGGGTCAGCAATGTGCTCCTCCATGAAACAGCCAAACCCAGACAGGTTAGTGGAGATCGATGGGATACCCATCACTGTACACTCAGCTAAAAAAAAGATGTGTGCATTGTGTTGAGTGGATGATATTAATACAGAGTTCACAAACTACCATTCAAAAGTTTGGGGTCAGTAAGTCTGTTTCAGGTTTTTGAAAGAAGTCTCTTTATGCTCACCAAGGCTGCATTTATTTACCAGTAATACTGTGAAATAATATGTTTTTAAAATATCAAATGATCATTCAGAAATTATTCTAACATGCTGATTTGGTGCTCAAGAAACATTTCTTATTCTCAATGTCAAAACTATAAAAAAAGTGACGTATTTACGCTCACTTTGATAAATATAATGTATGAATTCTGAAAAAAAATATTTCTTGTAACTATAACAAGATATATAATATCTTGTTTATATACTAAAACAATGTTACCATGTTACTGACCAAACTTTTAAATGGTATATATACACCATGGAGCATGTATGTACATATATACATAAACACACATATATATACACACACACACATATACATAGTATGTGTAGTTTTACCTGGTGTGTATCCCCAGGGCTCATAGTAGGATGGAAATACTCCAAGATGGCAGCCTCTCACAAACTCCTCATAGTCCATCGGCAGGAGAGGAGAAGTGGAGGAGAGAAACTCTGGATGGAAGATCACCTAGCAGAAGAATATGAGGCATTAAAGGTGTATTAAGTATTTTTTTACATAACAAATTACCGTTGAATACATCCATTATAGTATAGTGTTTGTGTGTGTGTGTATACCTTGACTCTGTCCTGAGCAGTATTAAAGAGGCCGATACGGCGGATGCAGTTGAGGATGGGGTCACTGCTGTCCTCCAGCATGTTGTGAGAGCAGACGGGGGGCAGGCACTGGCGCTGGGTGGCGAAGATGGCACGTTTCATCATGGTGAAGTCCTCTTTATCTAACATCTTAGACACATCAGGCAGCTGCCCTCTGACAACGAGAAAGAGAGCAATGTCACGCCTCAGAATAGATGACATAATACAGCTGAAACACAAAAACCAACTCACACTAAAAGTGATTCGTAGAGTTTCTTCCCAAAGTGCTCCTTCACAGTCTGAGCAGTGTCCCTGACAATACAACAAAGATGCAATGTCACAACAACATTCATTCACTGCTTCAACAGTCCCTGAGTCCAAGCAAAAATTTGGGAAAAAATTGTCTATGGGTTTTTGAATATGAGTGTGAGTAAATAAAACATTTAGTTTTAATCATTTTAACTACTCTTTTCAATCAGGTGACATTATGACTACTGTTTATTAAACATATAAATAAATAAAAATGAATGAATGAACAAACAAACAAATAAATTCCTTCCTACATCATCACACATCCATCTTTCACTGCAGAATGGCAAAAGAAAACAGGTAGTTGTGTTAGGATGCTCTAGGCCAGTGTTGTCATTGTTAAGTAAACCTAAAACTAAAATGATCAAAAACTTTTTTTTTTTTAAAAGCTGAAAATATTTATTAGATGAGACGCTTAAAGTTAAAAACCTGGCAACTAACTGAAAATAAGTTGACAAAAAAAATAAGTTAAAGCTGAAATACTAAAATTACTAAAACTGAATTTAAAAAAAACTTTAAATAAATAATATTTTAAAAACAAACTAATATAAATGTCAAAAGCACATCATAAAATTACTAAAACTAATAATAAAATAAATAATAAGAGCTAATTCAAAATATTAATAAATACTATAAGAGTACATAAATAATTCTAAAATAAATGTGCTTTCAACACAACTTGATTGTTGTTTATATTAAGCGAGTAGTCTGAGCTAAACGGTGTCGTTCTGGTTAGCAGTCCTCACAGTGCAGTTGTCATGGTTACCAGAGCTGTTTCCGTACGGCTTGGCCCTTCAGGGTCTCCACGTTGAAGTTGTTGGTACGAGCAGGCATGATGAAGAATGCTATTATGGTCACATCACTGTGATTCACCTGGACGTACAAGAATTTTGTTTCAAATCAACATCAAATTTAAACCTTTTCTAAAAAAAGATTCTTCATCTTTATAACATTTTGTGTTCGTATTGTGACTTCTCAAATGCACATACATCCTAAAATGCAAATACTGACCCTCAGCAGGTAATTAAGTCTGGCCAATGCTTCAAGAAAGATATCAGCTCCTTTATTTGAGAATTCATAGCGTCCAGCAATGAAGAGAAACACTGTCTTGTCAAGGTTAAAATCTAAATGCCTGCACACAAAACAAGAAGAGAAAACATGTACACTGCTGTTCAAAAGTTTGGGATCAGTAAGATTTTAAGTCTCTTTTGCTCATCAAGGCTGCATTCATTTGATTAAAAAATAACAGAGAAAAAAAAGAGTTATACTGTGGAATATTATTACAATTTAAAATAACAGTTTTCTATATTAATATACTTTGAAATATAATTTATTCCTGTGATGGTAAAGCTTAATTTTCAGCATCATTACTCCAGTCGTCAGTGTCACATGATCCTTCAGAAATCATTCTATATGCTGATTATAATCAATGTTGGAAACCTGTGATACTTCTTTTCAGGATTCTTCGATGAATAAAGAGTTCAAAAGAACAGCATTTATTCAAAATAGAAATCCTTTGTTACAATATACACTACCATTCAAAAGTCTGGGGTCAGTACTTTTTTTTTTTTTTTCTTTCTTTTTTGAAAGAAACTTATATTTTTATTCAGCAAGGATGTGATAGTAAAAACTTATATTTTTAGACA
>NW_015625586.1:263805-298404 GCF_001515625.1 Sinocyclocheilus rhinocerous
TATATTTTTAGACAAATATATATATATATATATATATATATATATATATATTTCAAATAAATGATGTTTACTTTTTATTTATCAAAAAATCCTGCTCACAGGTTCCAAAAAAATATTAAGCAGCACAACTGTTTCCAATGCTGATATTAACGGAGTATCAAATCAACATATTAGAATGATTTCTGAAGGATCATGTGACACTGGTAACCGGAAAGTAATGGCTGATGAAAATTCAGCTTTTATCACAGGAATAAATTACATTTTAAAATAGAGAACTGCTATTTAAAATTGTTATAATATTTGACAATATTGCCGTTTTTTTCTGTATATCTGATTAAACAAATACAGCCTTGATGAGCAGAAGAGACTATTAAAAATCCCAAACTTTTGAACAGCAGTGTATGAGAGAGTGTTTTGCAGATGGACACAAGAATACGATTGCATGACGATTGTCTTATGAGCTCTGACCCGTAGAAATGGCCTCTGACAAACTCCTGGATGCGTGCTTTACTCTGAGCGTGGAGGTTCTGGAACTCGTGCATGGCTGAGAACTTCTTCACATTCAGGCCGTTTGGAGTCACAATATCTGACAGAGAAAGATGAACGTGGGTATCTTTAGCAAATAGACCAAATAGTGTCAAAAAGCAGCAGCTTCCTGGCAAAAGTTCAGTTCTGAACTAAATCAGGAAGCATCCACAGTAATGAAATGAAGCCAGAATCCCTTTCTAATACCAGATCAATCTGCACATGATGACATTTTAAATTCTGTCATCTGACTGATTCATGACTGCATTTTGTTGCCATTAGGATGTAGAGAAAGCAATACAAGCAGGAACTTAAGTCACCTGGTTTCCGTTTTAGTAAGTGCTCGGCCTCAATGGCGGTGATCTGAGAGACGGTGGTGAAGACGTGTGTACAGCGGACTGCTGCGCGCTCCAGACAGTACCGGTGATAGATCTGCCGGTCACCTGCCTCTTTATCCACATTAAACTACGCATGGAGAAATAACCACAGACACTTCAGGAAGCTTTCTTTAAATTAAAGGTGGGGTATGGATTTTTTCAAAAACGCTTTAGAAAACAGTCGGGCCGAGTACCAAAACAAACTTGTAGCCAATCAGCTGTAAGGGGCGTGTCTACTCATGATGTGGAGGAGAGAGGGTTCAGTGCACAGGACGGACATTAGCCGAGCCGAGCGACAGAAAGATAGAGAAGGCGGGCTCATTAGCATTCGGCCTGCTTTAAAGGTGGGGTAAGCGATTTTTCAAAAACGCTTTAGAAAACTGATTCGGGCCGAATAGCAAAACAAACTTGTAGCCAATCAGCAGTAAGGGGTGTGTCTACTCATGATGTGGAGGAGAGAGCGTTCAGTGCACAGAATGGGCATTAGCTGAGTCGAGCGACGAGAGAAAGATAGAGATGGCGGATAAAAAACTAAAGAGGAAAGTGTCTGCGGAACAAAAGAAGGCTTAAGGCAAGAAGTAGGACCCGTGTAAATATCGGATCAGCTTTCCAGCGCTGAAGAGAACTCAAGGAGCGGGAAGGCCTGCAATCGGACGCCGAGGTTGCTTTGTTTCTTCTCGATAGGTGAGTAACACCGTGTCTGCGCCGCAACAGCTAAAGTCTGTCTAGTACACTGGACGCGACAAAGCGACCGCTGAAAATCATTTGAAATGTGTCAATACGTCATAAAAAGAAAGCAGCAGCAGTTTTCTGTCAGGGATTTGTTGTGTCGTGCCGCGCCGCATCCAGTGTAGACCATTGATATGTATATATATATCTATGGTGTAGACAGCATCACTGATTATAATGAGTTCTACAGTATTTTGTCGAGCCGCACCGCGCCACTCGCGTCCGGTGTAGACACGCGTAACATTGGGTTTGCTTCGTTTCACAGAACTAATCGTTGCCTGGGTTGCGTATGTATGTGTGGGGCAGAGCAATCAAAATAGGGGCGAGACCCTTTTGGGGTAGGGGCGTGTTTGTTTTGGTGATTTGAAATATCAACATTGGCTACCAGAAATCACTTACGCCACCTTTAACTCCATGAACTCTATCTGTTTATCCAATTAGAGCATCATCTTGGTGTCAAACCAAAATGGGGAAGGTTTTCTAAAGAAATCTGATTCTATCTGGCGAGGAGGTGTGGGTTAAACAGTATAAACCGTAATGAGGACATATCATATATCCACAAAAACACATTCTCTCACACAAACCTCAGCAAGGTTGTTGTAGAAGTCAACGTTCCCGGCACACAGGTATCGGCCAAGCAGTGTGGCATGTGTGGTGAAGATGGTTGCTACAGGTAATTGACGCTGCCTGCATAAGACGAGCCCCAAACCTGCCAGCCACTCATGAAAATGCGCTACGATGTGAGGAGGTTCGTCACACTGAGCTGCATACTGAAACATATTCAAATTATAATTAATGAGAATTAACAATATTGTGGGGAGGGGGTCCAAGTTCCAAGGTGATGTATCTTTTACAAAAAATTTAATTCACTGGATAACCAAAATATAGGAAATAGGCATAAGCACATGGCTATTTAATTTCTATTAACTAACTATAACTTTTCCCATTGAGTTTTGTTGGGAAAATAACATGCACATTTACACTCACAAAATTAATATTAATATAGATATTACAAAAAGACAGAATGACACACCTCCCATGTTGCTATAGTTAACTAAAATTAAAACTCTTAAAAATTTGTTGTAAATTAAAATAAAGCTGAGATAAATCCTAATATAAATTGTAGATGTAAAACGTAAACTTAACTGAAATAAATCATTTTGATGTTAAAGTACTAAAATTACTACAACTAAAACTCTGATACTAGAAATATATTTAAAAAACGAACAAAACAACAAAAGGACATAACAAAATAAATAAAACAAACTAAAATTAAAATGAAAACTGAAAATACAAAAATAAAAGCGATTTCAAAATATTAATAAATACTACAACAGTGTATAAATAATACTAAAACAAAACTGCACACCTCTCCCAGTAGCCATGCAGTGAGGAAGCCAAAGAGAATAGCATCGTTAGCCTCTCTATCGAACCAGGGCACACCAATACTGCAATTCTCCCAGAGTTCACTCTTCCAGCGGTCCAGAGACCAGGCCGTGAAGCCCACGTCTAGCAGAATCACATATGGAGAGCCTTCAATCAGCCAGCGACCAAAATATACCTAGAGAAGAAAGGAGAGGAAGGAAATTAGAAACTTTGTCACTTCGCTAGAGATTTAAATTGATACCATTCAACAGAAATAGCATTCTGAAAACTGAGACTGCACATGTCTGTGCAATCTTCATACAGTTTCACCTCAATTTTTCAATAATCACAATTCAAACTATTGGGAATGCAACTCCTGGTTTGTTAGTCTGAAGACATTACTGTGTATCAACAACAGATGAAGCCACTTGGACAAGCTAGCAAACATTTTTAGTTAATACTTTCTAAGAAAAACCTGGATGTGTGGGCTTTGATTTTTACAAACTCGTTTCTGTTCATGTTGACGGCAAAGTGACTCTGCAATAACTCAGGCACCAATTTACACAGCGTCTCTCAGGGGGAAATTTCCTCAAAGAACTGAAATAGACCTCAGTCTGGCTGTTGGACACCGATATAGCCTTTAACCTTTAACGCACACACACACACACACACACTAGAGAGATGTCATACAAACACTCTCCAGAATGAAGGTTTAGGGTTTCACTGTGGATAAGAGCAGATTAAATCGGGCTGTGTGGTGTGTGTGTGTGTGTGTGTGTGTGTGTGCACATATTAGTTTGGATAAATGAGAGGTGAACAAACCTACAGCTAGAAACTGCCTTTCTTTTTCAATATTTATTGAAGTGTGTGAATGTGTATACCTTGCACCCACTGCTGTTCATTTTATCAATGGTTCTCCTGAGTGCCGCATTGCAGGGTTCGATCAGCTCCACTTGCGTCCTGACACTGGACTCCATATATGGGCCCACCAGAAAGTAGTTCTCGCCCCATTCCTCGCAGGTCAGACGTGCCTTGGTCTGGATCACCGTGTAAATGCCACCAACTGCCACAAAACGAGAGTGGTTAGGTAACCTTTAACAGATGTTTAGGTCCAGGAAAGAGAAGGCCGCCCAGCCCTTTGAACTCAACCTCCTTGACCTTTATCTAATCTAGCTGTCAATAATATATAATATTCACAGAGTGCAGCAAATACCAACACCAGAGTCACATGACTCTTGCGCCCCTGAGTATGTGGATACAGTATCTGTGAACGCTTGGCAGTTGAGTCATGTGGCGTATAGGTTTTTGTGTTGTGACAACAACAACAGTGTCTAGTTTCTCCTTTCCGAAACTATAGATGATTGTAGACTGTGTTCAACTTAATAACTCTCATAAAGTCCTTCAAAATAATTAGGATTAAAAATACATTGGTGTTTTTATCACGTTTTTTTATACATTTTATTGTTGGTTAATACTTACATTATATCAAAAACCTCTCGTCTCAAATATTTACCGAGTATATTGACACTTTCTGTGGAAAATTCAACAGGCTTTGTAAAATGCAGTATGAATTGTTTACTAGTCTGGCTCTGGTTACTGAAGCTTAAACCTTTCATGAAACAGAAGATAAACTGCAAACAGTCAAATAATATAACCCTTAAATTATTTATCTTCCACTTGGTGCTCAATTCTAACATAGAGTAAAAAAAATTAAGTTTTAAAAATTTGATTAGGTCAGGAGAATAAACTGGAAATATACTTTCAATACATTCCTACAGTATTCTTCCTATAGTCCTATTTGTTTCTGTGCACAAAGAGTAAATGACATCAGGGAAGTTTCAGGTATCAGGTCCATGTCCAAAACAAACATGATATTATGCTCAAACAAACTATGATATGATACTTTTTATAGTATCATACTATAGTTCAAATACAATGATACTTTTTAGCACTTTTCTTGTTAGTGCACTCATGACATGTCAATGTAACAATGCTATAAATATCTTAAAACTAAATTTACACTACTGCTCAAATTTTTTTTAATTAATAGGAAATTAATACTTTTATTCATCAAGAGAACATTAAATTGATTAAAAGTGACAGTAAAGACATTTGTAACGTTAGAAAATACTTTTACATTTCAAATAAACTTTATATTCATCAAAGAATCCTTGTTGATTTTTATTATTTTTTTTGGAAAAAAAGTCTTCACAAAAATATTAAGCAGCACAACAGTTTGTGCAGCAAATCAGCATATTAGAATGATTTCTGAAGGATCATGTGACACTGAAGTCTGGAGTAATGATGCTGAAAATTCAGCTGTGCCATCACAGGAATAAATTACATTTTTAAATATATTAAAATAGAACTCAGTTATTTTAAACTGTTATGACATTAATTTCCCAATATTACTATATTTAATGAAATAAATGCAGCCTCGAAGAGGCAGGTCAATTTAATTACTTACCTTAAATACTACAATTTAACTTTGGGGGGCCACCACCGTTACATAAGTGGCGCCCAAACAGGGACTTGAACCCTGGAGCAGGTCTTTGAAAAACATTTAAAAAATCTTACTGACCCCAAACTTGAATGTTAGTGTAGATCTTTGAAGGTATGAGTGTAAATGTCTATGACACATTAGCAATGAAACATCATATCCAAGAAAAGAAACATGCCTTTATTACCAGTGTTGGGCTAGTTACTCAAAGAATGTAATATATTACTCATTACTAGTTACTCCTTTCAAAAGTAATATTGTTACTTTACTTATTACTTTCTGGCAACAGTAATTAGTTACACTACTAGTTACATTACTATTTCTTCACGCCCCACAGAAGTTGTAACGGTGTATCTTCCACATAAAATTCTTCTTACTAACAACATATTTCTGCCTCATCATTTGACCAAAACCCACACTGGATCGCAGTCAGAAGTTATTACAAACACTCAGGTTGGATGTTTCTAATTTCATTTCTAGGTTGTTTGGAACATATATACAAATTAATCTGTATGATGTCGTTTTATTTTTTGTACAGGACAATGTTGATTCCAAAAGTACGATATGCTTTCTTACACAACTTTTTATTTTATTTGGAAAATATCACATTCATGTGAAAAAATGGTCTAAAGCTAAGCCAAATTTTGAACATTTTATAAAAGAGATTAAACAATATGGTACCACATTAGACAAAATTAAGAACAAAAAAGCTAGAAAGACCTATGAAGCTTTTTGTTACTTTAAATTGTTGTAATTTTACCCCTGGCTTGAATTGTTTCACTTTACATATTATGATTGTTTATTTGTTTTTGTACTTGCTGCGAGTTGTATATGTTTGTACAAATCTTTGTATAATTTTTGCATAATAAAAAAAAATAAAAATAAATAAAAAAAACTTCTCCAAGAGATAGGCGTTTACCTGTATGAAGAATTTGATTGGCTAAACAGAATGTTGGGGGGAAAATTGCATCCCTGCTATTTTCCTCTTGCAACTCGCAGGGAAAGTAAGCCGCTGGCTTTTGCGTTTTGTGCGCGTTTTCCAATAGCTGCACGCCCTCAGAAACCAACTTCCTTGATCAATATAACCAAAGACTATGCATGTACAGTACATATATATGACAGATTTTTAAGTTCTAATGTCTCGATAAATGTTTATGTTATATACATGTTTATAGACATGTGTGACCCTGGACCACAAAAACAGTCACAAGGGTATTTATTTTATTTTATTTTTTTAGATTTATACATTATTACATCATCATTCCATTGATGTATGGTTTGTTAGGATAGGAGGACAATATTTGGCCGAGATACAACTATTTGAAAATCGGGAATCTGAGGGTGCAAAAAAAATCTAAATATTGAGAAAATCGCCTTTGAAGTTGTCCAAATGAAGTTCTTAACAATGCATATTACTAATCAAAAATTAAGTTTTGAATTACAGTAGGAAATTTACAAAATATCTTCATGGAACATGATCTTTACTTAATATCCTAATGATTTTTGGCATAAAAGAAAAATTGGTCATTTTGACCCATACAATGTATTGCTGGCTATTGCTACAAATATACCCCAGTGACTTAAGACTGTTTTTTTGGTCCAGGGTCACATATATTTTACTATTTTCTACTATTCTATGCTTTTCCTATTTTATTCATTATTTATTGTTATTTTTTTATTTTAATATTGTATATTTCTATTTCTTGTAATTACTTGTTTTGTGTATAATGCTTTGGCAATATTGTGTCTGTAAACACACGATAGTAAAGTAGGCTACTTTAAATTTTAAATTGAAAGGGCAGAGTGGGTATTTACAGCATTATGTTTCAGATAATGCAACAACACATAAATGCATACGCACACACAGAAATTCTTGAATCTAGGGAAGAGGAGTTGTTGACATAAAAGTAACTTCATTTAAAAATATATATATTGGTAATTATCATTGTTTTATGTTGTTATTTTTATTAACATTTTCCTCTCTATGACAACTATTAATGTATATACTTATGCTTTGGCAATATTGTGTGTAAAACAATCATGCTAAATAAAGTACTTTGTTTGTTTGTTTTTTAATGACTTGCATGGTAAAATAAAAATAAATGAAATAAAGAATTAAATATTTGTATTAATTATTATGTATATGACATATTATTTATTTATTATTACTTATAAAAATGGATTGTAATATTCAACCATTTCATATTCAGGTGTAACAGCATCATCAAGTATTCCAATATCTAGATAAAAATGGGGAAAAGTACAAAGAGCTATTTGGCTGCATTTAAATTTTTAAAGACTATTTTGTGGCTTATAATTCTGACTCACATTCGATCTATTTATTTATTAAAACACTGTTTTTTATTGCTCTTCTCAAACACGACCTTCTCAACATGGCAGTAGTAGTTGTCCTTTTACAAGCGATTCACTTCCTACATTTCGACCAATTGCAGTCCTTCGTGGACCCTACGCAAATTTACCGGGAAAACGGATGTTGCTCAGGTCCGGAAACTGATACTCAGTACTGTGAAGTGGCGGGAGATTTGTGAAGTACATGTGTGGAGTAATAGCGATCGAGCTGGAATAAGAGGTGAAATATTAAGCATTTGTTCAGTGGCTAGAGTTCACCTTAATATATAACATTGCCTGATGCAGCTCATTTTGCAATGTAGCATGAGTTTGCTGCCTCTCTTTGTTGTTTTGCATGTTGCTAACATGTTTTGCTAAGTTTCTTGTTTGTCCAGTTCGCCTAGTGTAGCATTTAATAATCCGCAATGTGAACGTAAATATTATGAGCCTAAATCTCGTTTATGCGATCGTTCTGTTGCTCAATAAATGTTTATTTTGGTTGCTGAATTATCCGTCAAGATGAATTATAAGTGAAAGAATAACGTTACTTGTGTGCAAAAGTTAAATAACCTGTACTTTGTGTATGTTGTTTGTTAAGCGAAACATTGCTGATTATGCACAATACAAGAATGATGTTGACCCAAACTAAAGATGCCCAGATCATCAAAAACAATAGCTTCTAAATAGTTCCAATAATAGTGAACGCTTGCAAATCACAACTGTTTTATACGTCACGTGTCTGTCAATCTCCACAAACCTATGAAGAAACAATTAAGCAGCTAATTTTGAAAGACCCCTTTACTAATTTGTACGCCTGTTTTCTCAACCCCGCCCCTTTTATGCAAGTGCTGTCTCGCGCTCCTTTTTAATGTTATTCTTTAAGGTTGTTTTGATGTTATTCTTTATTTTTGAGACGTTTAGTTGTGTGACATGCACTATATCTTCACTTTATTATATTCCTTTATAAATACGTTGTTACCCATACTGTGTTCAACACATCTTCAGTTGGCAAGATAGAAGTGGGCGTTTGTAAGTGTTTGATTTGCTGATAAAAAGCTGATAATTGCTTTTGCAGGGCTGCTTTAGAATGGAGTTTAAAAGGCGCAATGGAGGCCCTGCAATGGGCGGGGCTTCACAGGCCAAGAAGGGGAAAATGAACACAGAATGGGAGGATAATCCCTCCCAGTTTGAAGAGGAACTCGCTCTATTTGATGAAATGGAAATGGAGGTGGAGTCAGGGGAGGGGCAAGCAGGTCATGATGTCATTCCAGTGGGTAAGTATGTTTTGTCTGTTTCTTTGTAATTAATTAAATTGCATTTATTATTACACACACACAAAAAAAAATGTTTGTCTGCAAAATATTCAAAACAACATTGATCCATGAATACGGTTATAGTACAAAACAAAAAAGAAAAATTAAGCAAATCCCGTAATTATCTTATAGAACAAAAGAAAAAAATCTAACTACATTCTAACCTATACATACTTAAAAGCATACATACATGATCTGCCCTCTTTTGCTCAGGTGACTTATTCTCCGCTGATCTTAATCCACGTTGGAAACGACCTCACGCACCTCCTCTACAACCAAACTCAGACACACTAATTTTCCAGCAGATAGACCTGGATTACTACTTGGGTGAGACGCACACGCGCTGTCAAATGCACACATAAAACTCAATAATCTAGGTCTTTCCCTCAATGTGTTGTTGTCTGGTGTTTAGGATCTGCGTTGGCGGGAATGCCCGGGCAGGTACAGGGCAAAGTGCCCATAGTGCGCATGTTTGGTGTGACGGACAGTGGAAATAGCGTGTGCTGCCATGTTCATGGATTCGCCCCGTATTTCTATGTTCCCGCCCCCAACGGTGAGCTGCCAATTACAGGAATCTGCTCAGTGTCATTGAGATGCATTAAACACATCTTTCATGATTTCAATGGTATGTCTGTGTCTTTCTCAGGTTTTACAAATGCACACTTGGCTGAGTTTCAGAGAGAGCTGAACTCTGCTGTATTAAAGGATATGCGGTCCAATAAAGACAGTATAGCGGTCACTGTGCTGGCAGTGGACATCACCAAGAAGGAAAGTAAGTCGTCTTAGTGTAAACTTGTGTGTGTATACACTACCATTCAAAAGTTTGGGGTCGGTAATTATTTTATTTTATTTTTATTTTTTTGTTACAGTAGAAGTTATAATATTGTGAGATATTATCATAATTTAAAATAACTGTTTTCTATTTTAATACCTTACTCCAGTCTTCAGTGTCACATGCTTCAGTAATCATTGTAATATGCTGATTTGGTGCTCAAGAAACATTTCTTACTGTTATCAATGTTGGAAACAGTTGTGCTGCTTAATGTTTTTGTAGAAACCATTCGTTTTTTCATTATTCTTTGATAAATAGAAAGTTCAAAAGAACAGCATTTATATGAAATAGAAATATTTTTTACATTAGAAATGTCTTTACTGTCACTTTTGATCAATTTAATGCATCCTGTTAAATAAAAGTATAATTTTTTTTAGTTAATAGTAATTAATTTCTTTTAAACTAACAGCTTTTTAACAATATTTCAAGTGAAACTGTTTTTGTGATGTGTTATAGCTGACTGACTTTTCCCTATTTATGCTAAGGTATGTATCACTACCATGGAAGCAAACCTCTTGATTTTCTGCGCATCACCATGGCAATGCCGCGTCTGATTGCCCCGGCGAAGCGTCTCCTTGAGCAGGGTTTTAAATTTGCCAACTTCGCCACCCAGAGCTACCAGGCCTATGAAGCCAACATTGACTTTGAGATCAGGTGTGTGTTTGAAAGTTTCTGAAACCGGTGGTGTGTGGTGGACATTGTTTGCTCGACCCGATAAAGCATGCGAGGTTTGCTGTATGTGTGTGTGATGGCAGGTTCATGGTGGACAGTGATGTGGTCGGTTGCTGCTGGATTGAGCTTCCAAAAGGAAAGTACAGGCTGAGGGAGGAGAGGAGCGAAGGACAGACAGCCTCAAAATATCCAGGAAAGGTATAAACATAAAAGCAGTCAATTAAGGCATTAGAGCGATGGAAATGGGTATTGAACTGCCACACTCATGTGGTGTGTCTTTAATGTGTTTCTCTCTCAGGTGTCGCTGTGTCAGTATGAGGTGGATGTGGCATGGAATCACTTGGTCAGTCATCCAGCTGAAGAAGAGTGGCAGAGGATCGCTCCTCTCAGAGTCCTGAGCTTTGATATTGAGTGTGCTGGAAGAAAAGGCGTGTCTGTGGATTCTTGTTTTTCTCTCCTTGTTTAGGCTCTTTTAGTTTAGCTTATTCTGTGTTTGATGTGTTGGCTTCAGTGGTAGCCCGTAAAACCATGTGGTAGAAAGTTGTGTACGAAGTTGTGAATCTGACACACTGATTGTGTTGGACCTCAGTATTTCTGGTGGAAATTTTGGTATCAGTATCATCACTCTTTAGCAATCCACAAGTTCACATTTTCATTGTTTTAGATAATGTATTTTTTAACAATCAAATAAATGTTTAATACATTTTTATTGTTAAATAATTTTAAAATGTTACAATTACTTTTTTTCCTGAATCAAATAATCTAAAAACTCATTTTATGCTATTGACAATGTTATACAACTAATACATATACTTTAGTAGAGATATTAGTTGTATAGTTAGAAAACGAATGTTATACTTTTTACACCCAACTATATTTCTACCAAATTGGGTTTTATCACTTTTTGAATTTGTCCTTCAGCCTTTTAGTTAAATATATGTGTGTGTGTGTATAAATAAATAAATATATATATATATATATACATACATACTTACACTCACACACACCAACCAACCCATTTGTCAGTGTAACACATTACCAAATTAACTTTCTTAGTAGTAAGTAGTAGCCACCATGTGCCACTTGTGTGCTTGTTCTTTTGTATTATAGCCTGCTGTGTAAATAACTGAAATGTTTGTGTTACAGGTGTGTTTCCGGAGCCAAAGATTGATCCTGTGATTCAGATCGCCTCTATGGTGCAGCGTCAGGGAGAGAAGGAGCCATTTATCCGGACGGTCTTCACCTTACAGAGCTGTGCCAGTATAGTGGGCTCCCAGATTCTCTGCTTTACTCAAGAGAAACTGCTACTGCAGGTACATACTCACAGAGTATGTACCTATTGTACATATTCTTTTAAATGTAAATGTACATGGTGCAATAATAATAATAATAATGTTGGGCTGAGTTTGTAATAATAATAATGTATATGTGTGATTATCTCAGAGTTGGGCTGAGTTTGTAAGGACGGTGGATCCTGACATCATCACTGGCTACAATATCCAGAACTTTGACCTTCCGTACCTCCTCAACAGAGCTGCAACATTAAAGGTAACTTGTTTTTTACTAAGATTTATTTATTTTTATCTTTTTGTGTGTGTGTTTTGTGATGGAAAGTGAACACAAACCCAGTGGGATAAGTGGTGGCACATTGTGGTGGAAGGTTTTATATTATAATTCAGGCTGGTGAATGGTATTGTGAGCCACTATTTTCTCTCCGTAGGCGAGTTTGTTCCCGTATCTGGGCCGTGTGTGGGGCAGTAAATCGGTCCTGAAAGACTCCAGCTTCCAGAGCAAGCAGATGGGCCGCAGAGAGAACAAAACGGTCAATATGGAGGGACGTGTGCAGTTTGACCTACTACAGGTGGGCACACTTAAACTCTCAAATTGTGGCATCATATTGATTCATGACTGCACATGCTGTGACTCACCCAGTTTTCATCTGTGTTGTAGGTGTTGCTGAGGGATTATAAACTGCGCTCTTACACACTAAACGCTGTCAGTTTCCATTTTCTGCAGGAGCAGAAGGAGGATGTGCAGCATTCTATCATCACAGACCTACAGGTGCAGTCAATCAGATCTCTGTCCTATTCTTATAGCCAATCAGATCCCTCAACTCCATCTAAAGCAGTAAATCTAAACCTGTCTTTCCTTTCTCTTGTTTTTTTTGTTTGTTTTCGATTAGAATGGGAATGAGCAGACCCGCAGGCGTTTGGCTGTGTACTGTCTGAAGGATGCATATCTGCCCCTGCGCTTGCTGCAGAAGTTAATGTGCGTCATTAATTACATGGAAATGGCCAGAGTTACCGGGGTGCCCCTGACCTACCTGCTCTCTCGTGGACAGCAGATTAAAGTGGTTTCACAGCTCCTGAGACAGGTCTGCGCATGTCTCTTTGTAACACATGTTAATATAACAAACCCAGCTAACATTATGCTTAAATGTATTTTCAATGGCTTAATTATAGGCTATGAAGCAGGATCTGGTGATGCCAGTGGTGAGGACAGAGGGTGGAGAGGACTACACTGGAGCCACTGTCATAGAACCAGAGAAAGGGTTTGTACCCGCTTCCTTTGTGATCATATTTTCATTCTCAAATCAGAGAACATGTAAATCGTGTATCTTGAGGACTAAAATAAAAATTGGTCATCTAAAAATCACATAAATGCACAATCGTTTAAAAGTTAGGTGTCTGTAAATTGATCAAAAGTGACAGACATAAAAAGACACTTATAAAGTTATGAAACATTTGTATGTTGAACTTTCCACAAAAATATTAAGCAGCATAACTGTTTTCAATATTGATAATAAATGTTTCTTGAGTACCATATCATATTAGAATGATTTATGAAGGATCATGTGACACTGAAGTCTTGCAGTCTTTTCTTTCTGATAGCTAATAAAAAATGGCCTTAACTAATATTTTGTGTATTATGTAATGTAAAAATGCAATAATAAGGTGGGAACGTTGAAGAAACATTTAGATTTAGCAGATGATTTGCTTTGTAGTTGATTCACCAATGTGGAAACTGTGTGTGTGTGTGTGTTTACAGGTATTACAGTGTTCCTATAGCTACTCTGGATTTCTCCTCACTGTATCCCTCCATCATGATGGCTCATAATTTATGTTACACTACACTCCTGCAGAAAAGCCAGGTGGACAAACTTGGGTGAGAGAAGTGTGTGTGTGTGTTTGTTATGTAAAGTGTTAAAGTGATACTTTCTTCAAACTGCCTTTGTTTTTCTATTTAATTATTTATTTCCCTTTTATTTTCTCTATATATTGTGTGTGTGCATGTGCACATTTTTAGTCTGGCTCAAGAAGATTTCATCAAGACCCCGACAGGTGATCTGTTTGTGAAGAGCTCTGTGAGGAAGGGCCTTCTCCCTGAGATCCTGGAAAACCTGCTGAGTGCCAGGAAAAGGTGAGTTCAGCAATTAAAAGAAATGGAGATTGTTAAACTATTCACTGCTGATGATGAATAGTTCAGTGTAATTAAAAATGTGTTATTTTGCCTCAAATTTGTGTCTTCTGTATTTATATACTTATTTTAAAGGGACAGTTCACCCAAAAATGAACAGAACACAAATTAAGATATTTCTGATTAAATCCAAGAGCTTTCTGACCCTCAATAGACAGCAATGCAACTGACACATTCGAGGCCCAGAAAGGTAGTAAGGACATCATTAAAATAGTCCATGTGACATCAGTGATTCAACCTCAATGTTATGAAGCTACGAGAATACTTTTTGCATAGTAACGACTTTATTCAACGATTTCTTCTGTTCCGTGTCAGTCTCTGCTGCCATTCACAAGGCGCATGCGTGTAGCATTAACATTACGGTTGAATCACTGATGTCACATGGACTATTTTATTAATGTCCTTACTACCTTTCTGGGCCTTGAACGCATCAGTTGCATTGCTATCTACGCAGAGTTGGAAAGCTTTCAGATTTCATCAAAAATATCTGAATTTGTGTTTCAAAGATAAACAAAGGTCTTACGGGTTTGGAACGACATGAGGGTGAGTAATTAATGACAGAATTCTCATTTTTGGGTGAACTATACCTTTAACATCACATCATTGACTTATCAAGTCACATCATTCTTTTACCAGGATTTGAATATGAATATATATATATAGTATTTAAATTTTGACTCTTGACTCTTTGCTGTGCCTGTAGGGCGAAGGCAGAGCTGAAGAAAGAGACAGACCCCTTTAAAAAGCAGGTGCTGGATGGAAGGCAGTTGGCTTTGAAGATCAGTGCAAACTCCGTGTACGGGTTCACCGGGGCTCAGGTGGGCAAACTGCCCTGTCTGGAGATCTCTCAGGTCAGTTTCAGCACTCACACATGGACAAATACCGTCAGATGGTTTCAAACAGAGATGCTTTAAGAGGCGGTGTTTTTCTTTTTTATCTGCAGAGCGTCACTGGCTTTGGTAGGCAGATGATTGAACAGACCAAGCAGCTTGTGGAATCAAGATACACGATCTCTAATGGTTTCCAGGCAGATGCAAAGGTATTTAATCACATGAACGTGTTTTTACCTTGCACTGAAAACATGCAGTGATGCAAGTCAAATGTGTTTCAGGTCATCTATGGAGACACTGACTCTGTGATGGTGAAACTAGGTCTGGCCACAGTGCAGGAAACAATGAATCTGGGAAAGGAGGCTGCCGATTGGGTTTCCTCCCACTTCGTTCCACCAATCAAATTAGAGTTTGAGAAGGTACAGAAATAACTCCCAAGATTTCACAACAGAATCCATCAAGTATTATTCCTAAGAAGCTTAATAATCTCTTTCACACTTTTTCAGGTTTATTACCCATATCTGCTGATCAATAAGAAGCGGTACGCCGGGTTGTATTTCTCTTCTAATGCTGAACATCATGATAAGATGGACTGCAAAGGAATTGAGACCGTCAGACGAGACAACTGCCCTCTAGTGGCCAACCTTATCAACACATGCCTCCAAAACATCCTCATTGACAGGTACAAACATTGACACACTCCGAAAACCCCCATGTGCTCAGATACGCAACAGTGACGCACAAACTAACATGTGTAAGAGTGAAGACATGACTCTACAAGCCTTAACAAAAGCCATTTTTGTTTGTTAGGGTTGCAACACGCCTTGCATATACCAATACGCACATTAATTCACATGGCATGGCGATGTGTTTTGTGTTTCAGAGACCCTGATGGAGCAGTAGCTCATGCTAAAGAGGTGATCTCTGACCTTCTGTGCAACCGCATTGACATCAGTCAGCTGGTCATAACTAAAGAGCTCACACGCACCGCACAGGAGTATGCCGGCAAACAGGCCCACGTTGAGCTAGCAGAGAGGTGCGTGTTTGTTTTTATTATCTGGACTGTTAAAAATTCTCCATTCTGACACTGAAATGTGCCATTCTCCTGATTGAGACAAATCCGAGGAGTTTTTATTTACGATTATCTGAAGGGAACTGTGTATAGAACGGTTTAGATGGCATGCCTCTGTATGATGCCTGGTGTTTATAAGTACAGCTGCTTTTGTGCACAGGGATAATCATGGTAACCTCTGTATTTTTGCTTTTCCATAAGCGCCACCTACTGTCAGAGAGTAAATATGCATTTTCATTTAGATGACCATTTTTGTTCAGTACAGGGTTCGTTAGCTAAAACTAAAACCATAAGAAAACAATTTTGTTACTTGAAATAAAACAAACATGAATGGAAATTAAATCAAATATTATTATTTAAAAAATTATTTTTCCCTCAGCCGGCTGCCAAGGTAACATTTCTCATTTTTTTGTTTAACTAGAAGTAGAATAACTAAAACTAAATTAATAAATAAAAATTATATAAAATATAGTTATAATATATATTATTATATAAAAATAATGACAAGAATGCAAATAATTAAACATGTTGAATTTAAAGTGAAAAACGGAAAATATAAAATTCTAAATATTAACTAACTATAATAGTATATTAGTGATTCTAAATTAACACTGGTTTATTTTTGTTAAATTGTATTATTGAAACTTTGTTTAAATCTTTTAAAAAGTTTTTCTGGTCATTTTACAGTTTAGGATGTTATTGTAGACATTGGTATTTTTTGTTGTTGTTTTTTTTCAAATGAGTGTTGCCACCTCAATAACATGGAGCTCTATTCTAAAATGAGAACTTTCCGAAACGATTGCAGCTGCTTATTTCAAGACATTTTTAGATGAAAAATTCAGGGTTTGAAGGTATGCAAGTAGTTCACTCGAGCACAATAACACTTTTCACAAACGTGGGTTTTAGGATGCGGAAGCGTGATGCCGGTAGCGCTCCAAACCTCGGAGATCGAGTCCCGTACGTCATCATCAAAGCAGCAAAGGGAGTGGCAGCATATATGAAATCAGAGGTCAGTGTTGTGTATTGCCTGTTTTTATGTGGCGGATTTCCTGCACTGTAGTTGTTTATGTTGAGTTCTATCTCTCAGGACCCCATCTATGTGCTGGAGAACAACATCCCTATAGACACACAGTACTACCTGGAGCAGCAGCTGTCCAAACCTTTACTGCGCATCTTTGAACCCATACTGGGCGAGAGCAAAGCTGAGAGTGTGTTGCTGAGTGAGTATCATATATTAAGCTTTGAAGTTGGCGTGGAATGAAAATGATCTGTATTGAAAATGCATGTTATAGATCCTATTGTGAAAGATGCTTTCATGTTTTATTTTGGAACTTTTTTTAACCTTATGTTTCATAAAGATGTTTTGTGAAACAGTAGACTTCTCTCTGTTGATGTTTGCCAGTAATAATACTGATTTAAGTTCAGTACACTGAACAGTTCTTGCTTCATTTCAAGTTAGACATCACTCAAAGTAATGACTTGCAGTTTCTTGAAAGGTGTGTTTCATTCAGGTGAAATTGTGTGCAAAAAAAAAAAAGGTCTATTGTTCTTTGCCAGTAGTGTAGCAAAGAATGAAACAACAACTCACACAGAAGTCCCTTTCAAACAAAGCAGCTCTCTGACCCACGTGAACCCGCTGCACAATCTGTCTGGGAAAATGTTTGGCCTTCATACAAAATTTCCTATTCCTATAAAGATTCCTATTGAAAGGACTGCAAAAAATTCACCAAACAACAGTAAATGTGTGACCTTACTTTTAGTGAGTCAGACATTAATTCAGTTCCCGTTCTGGCCAGTTCAGTGATTTTGTTCAGTGAAGGATTTTTCAGACTCTTATGAGTCTTTATGAATGATTAATTAAAACAGCCGGCTCATAAGAGTATTTATTTGTGAAACTGCACTGTTTGTTCATTTTTTTTTTTTTTTAAAGTGCAGCCAGCATGAACTTCATAATAGAAAGATGTTTATATTGTTTTGTGTTATAAATTTTGATCTCATCAGATTCATTTCAAACTGCAAACTATAGTAAAAAAGGATTTCTTTCAGAAATGATTCTCCTAATACAGCTGCTTTTTCTGTGTTGTTTCAGAGGGCGATCACACGCGCTGTAAGACGGTCTTGACATCTAGAGTTGGTGGTCTCATGGCTTTCGCTCAGAAACAAAGCACATGCATTGGCTGCCGAGCTGTGCTCAAAACTGATGGTATGTATTAGGTGTGTGTGTTTAGGTCTCAGTAGTACCACAAATCACAAAACTGACGTACTTGATGTTTTCCACTCTACAGTGGCTGTATGTGACTTCTGCAAAAAGAGAGAGTCGGAGCTTTATCAGAAAGAGGTGTGTTTTTGTGTTTATATTTGTACAAATCATGGCAAACGTGATATTACTCAGTATCAGTACTCAAACACTTCATAAGTGGGGCTGAAGATTGTAGATCCGTGTCCTTTAGATCGCTCATCTGTCGACTCTGGAGGAGAAATTCTCTCGTCTGTGGACTCAGTGTCAGCGCTGTCAAGGTTCACTGCATGAAGATGTGCTGTGTACCAAGTATTTACAATATATCAAATATTCTCTATAGTATAATTACTTTTGTTGGTGGTAATGAATAAAACAATTTTTTGTTTTCTTTCTTTTTCAGTCGAGACAGCCCCATCTTTTACATGAGGAAGAAAGTGCAGAAAGATTTAGACGATCAGGAGAAGCTCGTCTCCCGTTTTGGTTGGTGATGGACGAGGATCTTTTCTTTTGCCTTCAGCTTTCTCAACATTCATTCTTCATCTTACCTCAGTCTGTCTCGCTCCGTTTTGTAAAGAATCATCATTTTCTAGTCGCTGAATAAATAAATAAAGTGCATTTTTTGTCAAATGGGTGTCTTCTCTTGGCTGATTTAACATTATACTTAAAGCTGCAGTCCGTACCTTTTGGCGCTCTTGCGGTTAATAAACCGAACTGCGTGTGTCTTGTAGATGAACATTGTAGCCGGAGCTGCTTTTCTGTTTGTCTATGACGAGTCATGCAGGTACTGTGGTGCTCCGCAGCGCTTCCCACCAGAACCAGTCTAAAATAGTCCGAATATAAAAACTTATTATTGTAGATGTACTGTAGTGATTCAGGATAAGCCAAAAACACAGTTTGGAAACTTGATTCATGATGTATTTGCTTATTATATAAATTTTGTAAATTATGAACAAAAAAAGTTGCGGACTGCCGCTTATAAATATTTTTTGATCATAGAGTTTTCTTTAATCAAAATCTTTATTCATTACAGGTCTAAGTGTGAAATGAAGGCATAATGGCTGTTCCCATAGTTATGAAAAAATACATTTATTTAATTCTAATGTCAATATTATTTTTAAAATGCTATCATCAGATGGAAATGGATTGAAATGTCTTATTTTTATCCGGAAAAAAAAAGTAATCGCAGTAATGGTGACCAGGTTTTGGGCTTTAAGTAAATCTGTTATCTGAGATTCAACTCATAGCTTTTGTCTTAAAAATGATCCTTTACCGTAAACCTACTTTTGTAACGATTTTTTTTTTTCAGTTCAGCAGCGTTCAGAAACCAAGGGGAAAGAGAGAAAAAAAAATCAAACATCACCCTAGGCAATATTTTATATATCCCATATATTGCATTCATGCATGTTTTGGTTTCTGTCATTATATTCCTAAGTCCAAGCTATATGCTTAAGGGTTACATACAGGTATTTGAAATTCCACATGGATAATACCAGAACAAGAATCTTTCTCAGGCAACCTAGGTCATATGGTGAAATTATAGGAATAATTTTTTAAAAAAGGATTATTTCTTGCTAACAGTTCCTCATTGTTTTAACTTAAGCAACTGTTTTTGTCTCTTAAAGCTACTTTTGGCCAAAACCGTGTATTACTCAAGAGCACTTACTACTGTACATGTGGCCATATATAGCACATATCAGATTTTTGAGATTTTGAGAATGACATTTCAAAAATACACACAAAAAAATCTCACTAGATCAGCTTTTCTGATTATATTAAGAAAAAAAACGTACGACTGCTCTGGTATGACCATAATAGCACATTCTATACCTGTTGTAACACTTAAAGCAGATATAATAACTGAAAAGTTCAGTTTCAACTACAATTGGAGGTTTGAATATTGAGGAAATCACAGTCATCTAGCCAAAAGTCTCTTTATTCACAAAACGTATAACTACAGTTATCAATGTGGCAAAGGCAATGCATCAATCACAAGTTTTGGTCACGTGTTTAGCCTGAACCAAAACCATTACTGTCTCTCCTGTCAATCTTAAAAAAAAAATAAAATAAATGTCTCGCCCTCCCAACCAAGCCTCATCACAGGTGGGAACAACTGGCATGTTACACAATTCATCATAATACATGAAATGTTAATGTCCAATACAATGCTGGTCTATGTACTGAAATGATTCAATATTAACGGTTACAAAAATACAGGATTTTACCATAAAATACTGCTTGATTTTTTTCTGCATTTCATAATTATAGAAGGTCTACATTAGGTGTAGGACAGCTAAGTTTTAGTCCAAGCCATGACAACAATAGTAACCTGGAGAGAAATTGATCAAATGTAAATTTTGTACAAAGAAAAACAGGGTGACAACTACAGAAACCCCATTTGATGGAGCAAGTACTAAAAATTACATTAGTGGCTCTAATGTGCTTTCTCACAGGCCACTAAAACTTTAGGGGACTTCTGAGCTTCCTCTTTCCCGACCACTGTTAACAGAAGCACACGGATGTGCTGACTGGCTCACAAAGTTTTGAAGAGATGAGATGTGATCAGGCTTACTTAAAAACACTTACCCATTACCGACAAAGTATATCCCTTCACCACCTGATGAATTTGTTATAAACAAGATTCCTTGCTGCTGTGACTCTAAAATACAACTGTAAAACTATGACACACATCGGGTCTTTTTAGCACAGAAGGGGAAGCAGCAGCTCAAAGTTGACGAGTCCACTTGAGACTAGACGAATTTGGAAATATGTCTTTTCCAAAGTAATTCCACAGTTGCTCGATTCTCACTGAGGTCGCATGCGCGCGCACATACATACAAACACATACAACAGCCAGTCAGGTTCCTATTCCTCAAAGGCTGGTGGAGTAAGAGAGTGGTAAGAAAAGGAAATGGGGTGTGTATGTATGTGTAATGCTACAGTAGTGTGTGTGCGTGTGTGTGTGTGTATGTGGCCTTGAGTGCATTGCTATCACGGGGGTGGCAGTGCGAGGCTGTACGCGTGTAGCGCTATAAAAGAGTGCAGCGTCTCTGTGTGTGCTTTTTGCTCTTCTTATTGCTGCGGTTTGTCTCCTTGTATCTTCGGATCTCCCGCACGAGAGAGTAAAATGCCTCCTCAACTCCCTGCAGACAGAAAAAGACAAGCCAGATCTACAACTAATGGTGCCAAGGAGAAATCACAAAAGTTTTGGTTGTCAAAACGTCTAATGCACATTATGAAATGACAAACATGATACTTTTACTCTGATTTGCCCCCAGAAAAATAAACAAATGCACACTCGTCCTGTCATCACCATCATTGTGTCTTCAGGTTTGCTGACATGCTTCTGGAGGGTTGGGTTTTGGAGAGGGCGTGTGACTGAAGTCTAGTGTAAACTCTTTTATCATCTCAAATCTTATCAAACTGCTGTGAAATATTCTGCTTGATTAGTGTGCTCGGTTTCTCAATCACTTGGTGTGATATTTCATCATCTAATGCAGCCATATTCATTCATGTTTAAGGAACATTCACACAGAACATGTTTTTGCATTCCATTGCGCTGCTATTCCATTGTTGTTGTTGTTGTTTTTTTGTAAAATCTGCTAGATGTTTGATTGTTGCACTTGCATCTCTCATCTTTTGCAGAGTCTCACATGACACCGTGTTCTAAAAACACAGCACTCGAGCAAGTAGTACAAAAAATTAAAAAAATGGGCAAAAGTTGGCCCATGATGAATTTGATTTGGCCCACTATGGCATTTCACAAGAGAGGGGAAGAACAAGAAAAAGTCTTTCATAGAAGCACATCAGCCTTATTAATTTATCTTTTTGTTTTAACCTTTTGTTGTTTCATTTTTATGTTTTATGTTAACATTTAGTTTCATTTTTGGCCCACTGTAGTAAACTGTTTGGGCATAGATCTTGCGTCCACTCCACTGTCCTGTGTCTCGTATTTTTAAAATGCAAAAATGTGTTCTGTGGCGCTACGGGCGTCCCGAGTTCGAATCCCAGCTCGAAGACCTTTCCCAATCCCACCCCCTTCTTCTCTCTCTCCCACTTCCCTTCCTGTCATTTCATTTTTATGTTTTATGTTAACATTTAGTTTCATTTTTGGCCCACTGTAGTAAACTGTTTGGGCATAGATCTTGCGTCCACTCCACTGTCCTGTGTCTCGTATTTTTAAAATGCAAAAATGTGTTCTGTGGCGCTACGGGCGTCCCGAGTTCGAATCCCAGCTCGAAGACCTTTCCCAATCCCACCCCCTTCTTCTCTCTCTCCCACTTCCCTTCCTGTCATTTCTACACTATCCTATACTAATAAAGTGTTTTTAAAAAAACACGCTGTGTTTCTAGAATTGTGTGTCATGTGCGAGATGCTGCAAAAGACACGAGATGTGAGCACAATGGTCAAATGCTCCTGTCTAGCAGAAGTTTACACAGAAAAACAATAGAAAAGCAGAGCAGTGGAATGCAAGAAACTGTTTTGTGTTACTTTAAAATCAGTGCCACACACCTGTCGCGTCTTGGCAGATGTTTCGACAAATGGGACCCCGTAACTTCTGGCGAGCTCTTGGGCTTGACGCGTCTCTACAGTACGAGAGGCCAGGTCACTTTTGTTCCCCACCAGCACCATCGGGACATTGTCGCTGTCTTTGACACGGTTTATTTGCTCCCTGCACAGAAACAAAGCACAACACGGTTGATTTTTCCACACAGAGTGATTTGTGAAATTCTACTAGGCATTTCTCTAGTCCCACAATGGTTTCCTTACTCATCAACTTTAAATCACATAAAAAAAGGAAGTTTGTATATCAATGCAGTTCAGTGGCGTCATCCTACTGAATTGCATCCTGTTTCTTTTTTAGCTTAAAATCAGTCTAGCAACATTTTATCATATTCTAAGGTTTCAGGAAGTAAAAAGCTTTATTTGCGGTTAGTCGACACAGACCCATCATGCAGTCTAGGTACACAAATCCAAGATATAATATAAGAGTGTTAAAAGGACAGTCCACCCAAAAATGTTTCACTTTAACAAAAGTGAATGGAACCCGAAACTGTTAGGTTACCAGCATTCTTCCAAACATCTTTAATGTTCCACAGAGGAAAATAGGTCATGCAGGTCTGGAATGACATGAGTGTGAGTAAATAATGACAATCTTCATTTTTAGATGGATTATCTTATTGTCTGAAATAGGGCTGCACGATAAATCGAAATGGAATCGAGATCGCGATTCGACAGAAGCTGCGATTGTCATGCGTATCTTTCAGTGAAGCACGGTTCTGTGATCAGCAGTAAATCTCCATCCAAAGGCCAGAGGGCGCTCTCGCGCTGAAACTCCAAATACGCCTTGCAGAAGAAACCCAGAAAATGCCTATCTGCAGCTGAATAAACAGAAGATTCAACTGCTTTCATTGATTCAACGTGACTAATAAACACAAAGACTATTTGATGGTAACCAATGCCGAATATTGTTTACATATATCAGTTTGTCCACATGTGTTTGGCTATGTACCTGTAAAGATGTACGTCCTCAAAGGACTTGGCGTTGTTGATGGCAAACACACACAGAAAGCCCTCTCCTGTCCTCATATACTGATCTCTCATGGCACTGTACTCCTCCTGACCAGCGGTGTCCAGGATGTCCAGCAAACACGTCTCTCCGTCAATCACAACCTGCTTTCTGTAAGAATCCTGCATGGAATAGACATAAAAAGAACTTTTTGTCCATACTATGGAAGTCAACAACAAAACAGAAAACAAAACAGTTTGATTACCAACATTCTTCAAAATATCTTGTTTTGTGTTCCACAGAAGAAAGAAATTCATGCATGATTGAAATGAGGGGGAGTAAAAGATGACAAATTTCATTTTTGGTTGGAATACCCTTTTAAAGAAGGTGAACTCTTACCTCAATAGTGGGGTCATACTCGTCTACAAAGTGATTCTGAATGAGCTGGATGGTCAGAGCACTTTTCCCAACGCCACCAGCCCCGACAACTACCAGCTTGTATTCTGTCATTCTGGATGGAAGAAAGAGAAGGTGGATGGGGAGAGGGTTAGAAACAGAAAATAGCAGTATCATTGGATTTAATCAGGAGCAAATTAGGAAAAACATAACCTTTACAGATACAAGCTTCTCACTCTGACTGATACACTTATACAAATTATGGCAGCGTTAAAAGACTGAACACAAAAAGGATAAGTCGCTCTTCACTTTCACTGTATGGAAAACAAATGCAGTGAAAGTGAATGGTGACTGGGGCTGTCATTCTGCGTAACATCTCCTTTTGCGTTCCACAGAAGAAAGAAAAGTCATACGGGCTTGGATCAACATGAGGGTGGGTAAATGATGACATAATTTTCCTTTTTTTGGGTGAACTGTTCCTTTAATAACTGGAAAAGAACATACATATTACATAAAATGGTTGACTGGGATTTTAAGTTGCTGCATTATCAACAAATCATATTTAAAGACATTTAAGACTGTGGTTTAAGATAACGTTTAAACAGTTCCTATCACATTTTTTTACATTTACAAGCTCTTTATAGCTTTATCTCAACTTCTATCAACAGGTAAGAAGTTATTTATCGGCTTATTTGTGTATTTTACCTCGTGAGTGGTTGTTAAATCAGTTCGGCTCGCCCAAACGAAGCGCTTCGAGATGAATTAGTATTGAATGAAGTCCAAGGATTAGCCCCTGAGCCACATTACGATCGACCAGACTAACTAAACTCTCCCGAGAGTCGAAGACAGGCTGGAAGTATTCGGGCTGATGAAAATCCACCCGTAAAAACACCAAAAATTCTTCTTATCTTAACTATGTTTCTCCAGTCTGTTCAAATTTTACGAAAACCCACATAAATCCACCCGTAGAGGAATTAGCTCCTCTCGGCTAAGACTCTCCCAGATTCACTGAGGGCGAGGAGGAGGCGGGATCACTGGAGGAGATGACCAGTGAGATTTAGCCGGCCTGTCAGATTTTTTAATTCTATTGGGCGAGGAATAAACGGAAGTAAGTATTGACCAATGGTAGTGCAATACCTCTTTCCAATTTCTCACTGATGTCCCGCCCCGTGAATTTGGACCAATCGGATTCGTTTTACATATTAAAAGGCCAGAGATGCACGTCAAGCCATCAAAGGTCCTCAAATAAAAGGAAAGAGTACTACATTATAAATTTAATTTTAGCTAAATTTCATATTCATAAGTGTAAGTACAGTAAAATCAATCCTTTATTTTGGGTTCTTGAAAAAGAAATTCAAATTTATGTTAAGACTATTTTTTTATTTACATAATAAGAAAGCAATTAAGACGGTCTCCATTTGTAAGTCCTTCAACATATTTACATAATGTTTAACCCACACCCTGGCAGTTGATGTATTTTGTATACATATTTAGTATTTTATATATTTTTTTTTGTTTGTGTTTTATGATTTCATGTGTATTATTGTAGTCCTAACTGTACTTTGACTGTGTTTATTGAAGTAAAAAAAAAAAACTAAAAGCCATCAAAGGTCTCCGCTGAACACCTAGCCCTTAAAGGAAAATAAAATATATACCTCAGAAAGTACATTTAGTGCTAGTTTCCTAAACCTAATGCCTCGTTGTATTTGCAAATAAAGCATTTGGCAAATAATAATTTTATTATCATTACTTAGTTGTCACTTAAGTCTGCAGAGGGTTTACAATCCATTAAAGGGTAAACGTAGTCAATTGCTAAAGTCTAATAAGTAATGTAATAAATAATAACAAAAAATGTTCCCAATAAAACAAAATCATTGTGTAGAGCAGGGGTGCCCAACCCTGTTCCTGGAGATCTACCTTCCTGCAGAGTTCAGTTCCAACCCTGATCAAACACACCTGTCTGTAATTATCAAGTGCTCCTTCAGATCCTAATTAGTTGGTTCAGTTGTGTTTGATCAGGGTTGGAGCTGAACTCTGCAGGAAGGTAGATCTCAAGGAACAGGGTTGGGCACCCCTGGTGTAGAGCATTTAAACAACTAATTTGTGTAATGTTTTTGCCTTTTCCTTATTATTATGCATTCTTTTTTTATATACGCGTAAATGTGTATGTCTGTAATTTAATGTTACCAATTGTTTGGCAATGTAAAGCCTTTTACCAAATCTACTTGAATCTGAATATGGTAAAATATAAAGCGCTATTATTTTAGCTTATTTTTAGTTTACTCGTTTTAACCACTAGATGTCACTGACAACACAACAACAACAAAAAACTCTCTGGTGCAAAGATGCTTTCTTTCTCTCTCTGAATGACAGATGGATAGAGGGATTATCTTGGTGATTTTAGGCAAAGATTAGAGAACAGCAGATGCCCTTCTGTGGGTGGAGAGGAGCATTAGGGAGGGTGAATAAAGGTATAAACTGGAAAAAAAAAACTGATGAGCGTGGCGTGCACGTGGGCAAGTAATCAGAGTGATGCTGGAAAAAATAGAATTTGGCTTGTATTGTGATGCAGATTCATACAAACACATCGCCTACCACACGTCTGCTATCTCGAGCAGTTTCTTGTGCCTGTTTGATCGGTTATTAGTGCAAAGAATAAATAATACACAGTTTATACATTTAATTCGTTTTATTGTACACAGGGAATTTTCACATATACAATTTGTACACATTTTTAAATGATATTATTATTATTATTTCAGTTTTTCCTACAAAGGGAAAACATGTTTTTTGTTGTTTTGTTTATATTGTGCTGACAAGTCAAGTTACATTTAGGAAAACAAAATAAAGAAACAAATGAAAGATTCAGGAAATAAGCGCAACAAATTACAAACACATGAAGCAGAATAACACCAAATTAAAGGGCAGAATCAGTTGGTCAATAATTAATCATCCTCTTTCCATTCCCTAATGCTGTTTTCTGACTGATTCCCTAAGATCATACTGCACTGACTGAATGGCCTCTAAATGGATGCACATGATGAAATCTGCATATGCTGAGAATACAACCAACTCATCAACTTCTCAGAATTTCGGCACTTACTGACAGAATTTTCATTTTTGGTGACTGTCCCTTTAAGGATATCATGTATAAGTGCACAAACTTATGATCAAATAAATGTCTACACGTCCATTGATTTGCTTCAACCCTTTTACCATTTAAAGCACTGGATAAAACAAAAGGAACTGTGCACAATATGGAAACTTACACATACACACTTCTCAGAATTTCGGCACTTACACCTTGTAATTCACCTGGCATTTTCTGTGTTTGTGCGTGTGGATATATTTTGACTCGTGGCATCAGCATCAGCAATGTAAGTTCCCATGTATACCTTTTGGATAAAAGTGTCTGTAAATGCATAAATGTAATGTGTAAATGATTATAAGTTTGCCTGGCAGTAATATCAGTAAACCTTCAACGTGCGCAAAATAGATTCATCCACAGATTTATTGAATATGTGTGCATGTGTGTAAGCTTGTGAAAACGACTATATGTGACTAATATAGTACATCAAAGGATGAAAACACGCTTGTGCACTGACCCAATGAGGATCTGGGTCGTTTAAACTTGCACACACATTCAGTCATGTTTAAAGAATAGTTTAGGCCAAAATGAAAATTCAATCATTATATATTAAACCATATATTTAAAATATTTAAAATTAAATTTTCATTTTTGGTGACTGTCCCTTTAAGGATATCATGTATAAGTGCACAAACTTATGATCAAATAAATGTCTACACGTCCATTGATTTGCTTCAACCCTTTTACCATTTAAAGCACTGGATAAAACAAAAGGAACTGTGCACAATATGGAAACTTACACATACACACTCACCATGAGCACACACACACACAGAGAAGCTCATATACTGTATACTCGTACACCACAACCATGAACATGTCTAATATCGCTGTGTCATTTTAAGTGCATTACAGTGATTTTGTCAGGAAGCCTAAAATACTGAACATATAATTCACAGAGCACCGCTGTATTCTCAATCTGAAACCCAAATGACTCGCATCAACACACACACACACTACAGTGGGTATGTTTATAGAACAATCATCACATAATCTGATCATCAGTTTGGAAACTCATTTGCTCTGTTGCTTATTCACACACTCACACATTCACTCACTCTCTCTGTTTATTTACTCCATATTGATCTTTATTCCTTTAACTCTTAGATATAGACTCTGTTTCTTCCAACTATGTGAGCTCTATCTCTCCCTCTCCGCCATATAAATAACTATTTGTCCCGACCGGTTGAACATATTCTTCTGTTTTATCCCAATCTGATACCCATCCTGCCCCAGCACCTCCTCCGTTCGGACCACCAGCATGGGGATTGTTTATAGCTCCGTACTGTCCTCCAGTCCTGTACAGCTCTTCCGTTTCATTGGCCAGTTCGTCCTCTTCCAGAATGCCACACTTCTCCTCACTGGTATTCTCAGCATCCGCCCATGGCTGCTTCTCACCTGACGCAAAGATCCCTGAGAACATATTCAAATCCAGCATTTCAGGAGAGAAATGACAAAAGTAATTTAGAATATTCATTATATGTGGAATAAAAAGAGATTTAACATGTTTGCATGTTGAAATTATGATTTGCTGAACACAACATACCATAAAAGATCACACCCCCATAATGCACCAGTGCTGCAATGAGGAAGACATACTGCCACTCTTCACGTGTCTACAGGCAAAAATAAATAAATAAAGCTAATTAACAATAATATAAACTATAGAAATCAATTATTTGACATGTGAAGGTTGTGTGGTATTAGTATGTACCTTATGTTTGGTCATGGCTCCAACTATGAGAGGACACACCATTCCTGACAAAGTTCCCACTCCATTGGAGATTCCCATCAAGATGCTGGCATAACGTGGAGCAATGTCAAGATGATTCACATTAAACCCTGAAAGGGAAAGAGAAACGTATTTTTCATACATGCATCTTAACAAGTATCTAAAACTGCACATTCATATCTTGCCTAAACTGCAACTTTGATTCTCACAATTGTGACCTTATATCTCACAATCACACTTTATTTCTTTTAATGTGACTTTAAATTTTGTAATTGTGACTTTGTCTCACAATGTTACTTCATATTTCACAATGTCACTTTTATTTTTGATTTTATTCATTATCATACAATTACTTTTATATTTAAAAAAAACAGAAATAGGCTTCCATTGAAGATATAGTACCTGAGAACTAAGGATAATATTTGGCCTCAATGGATGCAGCACAGTTATATACAGTACTGTTTGAGGTCAATAAGTTTTATTTTTCAAAAGTTTGTATATATATATTTTTTAAAGAAATTAATACTTTGCAAAGATGCATTAAATTAATCAGGAGCAACAGTAATATTTTTCAAAAGTTTGGGGTCAATAATATATATATATATATTTTTAAAGAAATTAATACTTTGCAAAGATGCATTAAATTAATCAGGAGCAACAGTAATATTTTTCAAAAGTTTGGGGTCAATAATATATATATATATATTTTTAAAGAAATTAATACTTTGCAAAGATGCATTAAATTAATCAGGAGCAACAGTAAAGACATTTACAATATTCTGAAAGATGTATAATCAAGAATCCTGAAACAAAAAGTATCATGTTTACACAAAAATATTAAGCAGCTGTTTTTAACATTGATAATAAGAAGATAATGTTTCTTGAGCACCAAATCAGCATTTTGAAGGATCATGTGGCACTGATGGCTGGAGTAATGATGCTGAAAATTCACTTTATTTCATTCATTTTAGTTTACATTTTTAAAAATTGTAATAATATTTCACAATATTACTGTTTTATTTGTATTTTTGATCACATGAATGAGCATAAGAAATTCAAAACATGAAAAAATCTTATTGAGCCCAGACTTTTGAATGGTAGTGTGCACAAAAGCTAAGTAAATTCTTAAGTGTGTTTTGTCTTAAATCTTTTCTTTTACTAACCTGAAATTGCAAATCCACTGAAACCAACCGCCAGTACAAGGAAAGAAATAGCTATTACTTTGGTATGTGAGAAACCAACAACCAAGAGTAGAGTGGCTTCCATTCCAAACCCTAAAACACACACAGACACACACAACAGTACAGTCTCTTGGATACAGCATACAAGGTTTACTGTGGGTCAGAGTATACCTGTGCCGTCCATTTCCTGCATGCTCTGGTGCATCTGTCTCTGTGTTGTGCATGTTTGTATGTTGTGTGTGCAGACGATTGTGAGAGACTGAGTGTGTCATGCAATGATGCATCAGTGATTATTGCCCCAGCTGCCATTGCAGGACCAGACAAAGCAAAAATAGGCAGATAATCTGACTTGCGTCTCACACACATATACAGTTTCTGACTCAGCACACGCTCTGTTGATTAAAACACACTTTGTGTGCTTTTGACATTTATGACATTTATTAAAGGGGAAGTTTACCCCAAAAATACAAATAAAATAAATAAATAATTCTGTCATATTATGGGTATTTATTCAGGCTCATGTCATTCTGTTGGTCCTATGCTAGTGCTAAAAGGTAAACAAACAAAAAAAACATAAGGGTGAGTAAATAATGACAGATTTTTTTTATTTTTGGGGTAAAATTAAAAATTAGATTTTTTTTTCCTTATCTACGTCTTACCTCCACAGTTCATGAGTTTACGGACATTCGTTGTGGTCATTATATTATGTGTTCTCATGTAGTCAGCAAGTTGTCCTCCAATTGGCACGATAATGGTCATCACTAAATGAGGAAGTGCAGACACCATCCCCACCTGAGCGACAGAAGGAACAAAAAGATTAGTTATTGAACAAAACATCTTCATCCACCTGCACAATACTGCATTATATGTGTGCATACTGTGTTTCTCAGCTGGTTTTGTTTTAGGACAAACATTTTACTTATAAACTCTTTAAAGGTAACTACAAATTATTTATAAATTACTATATGCTGTTGCATTTTATTGTTTATATTTAGCATTGCCTTTTCCTGCAGTCTGCAACCCTTCATACCAGACATGTGATTTATTTTTGGGTTGTGGCCCACCAGTTAAGAAGCACTGTTGTAGAGCATCACCAATTTAAGTGTGTGTGTGTGTGTGTGTGTGTGTGTTTCACCTTGCTGATTTGAAAGCCAAACACATCCTACTATATGCTGTTGCATTTTATTGTTTATATTTAGCATTGCCTTTTCCTGCAGTCTGCAACCCTTCATACCAGACATGTGATTTATTTTTGGGTTGTGGCCCACCAGTTAAGAAGCACTGTTGTAGAGCATCACCAATTTAAGTGTGTGTGTGTGTGTGTGTGTGTGTGTTTCACCTTGCTGATTTCAAAGCCAAACACCTCCTCGAAGTAAGCGGGCTGGCTGATGAGGAGCAGGTAGAAGGTCCAGCTTCTGCAGAAGTTGGCCACGATGATGGCATACACCGGCATGGAGGTAAAGAAGTGCCGCCAGGGAGTTTTAAATTTCTGCAGGGTAGCGAAAAACCAGAGGTCGAACATATCCAGAATAGTGCAGCAAGCAGCAATTAGAGAGATGAGAAATGAGAGAAGATTTAGAGTGTGTGTTGTGTTGTGTTGTGTTGTGTTGTGTGTGTGTGTGTGTGTGTGTGTGTGTGTGATAGCGGGGGATGTGTGGAAAAGTGATTGAAGAAGAAAGAAAAAGAATGCCTGTGTTTGTACCTGCAGAGAGTTGACCAGGCCGGCGGTTTCCCCGATGGCATCCTCAATGTACTTCCTCTCCTCTGGTGAGATGGTTGGGTGAACAGCTGGACTCTCATAGGAAACTAGAATCCAGAAGAGATACCAGAATATCCCAACACTCCCTGTGAGGAGAGAAAAGGATGATAAGAATTATTATATATAATGAAAATTATATATTATATATACACTAAAGTATAAGCTTGGGGTCTGTTTTTGGGGTCATTGGCGTGATTTTTAAAATGTTTTTGAAAGATGTTTCTTACAATCACCAAGGCTGTATTTATTTGATAGAAAATACAGTAAAAATCTGTAATATTGTGAAATATTTTTACAAATTAAAATAACTGTTTTCAATTTCAATATATATGTAATTTATTAAATATATAATTACATTTATTAAATATATAATTTATTATATATTTCAATATTAAAATGTAATTAATTCAAAGCTGAATGGCAAAGCTGAATTTTCAGCATCATTACTCCAGTCTTCAGTGTCTCATGATCCTTCAGAAATCAATCTAATATGCTGATTTGATGCTTGATGATTCTTTGATGAATATAAAGTATAAAAGAACAGCATTTATTTGAAAAAGAAATGTTTTGTAACATTATAAATGTCTTTACTGTCATATTTGATCAATTTAATGCATCCTTTCTGAATAAAAGAATTAGAAAAATAAACTGACCCTAAACGTTTGAGTGATAGTGTGTGTATATTGTATATTATATATTAAAGTGTTCGCTATTAATTGGTTCATTAAATAAACAAAAGTTTTATATAAAATATTATTGTATGTAATTAAAATAATGTGTATATGCTACTTACCATACACATAAAACACTGAGGACCATCCAGTGTACTGGACCAAGACTCCAGCCAAAGGCATTGCAACAACAGCACCGGCATATGAACCTATAACATACAGTTTCTTAGTATGTTTCCTCTTATTAGTGCTATTCACTAACATTATCATCAATGTCAGCTTTTTACAAAATCAAAACTTGATTCAAGGTTCAAATAATCACAAAAATATATAAATTCTATTGATTACAAGGTTTATATAATTTATGGATTCAAATGATCGATAGACATCTTACCACAGAATGCTGTTGTTGCCAATCGACTTCTTTCAAGCGGCGGAGCCCATTTGGCCCAGATGCCGTGACATGCAGGATATGACACACCCTTCCAGTAGAGTAATAAACTGATTTAATGTATATATATAACCATGATGGTAACACACACACAAAAATCCTTAGTGTGATGCTATGTATTGGGACTAATAAAACATTAATATTTCCGACTACTTCAGATCCACACAAATCCACGCATGCACACAGATGGCATACCTCCACAAGCCCCTGGCAAATCCTGACCATGATAACACACCCATAGTGAACTCTTGCTGCTGCTGGGATCAGCATATTCAGCATCGACGTGGCCACAATGGCAAAGCCAAACACCCTGAGACCAAACACACATGCAGTAGTCAACTGAGGCCTAATCCCAATGAAATACCATGCTAATATCTCATCACATGGGGCTGGGGAAAAAAGGTTTTATTTTTGACATTTGCTCTACACACACTGTCATTATATAATTTTATTATAATTATATAATTTTTTCATTATATATGGGGTAGGTTGTTGCAATGCAACAAGAGCCAGATCAAAAGACAACACACATTGACTCAAGATTGACTCATTTTCACTCTCTGATCACATTACCTGTTAGCAGCAAACTTTTGACAGATGAATCCCCCAGGTATTTGTGTGACGATGTAACCCCAGAAGAATGAGCCGTGTATCATCCCTACCGTCTCGGGGTCCCATGTGAACTGAGCAGCCTGGGTGGGAAAAGAGAGAGTCAAACTCCTTGCATCTAACTTATATTCAAAAGCTTTCTGTGCAAAATCTGAGAATACTGTCGCATACCTTGTCAGTTCAGGTTTTAATCAATAAAAAATGATTACGCGCTATTCTTCAAAGCATCAAATAACCTGAATTAACCTCAGTCACTTTTTCTGTGTCATGTTACATTTACAAACAAGGGAAGGGGGGAATGTGAGAAAGAAGTAAAATAATCAACAAAGTAGTAAAATAAAAAATATAAAACTAAATATATAAGTAAGATAAGCCTAATAATAATAATAATAACAGATCATAAAATAAATTGATCAAAATTTGTATAATAATAATAATACATATTTTTAAAATAATATCATTATTAAAAATCTTATTTTCTCTATCAATTTGATTTTCTCAGTCTATTTATGGGGTAATTGCATAGCTGTGTGAAATTCTACAGGGAAACCTCACGGTGCACACTATGTAGAGACAAAAATCTAACTGGTTAATGTTAGTAAACTGGAATTTGAAGTGACCGAGTCAATTTGCATATATTTATGTATGCTTGTATTTAGATATTGATGTTATTGGCATTATTGACATATTGACATAGCATATCAAACTGACAGTAGGCTCTATGTTGATGTACCTTTATTTCTTATAAACCTGTGTTGTATCTATCCATGCGTAATGAATCTAATTTTTATCTTAAATTTTAAAATATGCCCCTTAATAAACTCAGAAATGCCCAATTTCTTCATTCTGTTTCCATTAATTTTCTT
>NW_015625586.1:301078-306335 GCF_001515625.1 Sinocyclocheilus rhinocerous
GTGTTGTGTTGTGTGTGTGTGTGTGTGTGTGTGTGTGTGTGTGACAGAGGGGGATGTGTGGAAAAGTGATTGAAGAAGAAAGAAAAAGAATGCCTGTGTTTGTACCTGCAGAGAGTTGACCAGGCCGGCGGTTTCCCCGATGGCATCCTCAATGTACTTCCTCTCCTCTGGTGAGATGGTTGGGTGAACAGCTGGACTCTCATAGGAAACTAGAATCCAGAAGAGATACCAGAATATCCCAACACTCCCTGTGAGGAGAGAAAAGGATGATAAGAATTATTATATATAATGAAAATTATATATTATATATACACTAAAGTATAAGCTTGGGGTCTGTTTTTGGGGTCATTGGCGTGATTTTTAAAATGTTTTTGAAAGATGTTTCTTACAATCACCAAGGCTGTATTTATTTGATAGAAAATACAGTAAAAATCTGTAATATTGTGAAATATTTTTACAAATTAAAATAACTGTTTTCAATTTCAATATATATGTAATTTATTAAATATATAATTACATTTATTAAATATATAATTTATTATATATTTCAATATTAAAATGTAATTTATTCAAAGCTGAATGGCAAAGCTGAATTTTCAGCATCATTACTCCAGTCTTCAGTGTCTCATGATCCTTCAGAAATCAATCTAATATGCTGATTTGATGCTTGATGATTCTTTGATGAATATAAAGTATAAAAGAACAGCATTTATTTGAAAAAGAAATGTTTTGTAACATTATAAATGTCTTTACTGTCATATTTGATCAATTTAATGCATCCTTTCTGAATAAAAGAATTAGAAAAATAAACTGACCCTAAACGTTTGAGTGATAGTGTGTGTATATTGTATATTATATATTAAAGTGTTCGCTATTAATTGGTTCATTAAATAAACAAAAGTTTTATATAAAATATTATTGTATGTAATTAAAATAATGTGTATATGCTACTTACCATACACATAAAACACTGAGGACCATCCAGTGTACTGGACCAAGACTCCAGCCAAAGGCATTGCAACAACAGCACCGGCATATGAACCTATAACATACAGTTTCTTAGTATGTTTCCTCTTATTAGTGCTATTCACTAACATTATCATCAATGTCAGCTTTTTACAAAATCAAAACTTGATTCAAGGTTCAAATAATCACAAAAATATATAAATTCTATTGATTACAAGGTTTATATAATTTATGGATTCAAATGATCGATAGACATCTTACCACAGAATGCTGTTGTTGCCAATCGACTTCTTTCAAGCGGCGGAGCCCATTTGGCCCAGATGCCGTGACATGCAGGATATGACACACCCTTCCAGTAGAGTAATAAACTGATTTAATGTATATATATAACCATGATGGTAACACACACACAAAAATCCTTAGTGTGATGCTATGTATTGGGACTAATAAAACATTAATATTTCCGACTACTTCAGATCCACACAAATCCACGCATGCACACAGATGGCATACCTCCACAAGCCCCTGGCAAATCCTGACCATGATAACACACCCATAGTGAACTCTTGCTGCTGCTGGGATCAGCATATTCAGCATCGACGTGGCCACAATGGCAAAGCCAAACACCCTGAGACCAAACACACATGCAGTAGTCAACTGAGGCCTAATCCCAATGAAATACCATGCTAATATCTCATCACATGGGGCTGGGGAAAAAAGGTTTTATTTTTGACATTTGCTCTACACACACTGTCATTATATAATTTTATTATAATTATATAATTTTTTCATTATATATGGGGTAGGTTGTTGCAATGCAACAAGAGCCAGATCAAAAGACAACACACATTGACTCAAGATTGACTCATTTTCACTCTCTGATCACATTACCTGTTAGCAGCAAACTTTTGACAGATGAATCCCCCAGGTATTTGTGTGACGATGTAACCCCAGAAGAATGAGCCGTGTATCATCCCTACCGTCTCGGGGTCCCATGTGAACTGAGCAGCCTGGGTGGGAAAAGAGAGAGTCAAACTCCTTGCATCTAACTTATATTCAAAAGCTTTCTGTGCAAAATCTGAGAATACTGTCGCATACCTTGTCAGTTCAGGTTTTAATCAATAAAAAATGATTACGCGCTATTCTTCAAAGCATCAAATAACCTGAATTAACCTCAGTCACTTTTTCTGTGTCATGTTACATTTACAAACAAGGGAAGGGGGGAATGTGAGAAAGAAGTAAAATAATCAACAAAGTAGTAAAATAAAAAATATAAAACTAAATATATAAGTAAGATAAGCCTAATAATAATAATAATAACAGATCATAAAATAAATTGATCAAAATTTGTATAATAATAATAATACATATTTTTAAAATAATATCATTATTAAAAATCTTATTTTCTCTATCAATTTGATTTTCTCAGTCTATTTATGGGGTAATTGCATAGCTGTGTGAAATTCTACAGGGAAACCTCACGGTGCACACTATGTAGAGACAAAAATCTAACTGGTTAATGTTAGTAAACTGGAATTTGAAGTGACCGAGTCAATTTGCATATATTTATGTATGCTTGTATTTAGATATTGATGTTATTGGCATTATTGACATATTGACATAGCATATCAAACTGACAGTAGGCTCTATGTTGATGTACCTTTATTTCTTATAAACCTGTGTTGTATCTATCCATGCGTAATGAATCTAATTTTTATCTTAAATTTTAAAATATGCCCCTTAATAAACTCAGAAATGCCCAATTTCTTCATTCTGTTTCCATTAATTTTCTTAAACTCGAATGGATGATCTTTATTAATGTGACACTGACCACTATGACAGGTTTCTTTCCGTAGTAAATGGTGTGGTCGTTGACCATGCTGACGATGGCCACACCCAGGTTACAGCGGATGCCGAACGAGATGCAGAAGCCCAGGCCTGACAGCATGGCGATGATGTAACGACGCGGCAACCCGAAACACGTGCAGTCCATGACGGGAAGCTCCTTCTCCTCCACCAGCTCCGGGCGGCCCTCCGCTGACAGCTCGATAGTCTCGCCATTCTGCTGCCGTTTCTCCAGGAGTCTGGATGTGGACACAGAAAGTAAAGGCCAACGTGAGTTAAGTTCAAATAAACAGCATACCAGTGTTTAAAGATTTTCTCAATTCATACAAAAACATTAAACGCTGCACTTAACCCCAGGTAAAGGAACGCTTCTCGTTGTAATTTATAAGCAGGGCTAGCACCACTTTTTACACCTGTTCCAGAGGAGGCTTAGAGCCACTTTTGCAGCGTAGACAAACATGTACAGTGTTACAGCTAGATGCAGGGGCGCCACAAAGAGTTTTAAGGGGGGTATGCAAGACAGAAATTTGAGCCCCTTTCTATTTTATTTCAAGTAACGTTTATTTTATTTCAAGTAAAAAAAATAGTTTTTTAAAGTTTTAATTTTAGTTTTAGTTTCGATACCATGGCAAAAACTATTAGTCTAACAAAGTTCAAACATTATTAAAGACAAGTGAACAGTCAGTAAATAAGAACAAATGAACAAATTACAAGCAATAGCACAATAAAGAAAGATATGCTTTAGGTTTTTATGGTGAGTTTTTTTTTTGGAGTTGTTATTCACATCTTCTTGCACTTGAATTGGTTAACATGGCTTGGACGTTCAAATTGGCAAGGTGTATTTGTCCATTAAAGTGCAAGAAGACGCGAAAGAGAAACTCAGTTCGGGGCTCGCTGTGTGTCTTTCGCCTAGTCTTGCGCTTTGTGTGCTTTCCGCGTCTTCTAATGCTTTGAAATTGATTGAATGTTTAATTTTGTAAAGCTTAATAACATGTTCAAATGCTAAACATGTGTGAGCACACAGCAGTGGCCCAATTGATCCAGTGAGAAATCCGTCAACTGTCCCGAGCGTCTTTTCCGCTGGCCCCGGGCTATGCTATCGGGCACCCTTATTGTCGAGCCCTAATATTTAACAGTTTTCCTACCTATTCTCAGTAGGCAGTGACAATAAAGAAATATAAAACCCATCAGAGCAGCTAAACACCGCAACAAGGTAATAGCAGAATAGAAGTTTTAAATCTGCAGTTTTATTATACATTTAAAAAAAATGAACTGGTAGCCAGCAAATTTAAGAGCTTCTTGTCATAAACTTTTCAGACATAAAGGTAATTAAATCTGAAAACGTCTTGTTTTCATGCTTGCCCATTTTTCTAACATTTCATCAAAGTCTGTGGATCGTGCAAGTTCGCTAACCTGTCCTGTTTCTCTGAGGTCGTCATCGCTTATGTTGCCGCTGACTTGAATATAGGCTACTGACTTTTCATACTGTTTTGTCTCTGCAGATATTGTTGCTTGTTTATTGCTGCTGTCCTGTGTCTCTGATAGCGGCCATACTGTATCAATTAGCATGTCAAATCTTTCCCTGTCTGTCACAATCATCTCCAATATTTTGTTTATTCTTATTTGTAAGGACCCAATTCGTAGGGGAAACTTTAATCCTTTTAACGTCTTGTCCTTTTTTATGTTTTCGCTTTTGTTCTCCTGACAGGTGCTTCTTTCTAGAGGTCTGCATTCCCGTGGCTCCACCGGATTTTTTTATTAAATTCCCGAATAAAACGCGGTAGCGGTCGGTAACTCTGGTGTAATTTGAACGGGAGCGGGTGGTCTAACAATATCCCGTTCCCGACGTCCATTTAGAGCAGCATATCTGCGCATTATTCTTATTGACCACCGGTACAGCTTGTGCTCAAGAATGTTATGCACGCGCTGCACGCATGCTTTAAACGTCACGCGTTTTATTTGCGTGGTCTGTGAGCAGCATGTGCATAACGATGCTCAGAGCAGGCTGTACCGGTGGTAAATATACGGCCCTCACAGAACAGGCAGGTTGTCGATGAGTGACAGAGCAGAATAAGGATGGAGCAAAGTGTGGATGCGCTGTCCTTGAAGGACGTTCAACTCGGTTTTGTTTATATTTTGCTTAGCCTATAATTTTACAGACTACACATATTTGTCAGCCTATCTCTCTTTCTTTCAGTAGCGGAAATTTAAATGTGAGATTCTGGAAACGAGATCTAAATTTAGCGGGAACGGTCGGGTCGGGAAGAAAATTATTCTAAGCGGACAGCGGGTGAACAAAGAGTGAATATAGGCTATAGCGGGAGCGGGTGGGTGCGGAATAGAACCTTGCGGGAGCGGGACTAAAAAAACAGTCCCGCGCAGACCTCTACTAGGCATCACAATATGGCAAGGGGCGTAACATTTCCGTCACACGCTTGAGGTATTC
>NW_015625586.1:306529-310250 GCF_001515625.1 Sinocyclocheilus rhinocerous
TTTTTTTTTTTTTTTTGTGCGGTTAATGTCATGCCCCGTATTTTAAAGTGACCAGAGCGGTGCTCAAATTGACTCCTCACCAGAGGTGTGTCATACCCATTCAAACCAAAGGGGCACGTGCCCCTCAGATTTTTGAGCCAAGTGGATTTTGAATACAGCTTCCAAAAGACAAAAAATAACTGAATAATATATTTTTATATACAATACGATCACACAGGTGTGATTAGAACGATCGGCACATCATCAGCTGCTAAATTCAAATCTGTGTCCATGCTTTGGCTGGCGCTGAGCCAGAGACAGACGCGTTTTTACAGCGCTGCATTATAATCAATCACACACGATTCTGTTGAGCTTATGAATTCAATGGCCAATCAGCGGCGTTCAGATCATCGGTGAGTGTGGTCGCTGCCTGAATTCTGCTCTCTGGTGAATTCTCTCATCAGAAACAACAAAGTGCACATGTGCGAACGATGTAAGTAAGATTCAATTCACAGTGTAAACCGCTTCAGTGATTATAATGGGAGTTTTTGAGAGTGCTTGAATTCTGGCTAGACTTAAGTCAGTGATAATGTTCTTTGACAATGTAAATGTTCTTTGCTCTCTTTCAGTACAATGAAAGTTTTATAATTAGTAACTTACAATGTTTTTATTAAGTTCACATATTTTGCCCATCGCCCCTTAGGCTATAGATCAGCTAACTTGATCTATAAAGTTGCAAAATGCACTCATTTACTTACACATATTTTTCATGATATAGTTAACCCGTTTGGGAATATTTCGAATAAAAAGGAAAAAATAAATAAAACTAATAAGCCTACATCAGTTATACAGCGCTATCTGAAGTCGTGATTAAGTCATGACTAAGTCGTGCCCCTAGCATCCTAGGCCCATATGCCTGGCATACTCTGCACCCCCGTAAGGGTGCCCCTGGCTGGCTAGATGCTCAGCAACATATTGAGGTGCAAGTTTGGACATTCATGGAAACACAGCGCATTGTGTAAACAGTCATTTCAGCATTTGAAGGGTTAATCATCAAATCGTGAAGTTAAAAACGTAAATTGGAGTGAAGAAGACACTGTACATGTCACAAAATGTTGTGTTGTAGGACACCAAAAATATGCAAATAAGAACATTAACCCAGGGTTTATAAATGTACGGTGTGAAATGTCAGATTATGAATTTGAATACCCCTTACCCAGGGTTTTAGACTGACACATTGTTAACTATTTCAGGTGTGAAAAGCCCTTTAGAGGGTCAAAGGTCAAAAATACTTTAATCCAAAGCAACTTTTAGGCCACGTACTATAGGGATAGTACTGGATTAATCTGAGGTTAAGTGTTTTACTCAAGGACACAATGGTACTAGTTTATGTCTTGCTCCTTGTGGGGTCAAACTAGGTTAATTTTGGTTACCATTCACCCACTAATGAAAAATGTTGCAGCCATTTTAAGTGTTATTGCACCGTGTGCTTAGCTTTTATATTAAAATATGTTATGAACCAGTCAGATCATCTCTAACTATGTTTTATTACACTTAACAGGTATGGAGCTAGGCTGTGAAGTCACATCCACTAGGGAACCCTCATAAATCATAAAACTACATCACAAACACACCTAAAAGCAGGTGGGATGCAGAGGGAAGATACAGAGGGAGAGAGGACATGGAACAAGAATGAGGCGTCTCACTGGATAGCAGTACATGGGAGTCCAGCAGAGACCTAAAGAGAGACCATCTGGGTGTGCAACCTGTCTGCAACGTTTACAGCCAATAAAAACACACTTACATAGAAGCACACGAGCAAACACTTTCACAGACATATGCTCTGAAGCTTACAATAAGTATATGATTTGAATGTGCAGAGAAAATGCTCACCATTAAATCTGCTCGCCAAATTAATGCATTAAATCTGTCCTTTACACACAAACACTCTCAGTGTGACTAAGCCTATATAATGTTAAAATGTGTAATTCTCACAAATCACACTAAGAATGTAAGAAAAAGAAATCAATGATTTCTATTTCAAATAATGTTACATGGTTTTTTACATAAAGTAATAATAAGACAGCAATAATAGTAAATGTTTCTTGAGCAGCAAATCAGCATATTAGAATGATTTCTGAAGGATCATGTGACACTGAAGACTGCAATAATAATAATAACTGAAAATTCAGCTTTTCATCACAGGAATAAATGACAATTAAAAACATATTAAAACAGAAAACAGTTATTGGAAATTATAATAATATTTTGCAATAATACCGATTTTACTGTATTTATTATCAAATAAATGCAGCCTTAAAATGTAATATATAGTTGTATCAAATTCAGAGAACTACTTCTGAGCTCCACGGATCTCATACACATATCACAATATCTGTCTTAATCTCTTTCTCCCTCTATACTTCTTTCTCTCTGTTTCTCTCATTCTGTCACTGTTCCTACAAAAGCAGATCCCTTATAATCCCCTCAACCTCAAACAACTCACAATCAGAGACAAGAGAAGAGAAATGAGAGGGAGATGATTGCACATGTGTGCTGGTATGTTGAGGAGCAGATTAATTCTGCAGCCATGATGTGCTGTACAGAAACTAAAAAGGTGTCTCATGGACATTAGAAAATAGCAATGTGTTTCAATTATAACTCCCATGACTCATGCGTGTCCCTCCCCTTCATATTTCCTCTTCCATCTCTTATCCACTGATAATCTCTGGCCCCGCCCTCAGATTAGGATTACAGAAATTACAGACTTCCGGAGATAAATATGAGCGAGAGAAAAAAAAAGAGTGACTGAGTGGAATGAGAGAGAAATGGAGAAAGAGAAGAAAGAAGTGTGTGTTTGTCTCCAATATAACACACACAATCACTCAGGAAGATGTGTAATTAAGGTTAAAGCTAGTTAAAAACAGATTGCTGCCAACAGCAGCACATATGCTACCTACTAATGAGAATGACTGTTGGCTGTAATTAATATTTATTTCACAGTGTATTTTACCTCTTTAAACCATGTGACCATTGCAAAAAAAAATAAATAAAAAAATCCGGGATTACAGATCATGCACTTCTGCATCTCGTTCCATGGTTCATGACGCACCCACTGACCTGCATGTGTATATATGCGTGTGTGTTTAGACCATCTAATAAGAGACAGGTGTACCGCAGAAGGGGGTGGTATGAGGACCTTGCTACGACAAACACTTTATATGGATAAAAGACACGCTGACAGAATCCTGTCCAATAGCATCTACTTCTATGTCAGCATATTATTAATATCTCACACAGTTACCAAAGTTGGATCAGATACAAACACATCTGCATACTCATTATAACAGCACTATATCAGCAAATTAATAATAGTTTTTATTGATCTCATTTGCATATTATAGATTCATCAAATGACTGTTTCAAGGCCAGCATGCTCAGGTGTACAATTCCCAAGTATACACACATCTCTTTCACTTTCGCATCAGCATTGACTGCTTTGATTATGCTTTGAATGTTCAAAGGTTATTATTAACGAAAACTAAAATTAAAACCATTAAAAAAAAATTTGTTGCTTGAAATAAATAAACGTTAACTGCTAATAAATAAAAAATAAAATAAAATACAAAAATATTTATTTCAGCTATTTGCCAGAGGAAAATTACATATATACATATATATATATTAGAACTATATATATATATATATATATATATATATATATATATATGTGAGCTACATC
>NW_015625586.1:315624-373174 GCF_001515625.1 Sinocyclocheilus rhinocerous
TATATATATATATATATATATATATATATGAGCTACTTCCAGCAGGATTATGTGTGCATTCAGTGGAGTTGTGAATGACCATGAGGAGACGCAACTGATGCTGATAGGTTGCATGAAAATTACAGTATAATCAATGTAGTACATCCAGATTGCATTCATACTACACACATTCATACTATAGTACTACGTAAGTGCTTACTAACTAAAGTACTTATTCAAAAGAAAGTATGTGATTTCAGACATAGCCACCTTTTAGCCTACATAATTTTCAACAATGAACAATGACAGTTTTACAATATTTACATGTTGCAGGACAGCATTATGATTATTTACGATGAACATGTATTACACCATGTGACCATCACAGATAAAAAAAAAAAAATACAGAATTACAAATCATGCTCTAATGCATCTCATATTGTAGTGCAAGATCATGTTACATGGTTCATTACTGTTGCAAAATTGTATTTAAGAGGTAAGACATGTAGATTTCTGCTGACACCAAAGGTCTTTTACGCACACAAGCACATCAAACATACATTGACACACATGCACTCTTTCCCATTTAATCTTGCTGTAAGAGGATGAAGGCACAACAGTCAAAAAAAATTACATAATCCTACAGTTCTCTCTCCCTGCCCCCTCTCTCTCTCTCTGACCATCACTTCATCTATGTTCTGTTCATCCTTTTATCATCTTGTCTCACTATCCTGTTGTTTCATGTACAGAGAGGTGTTCTGATCTGAATCTACTCGCCACTCTGACCTTGTTTGGTTAATTTCATGAAAAATTCTGATGATATTGTAAAAAGGTAACAGATTAAAACTCATCCACAAATCTCGTTTGCCCCTCCCCTACACATTTCTTTCTGTTCTACCATCAGTGTTGTTCTAGGATTTTTATGCCAAACTCCTCTGACCCTCCCCTGCGTCTATTGAACAGATTGGGTCTCAGTGGGACCGTGTCACCTGGGGAGATACTTCCCCCCTCCTGACACACACACACACACACACACACATGCAAACTTATACACATCCCAGCAGCCTGACCTTCACATGCTTTCAGATAAGCAGTCTAGTCAACACGAAAAACAGGAACGACAAACAAGAATAAAAATCTGTGCAAAATAGTGCCTGGCACAGTTAAGAAACATTATCTTACCACAATTGGTAAGATGCTTAATTGTAAATGCAAGTTTTAATTTAATTTTTAGTTAAGACCTAAATGTTTCTCTTGGAATCAGAACGTGTCAGAAATCTGAACAAAAATTGAATTCATTATGGAACAAAGATATTAATGAGTACAAGATATTTGAGTGTTTCTTCAACTACTGGCACTTACATGCATGCTAAACTTGGGTCATCACAAATAATTTTTTTTTTTAAAAGTTAGTGTATTTGGTTATGAAAGAGAGATGAAGCACATGCTTTGAAATAAGATGTGATGTGTAAAAATCACTGAAGTAAAATAATTGTGTAAACAGAATAGCTGGAGTCACGTGATGCTCTCAACTTAAGTGGCATGGTTTCGCCAAACTCCAGCGACCATTGTGCTATTTTCATATTTTTACAAAGAACTGTGTGGCTGTTTCATTTTAATTCTCAGCATATAACTCCTATGTCAGGAACCATTCTCACAAGCTCCCAATAAACAGAATAGCTGTAATTGATCAAACTTTAATTTTGTCAAATGATTTACTATGTGTGAAAATGGTATTTGAATTATGTATTCAGGATCATAAAGCTATGAAATTATCCCTTGCAAAACAAGAGTCTTAAAAATGTTTACAATGTATACAGATGTCAATGATTTTTTAAGAAAAATTTGTATTTACCTGTGAGCCATATGTTGGCCATTGTCAACAAACAGTGAAAAGTGTGTTTTAAGAGAATTTACTATATTAAAAAACCAAATTTCACAGGTCTGAAAAAGCATCTATTCCTCAATGAGGGATGACTGAATGTGCAGAGTGAGGTGGAGAGATGGAGGAGGGATGACAGAGGGAAAACTGCAGGTGTGAGGTGTGTGCTTGCTGGCCTGTGAGGCTGAAACAGTAGGAGAAGGAGACGCATTGCTGAGCTTTGAATGATTAATCAGCTGCTGATGCTTTCTCTAAAATATTATCAGGGACACAGAGTCACAGCTAAAGAGGAGAGGCAGAAATCCAGATCAGCAGTTTACTTTTAACACAAACTTTTCCACAGATACAATGCCTTTCGTTTCACACTACACTTAAAGGCACAGGTTATCAAATATGAGATTTATTCGAAAAGTTATATTAGGCTAAATTCACTCACTGAGGGAAACTACTGCGCACATGCAGCGCCGCTAAAAAATGGGAGTCGCGTGCCGCCCTTCTCTTAATCCAGCGAGATCACAGAGAAGAGGAAGTGATGGGGAGGGGGCGTGCAGGGATTTGTAGGGCCGACAGCTGTGTGTGTTTCTCATGGGCTATTTTCGAGTTGGATTTAAATGTTTCGTTGCTACCTAAAATCCATTGGAAGCGTACGTGAGAAAGCGCATGGTTATGCAAAATGTTATGGGATGATATTAGACTCTAAATGATTAATAGATGCACGCACAATTATCCATGTGTCACCATTGGATATTGACGTGACTGTGTGATGATCTTGTATATTTATTTTAAATACTTTTTTTATAAAACAGGACATTGATGTTAGTGGTTATCAAACATTTTTCCAGGCATTAGATGAACTTTTTCTTGAAAGGGATGTACTTTGACCTTTGAGCAGTTCATCCTGTCTGAATTTGCACCTAAGACAGATATCGAATTAACAAGGTATTTAAAACACTCCCCCGCCAGCCAAATGTGCTCAACACCAAATCTGTCAAGACAAAATACTTCCTTCCTTCTTAATTAGTTGTAAAACATAATACAGTTTAGTTGTTGAAGTAATTACTTTATTTAGCTACCATTCATTCTTATTACTAATAGGCTAGCATATAAAATAGCCTACTTGTTCTTTTTGTAGGCTATGGAACGTTTGTATTATGTTTACTACTAAGTACTCATGGCGTATTAAGACCAAATTTGGCCATTGACTTCCTGTTCTCTGAGAGCGGTCCGCTTTATTAACTAGTGCGTGGAATCAGAACTTGCAAATGTTCTGAGCGCGAGCTGTTCGGTGATGCGCAACGCTACCTGAGGCTTAGGTGGAATAAAAAGGTTCATTTGAAATAACTCGCTCACGCGCACAGTAGGCATGGGCCGATTACCGGTTTCAAGGTATACCGCGATTTGAAAATGTCACGGTTTCAAAACCGCTAATATTTTCCGTTGTACTGTTCCTGCGGTATGCGCTGTTTTTCGTGTGTCCTCAAAGACTGAAAGTGTAGGAATCCCTCAGGTTGAGTGCAGTGTAGAGAGTAACACAATCCTCCTCCTCCTGTTGGTGCGAGCGAGCGCTCAGTCACCTGTGTGTGTGTATGACGACTGAAGGAGCTTCCTCTGGAACTTACGCGATCGGCAACAGGCCATTTTTTGTCTTATTGCAAGCAACTCGTCTCGACTTGCACAAACTGCGTTGCAATGCAATCGTTTTCTAAAATGTAATTTATGTGAAAATATGAAGTCTGTAAACGCCCGTTAACACAGGCTAGAGACGTTGAAGACGGAGGTTATCATACCGTCAAAATCTCATACCGGCCCATGCCTAGCGCACAGATACTAGAGAGAGCAAGCCATCAACGCCATGAGTCGGATGGCACCGGGTTAGCCGCGAACTAATCTGATCCTTCTGGACAATCTCCTCAATCGGACAGAGTGGACGCATTACATGCAAACAGATTACATAAGAAGACCTTTGACTGAGAGTCAATCACGACAAGGGTTTGCACCTGACATCTTGAGTTGAGGCAGGATACACATGCACAGAGAAGGGAACACAGCACTTTTTGGCTACAGTGAACTTGATATAATACGGTTCCACCAGCATCTTTCCTCAGTAAATGTGCTGTCAGCTCAGGTCACTGACATAAACTCATCGCCTTTGAATTCCAGAAGTTTTCTCAACACCTCAATTTCGACGTAAATCACTTTTGAACACTATGTTTAGTTTTTAAACAAGAATACACAGAAACCAAGAGAGAAATATAAAACAATTAAAGGAAAACTTCTTAAAGTACCAAAATGCTTTGAGGATAGCAAGATACTTCCTCACCTGTGTATTTTCCCCAATGTTTTTCCTGCCTGAGCCTTAAAGCGGTCTGGACGGATCTCCATCCTCGCGACTTCCGAGTCCGACCGGTATGCTCCTGTCCCGTGCGCCTCTCTCTCTCTCTCTCTCTCTCAGATTTGCCTTACTATCTGTAGTTCAGTTATCTCTCTCTCTGTGTCCGTGGTCCAGAATATATTATAGCCTAATAATATATATAATATGCTAACACAATAGATGTCTCATAAAGCATAAAGACATTGACATATTTTTTATATAATCAATAAAAGCTTTTTTTTAGCTGCTACATTCCTCATGTAATTAACCTTTTATAGTCTATAGTAGGCTATATCACACAGTCTGTCACCTGTAAATAAAAGTTGTGTTTGTGCGCAGAGTTTCTCAGCATCGTGTGATGGTACCTGAGGTCCCTGTGTGAAAGTTTATGTGCAGTCTATCGCCACCTTGCGTTTACTACAGTGATATAGTGTATTTGCAGATTTAAATAATACTGATAATTTGGCAATTCATTAATAATGCAGTTATATAATAATTATAACTGCTTGCCAGATAATGTAAGATTTCATATAGCCTAAAATCTAAATCAACCGGTTGTCAGGTCAAATTCTTATTTTCATAATAATAGCATGAAAACAGACTGAATCAACCTGTCTATATTTTTTGGATGGTTACACAAACAAACATTCTTTTAGGTTAAGGATAAGGTATATCAGGTAAAAATAGCTCACAAAGGTTTTCACTTCATACAGATGGGTTTTTAATGTTCCACATATAATAAATAAAATAAAAGGTGTAACTATAGAGTCTAAAGAAAATTTTAGAGGAAAATAGTTAAATTGTTTAATTTTGTGTGCATTTTCCCTGACATTATTACAGTTTCATTCTGCTTTCTTTAAATTCTGGTCTGAAATCCGTTCTGTCTTAAAACCCCTTCGCAACAATATTTATTATGAAAACTGTATAAAATTTTAAAAATATTTGAATTGAACTTAAGTGAACTTATAATCTTCTAAAAACATACTGGTAAACAAAATAAATATTAATGAAAGAAATGTGCTCTCACATCTATGACCAAAGAACTTTTTATTTGGTACAGACAATATGCAGTGACTCTTCAGCATGGCACAAATTGTGATGGTAATTACAAAATATTGTTTTTGACACACACTCTAAAGTATCCAAACTATTCTGTATGTACTGTCAAATTACATTACAACAGAAGTGAATGAATAAAAAGAATACTCACAAATGAAGTAAACATGCAAACACCTCCATAATGCTTTCCCACCCCTAATAACCATCAAAGGACCATGAAATTAATCTGTAGTATTTGTGTTCACACACCTGATTCAAGCTGAGGGTCCACATAGCAGTCATTTATTAACTGTTCTGCATTGTTCTTCTGATCTCACAATTCAATGATACTGTAAACTGTGCACTATGAATGTAAAGCCTTTTCTTCCTGTGCAGTCAAAGTTTGGCATCATGAGTTATGGCTTAAATTGCATTGTATTACATGTACCAGTGGAGTTGTACAAACCGGAAAATTAAAACATATATGTGAGCCTGGACCACAAAACCAGTCATAAGGGTCAATTTTCGAAAAATCCATACAATGCATTTTTGGCTATTGCTACAAATATACTAGTGTTATTTATGTCCAGGGTCACATATGTAGATATATTAGGAGTGGGTGGGTGATGCTCAACCATGAGCTGTGCTTTCTGTTTGACAAAGTAGCTTTAACCTATTATTTGTGCAATCTGCGCCATTTGATAGTCAGATCATTTATACTATCATCTGTGGCTTTACTAAAAACATTGTAGTATTTTACGGTCACTGAAAACTACAAAATAATTTGTGTACTTAATTTACATCCGACATTTATGTTGACTTTTCATGTAACTCTATTAATAACATATAACAATTTCCTCTTGATATTATAACCATTTCCAGGCTAAAACAAGCTTATTAAAAAAGTTAACAACTAATATTTTCATACTCAAAGAAACTTTGAACCTCTAAAAACCATTTCCTTGCAGAAAAGTATACAAAAATATTAGTATTCTAGTAACATTGATAATTCTGATACATTTTTAAAAACTGCCTCCACCAGCTATATTCTGTATGACATGAGTGTAATTTCATGATGTCCTTTGGAGAAGCTGTAATTTGATATTAATTCTAAGTGTGCATCTTTCTTAGAGGAATAGTTCACCTAAAAATGAAAATTTGCTAAAAATTTACTCACACTCAGGCCATCCCAGATTTGCAGTGAATGGGTGCCGTCAGAATGGTATTGAGGTTGGAGAGAGTGCTAGTTATTCTCTCCGCTTACTGACAATTCCTGCCGGACCTGAGACTCGAACCCATGACCTTCGGGTTACAATTCTGTCATTAATTACTCACCCTCTTGTCGATCCAAACCCGGAAGACCTTCATTCATTCATTTCTGGACCTTGACCGTGGTAGTTGCATTGTTGTCTATGCAGGGTCAGAAAGCTCTCGGATTTCTTAAAAAATATCTTAATTTGTGTTCTGAAGATGAATGAAGGACTTACAGGTTTTATAACGACATGAGGGTGAGTAATCAATGACAGAATTTTTGGGTGAACTATCCCTTTAAAGGTATCTACAGTCATCATTCTTTTTTTTTTTTACATGGAAGTTAGTTTATAATGGTCCATCTCATTTGAGAGTGTATAATACCGTGGTGTGGTTCCAAGCTGTGTAAGTGGGCCGTTTGAAGACCATGCGGAGAAGACTAGCAGCCAGCAGTCCCACCATGCCGAGCAGACACACATACTTCCACAAATAGCGATAAATCACCGGAGGGCGCCAGTGCAGCATCACCTCCACATCATCCAAGAAACTGGAGAACAGCAAATACAATGAGGATCAAAAAAACTACACACGGCCGATCACACAAACCATATTAACCCCAAGATAATCATCTTAAAAATCTATCATCTCACCGATCAGCACCGTAAATCCACGCCACGCTGAAGGTTTCAAAAACCACAACGATGATCAGTGGCAGTGTGGCAGAATAGTCATCAAACATGGTCACAAAATAGTTGCCACTTCTCTGAGTGAACAGCAGGCCAATGAAGAAGCCCAGGATACAGCTACACACTGCAAATTATACAAATGATACAGCCAAGTTATGTGACATTTACAGCCACGGCACAATATCCTTTAGTATATGAGCATGTCTATTTGTGTGTACCCGTCAACATGGTCTTGTGGCGCCCGAGCACTCGGAAGTTGTCCATGAGTGGGGTAAGAATCCCCTGCATGGTGCCAAACATGGTGGAGAGGCCTAAATTCAGCAGCATGAGGAAGAACAAAGTCGACCAAAATGGACTTGCTGGAAACAATGCCATCGCCTCTGTAAATGCTATGAACGCCAAACCCGTGCCCTCCACACCCTAAGAGAAATAGAAACAGGATCAACGCAGATGGACTCTCACAACCAGAAACAGTTTCATTATGATAGTGAGACACATTTGGATACTGAATATGCACTGAAGCACATACATATATGTGAATCCCACCTTGCTCATTTCTCTTTCCAGGTCACAGTCAGTGATGTTTGACCCTAGCAGGCTTCCATAGTGGCTGTACCATTCTCTGTAGTCTTGAAGAGTCACTGATTCGGGGTCTGAAATGTTGAACCATGGCCACCAATGCTCCGACGAACCTGTTGTAGCCATTCCTGCCATCCTGGCCACATTACTACAGAGTGATATTAACATTACATGTAATATCAATATAAAGAAATTGTGAAATCATTTTTAGTAACAGAGAAAAACTATTATCTGGATCTATTGTATATACAGTGCCCTCCACTAATATTGGCACCCTTGGTAAGTATGAGCGAAGGTGGCTGTGAAGGGGGGGGGGATCTCATAATGAAATAAACGTTGTTATGAAGAATTTCTAGGGGTGCCAATAATTGTGGCTATTGGAGAAAAACATTTATTTCATAATGTGAGTTTCCCCCACTTTCAAATTGTTTTACTTCAATGAAAGGTTATAATTTTGTGATTATATTTTGTAATATTCAAAGAAAAAGTTATTTTAAATTGTAATAATATTTCACATTATTACTGTTTTTACTCTGAATTTGTTCAAATGTAGCTTTGGTGAGCATGAGAGACTTTGTTCAAAAACATTTAAAAATATGTGTGAACAGTGATGTGTGTCTATTTCATAACACTTTCATAAATTAAAGTGAGAGATACAATTGTATTTCAAGCAAAAAAGGAGGAAAATGAACACAGATTCTCACTTACGCTGCAACACAACCCAAAGCAATGTTCTTAGCTCTGAAACCGAGGACCACAAAGACAACCAGAGAGGCCAATACTGAGGTCATGAAGTTGATGCCTGAGACCATGATGGCGTCCCGGTGGCAGTTGTTATGCACAGGATTGTAGGACGAGTAAGCGATCACAGAGCCGTAACCCAGACCCAGTGCGAAGAACACCTGTGTAGCAGCCTGACGCCACACCTGCACTTCCCCCCAAATCTCCAGCTAATAAAGACAGGGAGGAATAGACTATGATTACACAATCACATTTAGATATTGCATTTGATGGGAGTGAGCTCTTGTTGTCACCTTAGGATAAAACATATATTTGATGCCCTCTACAGCGCCGTCCAACATGACCCCTCTGATTAGAAAACAGATCAACACAGCGTAAGGGAACACAGAGGAGAAATACATCACCTAAAGAAAAGAAGAGACAGATCATGATCTTTTTATGTTTTGATTTCACTATGAAACATCTGCTGATTCCATTTATTTACATGTTTTGCCAACAATTTTGAACACACTGGGAACCAAATATCCCTTCAAGGATACTAAAACCTCACAAAAATAGCAAAACACCAACATTGCAGGAAAATGGCTTGATACAATTCTTTATTTTTTACAATATAGTAAGCTTTGTCTGAGGTTAAGGGATAGAAAATATCATTCGCTCAGTAACAAACAATAGATTTACAAGAAAAGTCTCCAACATGATAGAGAAACAAACATGTGTGCATGGTATACCTTAGCAGAAGACTTGATGCCCTTGATCATTGCGAGACACACTAAAGCCCAGGCTGCAAGCAGGCAACCGGTCATGATGGGGTTAAACTCTCCTGACTGATCTATGGAGTCTGAGATATCCAGAGCCTTTCTGAACCAGAAATATGAGGTAGGAGAGCTTGACGCACATTCCTTCACTAAGACAAGAAGATGAGATGTGTTACAACACAGCCGTACAAAAACCCTTTATATCAAAGTCACGCAATATACAAAGAGTATAATTATCAGGGATGTATGTGAGTAACTGACTAGTGAAGTGCTCATTAGTGGATTGCTAACACTATTCAATTTTTTTTCCATATTTGAATAGAAAAACTGATTTTCCTTTGTGCCTTTGCCTAAGGCAATAACGAAATGTATTCTTCCATTGAACCCTTGACCTAAAGTTTGAATGCAGTGTGTTTTACTGTTATTTTAAAAACTTGATGTTTTCATTACTGCATACTGTGCGTTTAATTTTCCCAAATTTTTTTTTATTTATTTATTTATTTTTCATATTTTATTTGTTTGTTCATTTTTGTCTTTTGGAAACCGTTATTGCTTATATAATACTTTAAAATAAAACTAAATATAAATTTCACATACATACATTATTTTAATATATTTTCATGTGATGGCAAAACTGACTTTTCAGCAGCCACTGTCACATGATCCTTTAGAAATCATTAAAATATGCAGATTTGCTGCTCGAGAAACATTTCTTATTATTATCAGTTTAAAACAGTTGTGATGCTTTAAATTAAACGTATTACTTATTTTCAGGACTTTATGATGAAAAGAAAGTTCAAAGGAACAGCATTAATTTAACAATTTTTGTATTATAAATATCTTTACTGTCACTTTTGATCCGTGTAATGCATCCTTGCTGAATAAAAGTATTAATTTCTTAAAAAAAAAAAAAAAAAACTTTCTGACCTCAAACTTTTGAATAGTACTATGGTAAGAAACTAATTACTCATTTTATGTGTATATGGCAAGCGGCAACCTCCCCGTCTCTCTCGTGAAGCCAACACGGAAGTGACTAAAACGGTCATTCATCAACTGGCCGCTAGAGGCTGGCTCCAAAAGGGAGTCAGTCCCATAGACTCCCCATGTTAAAATGCCCAACTTTACAGCAGAAAAAAATGTGTTTCCAGCCTGGTGCAAAAAGTGGTTTTGGTCTATATAGCTAATTTTGCCCTTCATGACAACTGTGAGGGGGGTGAATTTTTTTTTATAAGTCATCCGTTTAAATTATGTTAAGCCTTAAAGTTCTGCATAATTAAGGGCGTGGCTTGAGTGACAGGTGGATTGCCGCTGCCGTCACCGGCATTGAGCTAGGTGGGTGTGGTTTCAGCAACCAGCTCCCGCCTCTTTGCCCATTTTCGATTATCTGGGAGTGACACGCGGTGATGAGCTGCAAAGATGGCGACGGCCGGCTCCGCCCACTTTGAGCTTCAAAAACTCTCTTCAGAATCCAATGGGTGACGTCACAGACACTACGCCCATGTTTTTATACAGTCTATGGTATATGACTACAAAATGACTCGAAATGGCCATTTCAAGTGATTATGTGTTTGTGAGCAACATACCTGTCTGGTTTGAGATCATATCTACAGGACACTGTTCCCATGGCAATGGATACTGGAATGAATTCCCCATATAGAACAGAGACCAGGCAATGATCACATTATAGTACAGGGCCACGAAGAAACAAACCTGAGAAAAACAAGAGCAGCATGAAAACGCCTGTGTAGATATATCATTTTAAACTGAACAGAATAGTCATTGTCATTATCTTTACTGGTTCTGTTACTGAAAGACAAACTCAGATAACCTCCCATATCGTGTAAGATACCAACATTATGGAACTTATGGTCTTACTGACAATCTGATACTGTTATCATACAAGCACACATATGCAAAAGCACACAGGAAATCCTCTTATATTTTCGTACAGAGAGGAAATACTCCCACTCCTCACATACAAACACAGAATATATATCAACATGCGTGTATAGATTGCAGCTACTTTAGAAACACTTCTCATAACAGTGAACTAAAGCTGGCTGCGTTTTTTTAAAGCCTCAGAATAAAACTGACACTTCTGTTTTGACAATTCTACCCAGCATGATACAAATATTTTCTCTAAATGTTCTAATTTTATTGCATCAGCCACAAAATATTTGTGGCTTTTTTGCCTGTATACAGACACATTTCCTGTTGCAACTAATCTAGGGATTTACAGAAGCTAAAGCCCATAAATCAAGTTTAAAAAATCCCATGTCATGTAACCACCCGACGAAACATGACACCTTTCAGCTTGTTTTAAATATACACTCACCAATAACACCTCTGAAAAAATGTCAACACACTATTTTTGTCTATCTTTGTTATAATGTATACTATGCACTGGAAAATATATATATATATATATATATATTAATGTGTACACACGTCTACATGTATATTTCTATGCATATACGTGTATATATAAGCTCAATGTTATAATGCAATAAAATCATTTTCTTCAAGTACTAAAATATTAGTTATTCTCATATAGAGAGTGTTTTACCATGCAGCTGGAGTAACCGATGCCGGCGAGGCGAGGTGAGATGTGCTTCCAGACCCCGATGCTGCCCTGACGGATGCTCTGCCCAGCGGCCAGCTCCATGAAGAACAGAGGAACCCCGATAATGAGCAACAGCATCACATACAGTAACATAAAGGCACCTGAAGACAGAGAGTGTGTGATTACGTTAACAAACAGCTCAATTTCACAAAGACATACAATAAACAAAAGTACCCACCTCCTCCATTTTGGTGGCAGAGATAGGGGAACCTCCAGACATTGCCCAGGCCAACACTAAAGCCCACCTGAGCGAGCACATACTGCAGCTTACTGTCCCACGCTGGCCTGTCGTCCTCTGGCCCATCAGCACCCGCAGACCCTTCTTCATCTGCCGCCACCAGAGCCGTGTCTGATCGACTCTCAGTCAATACACTACCATCCTCATCATTGGGCAACGGCGGCTTCTCCATCTAGAGAGGACACAACATTTGTCACTAAATGCTGGAGAACATGAACAATGACCAGTCAGTCTTATTTTAGTATGATTCATATACTAATATTTCGAATTAGATTTTATTTTTATATTTTCTGTTTTCATTTTCATTTTAGTTTGTTTTAGTAATGTTGTTATGTGCTCCTTGTCATTTTCATTTCTCTTTATCTTTCATTTTATTTCAGCTTTAGCAATTTTACTACTTCAACTTACTTATTTTAGTTGCATTTCAATTTTTGTTGCATTTTAAAATGTATTTTTGTATTTTATTTCAGCTTTATTTCTATTAATGAAATCCATTTTTAATAGTTTTAGTTACCAATAACAACACTGCTTCCAGCGTAGCTGCTTGTTTTAACCATCATGGTTAAAATGGTGAAACGATTCATTTTTATAATGTTCCTTTCAGGTTCTCAGCAATTAAATTGTTGTCAACAGAAGGTCTAAGACAGTGACGTACAAGAGAAAAGAATATGTTCAACATGATGTTCACAGTACATAAGACACCTTCCTGGACAAGTACACCCATTTCGCAGAAAACCACGGGGAACCGCTAACCCTCTATTTCTCTTCATCTATCTCTCCACTTCGCTGTATTTACCTCTCTCATTTTTTCTTGGACTCTCTCCCTCTTCCCTGGAGAGAAGTGAAAGGATTCATTGTGTTCTTTATGTAAGTTGGAGTGAGTAAAGTCAAAAAGTCAAAACCAACTGGCCATCTCCCTGGTTCCCTCCAGCTATCACTTTTCTTCTCATTTCAAGGTAAACAGAAGATTATGGTGCAGAATGTACAACACTGAGAGCAGAAAACCAGAGTGAAGAGAGGCTAAATGAATTAGTTGCCTTATATTATGTATAGGTCCATGTGCTTGTTTTATTCAACATAATGCATTTTTAAAAAACTTGTAATAATTTATTTTAATCTCTTCTTTTATTAATATAAAATCAGTTTATAATTTGTGTTTTATTTATTTATGGCATACTTTCACTCCTTCTTTGTCACTAACCCGTACAGTACATCTAATTCTCTTTATCTTAGAAATAATCCAGACATTCTCAAGTGGAGATAAAGAGCTCAGCTGAACACAGGCGAATGACAAACATAGAAGTGTGTATGCTTGGTGGCTTAAAGTCTTGTTAATTTGACAAATAATAAATGTTTGCATACAGATCAGGCCAAATATTTAAAAGTAAACAGAAGGCAACCACAGCTACAGCCTGCGAACACAATTCCAGCATCAGAGTCCCGTTGGTTCAAAACTAATTTTGTCAAAAACTGTATTTCACATGATTTTCAACATACAGAGGCCCTCCTTGTGATTGTGAAACACACAACCAGGACTGTACAAGAAAATTTAGGCCAGTTAATTGCTGTTTATTTCCAACTGTTAGAAATCAAAAAGCTCTTTGAGTTGTAGCTTGTTTCCAAGCTAAGGCTCCAGAGATATGGGAACTTACTTAATGTTCGGAGATAAATTACAGTATGTGAAGCACAAATACAGTATGCCACTGATGTAATTAAACAGCTGTAAAAAAAATAATAAATACAAGAAAAAATTTATTCTATGTCATACCGTAGCACCATACAAAAAAACACTGTTTTTCAAATATATTTTACTTACAGTGTTATAGTAACTAATTTAGTTGGCTAATTTAAAGTGAAAAGCACTTCAAGTACTGTACTATAAACTGTAAAATGTTTATGTAACCTCTAGTCCAGCGAGTGAAGTTATTCTACCTCACAAGATTAGTATTTTGTGAGCAAGTAGTACTAGGGATACATAGGTAATCTGATCAAATTTCTATATCTCCCCTTTCTTACAATGTATGTCTTGTTAATTATATGACACTATGTTCACTTAATGATACTATTTATTATGAAAAGTGCTATACAATACAAAGCATTTGGAAAATGAAATTATTTTGTCTCCAGGATTGACGACATACATATCTGGTAACAATTATGCATCAGTGTTCTTGTTTTATTGTAAAAAATAATGCCTACGTTGGTTATTGTATGTGTTTTGTTTTTGTATGATTAACAATGAACAAATAGAAATTAAAAAAAGAAAGAAAGAAAAAACCGTTATGAAAATATTTTTTAATTGAAAAAATCTCTAATATTGGGTAAATATATAAATATATTTTCAACATTATGTTTTAATAATTTTCGTTAAGTGCAATGATAAATGACAGACTTGTCTTTATAATTCAATGCTTTCCAAAGTATAACTGGGTCTGTATACATGAAAATGCATGTCATGTATATAGTTGCCTTTATATTTCATGAAAGGGGATCATCATATTTGCAGGTATTAAAAGGGTTTAAAAAGTTTGAAAACCCCTGAACCGGGGCATAAAGTCATGCGTCTGCATACAGTTTCACAGCTAAAGAGGTCATATGGGTAAACGTTGACTTGAAAGAGTCAGGTCTAGCACTATTTACCCACCGTATGAAGAAGGGCCCAGCTCGGGGATCTAGTAGTAGTAGTAGTATAGATTTTAATGCCATGTCAGCATCTGAGCCTACAAAGTTACATAAATACAAGGGTTGCATAAATATAATCAAATAAACTAACAAAAAGAAAAATATACATGTTTTACATTTACATATAATAAAGATAAAAAAATTATCTGGTAAAATCTTACTAAACAAGACCTTAAGTGAGCTTAATACATAAAAATAATGTTTACTTGCATTAAAAGCGGGACAGTCCAATAAATATGTTTAATGGAAAGAGGGGTCTTGCAAAACATACATAGAGTTGGGTCTTCCTCTGGGATCTAAGCGCTCTCCACTGTGAGAGTGGAAAAGTACAGATGTCCAGATCCCTCTCTTTAGCAAAGACAGAGTGAGAGAGCATGTGAGAGAAGGAGAAAGAGGTGTGTTACTGCGTCAGAGCCGAGTTGACTGACAAGCGGACTTTGTGAAGTGGAAAGTTTTCAAGGTGTCCGATGCCTCTATGATGATCTTGTGACATGAGAAAAGTAAACATCTCATCTCTCTCTTGTCTCCATGCTCTTGCATGTCTAGGTAGCTGTTTGGCATGACTACTCTGCCAATTACACAATAAAGAAAGACAAAAGCTAACTAAACCTAGTGGGAAAGTGAACAGATTTTCTTTGCCTCGTTGTTAATCCTCCGAGTGCCTTTTCTACAAGTGCCAGTGACCTTCCCACTCAACCAGTTATTTGATTGGCTGTGCTATTTTTCTGTGCCAGTCTCATTTGATTTCATTTGCGCAACTGCGCATAAGAGAGCACATGACTATGTAGACAGTATCAACACCACTGACTGAAATATTGAAATTGACACCCTCTCCTTTGCTCTCACTGTCCATGTGGGTACCCACACTGTTTATATTTGTCAGCTTAAAAGAAGCAAATTTTACTTGTGTTTCAGGGTAAGAAAGATAAGAAACAACTTCACGTAAAAAACACAACTTCACATATTACAGCAACTAACAACAAGTCCAATGTTACGATGTTTCAAAATGTTTTTGTCTGCAACAAAAGCTGGCCGTTAATCTTTGTTTTTGAAATATGATTGTTTCTGAAACTGTAAAAATTATTTATTTATTATTTGGTATTTATATGGAAGTTTGTATAAATATTCTATATGATTTTCTAAATTGTGCAGCACTTTGTGTCAACTTCTGTTGCTTTTATTGTGCTATATAAATATATTTTGACTTAAAAGTTTAAATTAATATACACAAGGTACATTTTTGGCTGAAATTTTCTGCAACATCACCAGCTTGGTGCAAATTTGGCAGCTGACGGTATTTTAGGAACATAGGAATTTTAGGAATCCAGGAATATAATATATCACACACCACCAATGCATTTACACTCATTGTTTCTGCCTGCAAATAAACTGTAAATACTGATTAAAGACAGACTTGATCATAGAACCAATTTAATGTATTAAAGAACAAAATCAGTGACTGAGTTAAAGAGGTCATATGATGTTGCTAAAAAGAACAGTATTTTGTGTATTTGGTGTAATTAAATGTGTTTATGTGGTTTAAGGTTAAAAAAACACATTATTTTCCACATAATGTACATTATTGTTGCTCCTCTATGCCCCGCCTTTCTGAAACGCGTTTGTCAGAACACCGGCATTGTAGGCTACTCTCCCAGGAAACAGTCCACGTCCTCCGTAAAATGCGCTGCACACATCTGAATATTTGGGTTGAACTGTTGGAACTGGAACAGTGTTGTAAATATAACTTAACCACTGATTTCTAGTTGTGTCCTCTTTTGGAAGGCCAAACAATGTAGTTTCGCTTTCACAACAAAACACAGCGCCTTCACGACATGGCAGCGGCAACAATACTACAGCGAGAATAAAAGTTACGCCTTCTTTCTTTGCGTGAACATTTGGGCGGCGTTTTACAAATCTTCCCACATAGTGATGTAGATATGTGGGGGCGAGTTTAAACGAGCCGTTTTAGGAGGGCGTGAACCAGTCTTAACTTTTATAAAGAATATCTCTTTGGGTTTGAGACTTTAGTCTTTGCAACTTTAGGGATCTTATCTATTCACGAACAGCTTGTAACACTCTAAAGAGAAAGGAAAACTTAAAATCGCATCGTATGGCCCCTTTAAAACTTTTATGCAAAGTCTCAAATGCAATTGGACACAATTTGATAGTTTCTTACTCGTTTGTTGGTAGAAACTAGTAAGAAAATAAGAACTTCTAAGGTAATGCATCCAACTCCTATCCACACATGCATATACTGTATGTTAAGGAAACGGTTGCAATTCAGTTGAAAAGCTCTCGCTTGTAGCTTATGAGAAAACTTTATGCAGTTCTTTGACTCTTCTTACCTTGCAGCCCGTTTCAGGGGGAGCTGCCTTGTAGTAGTTTTTTTATTTTTTTTTAAACCGTTAATCTTCGACTGGCAGCCTCTGTGTTATCGATTCAGCTAAAAATCCAGTCGTTCAGATCCACTGCAGTATTTTTACCCCGCTCTTGGGTTGGCTGGGGGATCGCCACGTTGGATGGCACGGCTCCGAATGTACAACTTTGGTAAAAAGGCAAATGTAACGCCAGACCCTGACGTTGTGTCGGGTGCTCTGTCATTGGAGAACAACTCATGAGCTTTTTTATCTATGTTGTAACGTGCCCTCCCCCTTCTTGACAGCTCTTTGTGTCACATTACAGAACACGCGGAGCTCCCCTTTTGGGGTCTGCATTCTCTTTATCAAAACACCCACAAATATAACAAAATATCTACCTATATAAATACCTACAACGTAGTAGGTGTATAAAGTCCCTTAAACTGATTTTAAATCACTTGGGGAGCTGCTGTGGACAGTAAAACGAGAGTTTAACCGCTAAGCTCCACCTCGCGCCACGACTCTTGTTTGTATTTTGAATAAGCACATTGTTGTTCATATGCGTTGAGAGCCTATAGAACGTCTGTGGGTACGCATAGATACATCTGCTACAAGAGCAGAAGTGAAGAAGCTAGTTCTTGCAAGAAGAGGCACGTTGACAGGCGTTACATAAGATCACTCATTCTTACCAAGAAGGCCCATTGCAATCAGTGTTGCCAACTAATTTTTAGGGGAAGTTGCTAAAGGAAGATTGATTTGTTACTAAAAGTTGCTAAATGACGCGATGTCATTGCGCGGTGACGTCATCGCGTAATCACAATGCAAAATTGTGTCACTGCATCAAATCTCAGCAAAAAAAAATGTAAATATGTTCATTTAGATGTGTTTATAAAATAGTATAAATGCATAATATAATATTAAAATATAAATAACTTTCTTTACTGAAAGGCCTTAGAGTTATACGGATATGGGCATTATTCTGTATTATTTTGGGACGGGAGATAGGGTTTACATCATGCCTGGGATGAAATTGTGAAAGGCTGACAGTTCTGGAGATTCCAATTGAACCCACTGAGTCGAATCTTTTGAATCCTTCAGTGATTCGTTCAGTTTTTCTGCAGGCACTGCATTCCGCTGACTTGCATTCATTCGCGTGTGACATCGGGAGACCAGAAACAAGCTCATTAGAAAACACTTAGTTTGAAACTTAGTTAAGTTGTATGCGGTGTCATTATGTTATTTCTTGTACTTTTTTTAAACAAAAGTTTAGGGAACATTGCTTGATAATTCGTATGAGGAGAGGACGACATCCCAAACAAAGATGTAGGTTTGCAGTGTCCAATAATATCCAGTGTTGTGAAAAATGGACAGAGCTGGGTAGATTACTTACAAATTGTAGTCCGTTACTGATTTCAAATTACATAACAAAAAATTTAGTTAGTAACGTAATCCATTACATTACACATTTTGGGTAATAAAATCAGGCTACTTTTTAAAATCAGATTATGTTTAGCTTACTTTTGACCTAACTATCACATTATAGGATAAGTGCATTAAACATTACATTACATCAATTAGAAAGGAAATTTTAAAAGATGAAAAAGAGAAATTAGGAAGAATAAATAAATGATGGATAATTTATTGCTATTGTGTGAATAATATGTAATCAACAAAAAATTTACTGTAGTCTGATTGTGAGTATATTAAAATGTAATTTACTCTAATTACAAGTACTTAATTTTTGGAATCTGATTATGTAATCCAGATTACATGTAATCAGTTACTACCCAGCTCTGAAAATGTAATTGATGAAAGACTACTTTACACAGTCTAAATGTATGAACAAAAGCCATAGAGTGTGACGCCATATCCTGTTTGGTGAATACATTTTGCATGTTTCCCCGGTAGGTGGAGATAAGCAAATCTTTTCGAGTGAATCATTGAATCAGTTACTCAACCTGTTCGCTAAATACGCAGAAGTTGTTCACGAAGAAAACAAGTCTTTTTCATTTTTATTTTTATTAAAAGTTGCGCATCTACCAATCTACTTAGAGATCGAAGACTAGTGTTTAATTAATCATCGCTTTAAAGATTCAAAATGCAGATTCGTAAGGTACAGTGTAGCACTTTGAATGAGAGGAAAGAGGAAATGCAGGTACAAAAAGTGTCATGTGAAACTTGATTCACAGATCCTGGTAGGATGAACAGCATTTGTGCTCTACTTGGCAAGGCGTCTGAGGCAACAGACAGAATTCATATCAAAATGACACAATCATTGCAAGTGAGAGGTTATGTAAGCGTGGAAGTGTATGTTTATTATTTACTTTGTGTGTTTTGAGAGATTCTTCTACAGTATATACCTTCTATACCTCTTCTTTACCTAATATGTAATAATAGATTTCCTTATTTTTAGCATGAATAATAAATAGATAGTTTTGCACAATTTCCAACAACTGAGCAAGCTACAGAGATTCATAAGAATAATAAATATTTCATAACAATGAGATATGATTGCTTAAAAAAGCAAAGCAACAACAATACATTACTAATACAATCTATGCATCAAAAGCTTTGCAGTAAGATAATATCACTCTAAATGTATTGGATGCTGACAGCAAACACCACATAAATTGACCTAGACTCACGAAAATACTTCAAATAGCTTAAACACTGAGGTATCTTTACACATGTGAGTGACAGGAACAGTGGAAGAGAAAAAACTAAAGATAGAGGGAGGGCATGAGAAGAATGACAGATCTAGACAAACAAGCTTAGCCCGAACACACTGCACTGAAGCAGTGACTGATGCACTGCTGAAGACTCTGTGGCTCTGTGAGTATTTCATTTATGTGTCTTTATGTGTTAATACATATGTTTATGTGGTGTTTTACACATTATTTTTTTATATTTTCCTTTGGGCTTCTCAAAGTTTCTTATAAAAAATCTTATCTCTGTGAAGATCTTGTGTGTTTATTGTCTCGCAGAGGAATGTAAGAGGAATGCAGTCATCAGACTGTATTAACACACTTCCACCCAGGTTTCTATGCTCTTCATATCCCGAAACTCAGGAGAGAGAGAGAGAGAGAGAGGGAGTCCAGGCTTTCTTCAGGTTAAACAGATCAACTTGTTTTTCTTGTTCTTGCATTTCTCTATTAGGTGTAAACAGAAGATGTGACAGAAGGAGGTGCACACATCTAACACACGGTAAGACTTTTAAACCAGCCATTTAAATCTTTATAAGAATGCCATGGAAATCTACACTTTATATTAATACTAGCAATTTAGGCAACAGGTGTGTATTATGATTTTATGGTCACACATGCCGATGCTAGTTGCGATGCACATCGGTAACGAATGCTTTTCCCTGAAGAACTGGAAAGTATTCACTCATCTATAGCAATGTTCAATGCATTGTAATCTCAAATCTAAGAGCTATTTTTTTGTCTTGTACCTATTCTTTGGCGATACAATGACATGACAGTGTGAATTCAAACAAGTCATTGAATAGATCTCTGCTAATAATAGCAGCTGTGTTAAAAATCCTGGGTATAGATGCTGCCACTCCTCCTAAACAACACAAGAGTGTTTAGTCAATGCAGTGATTTTGACATGGCGATTGTGTTGGGTTCTTGGAAATTTCTACTTGCAATTTTCAGGAATATAGTCAGGGTCCAAAAATCTGAGACCACATTGGAAACCAGGGATTCAAAATCTAATCTAAACCTTGAAATAAAAAGGATTAGGATTTTGAAACATTTGACATAAAACGGAGAACAAATGATTTAGATTGTACGCTATTTCTAGGTCACTAATCAAATAACTACATTTGTGACATTGATCATTACTATGATCATGCCATTTTGTATAGACAGTAAGATGTTCTTGCCTCCACTGAAGCATACAGTGTTCTATGGATCATCTCAAATCATGCTGAGGAACATGATCACTCATTTTTGCACAAACCTTTTTTTGCGGTCTATTGTCTATATTATTTCATTTATTTATTTCCAACCATTCATACATTTTGCAAACTGCTTGTCCTATATGGGGCTGTGGAGATGCTGAAGACTGGCATTTATTTATTTATTTAAAACTGGAAAATACATACAAAAAAAGTGTTTTAACAAGTGGTCTCAGACTTTGGAATCCATCTGTAAAAGTTGAATTGTACATTTTAATAACTTTTTTTTTTTTTTAACTGCTAACATCCTGAAAATAAATATTCAGAGACTCTTAAACAGCTCTGGTGTGACCCCACAACTAAGAAGCTAATTGATCATAAAGATCTGACAAGCATTTATTGGTTTCTACTAGTTGGAGGCCATAGCTGTGACTGAGCTAATGCGCAGTAATGTATTGGTTATGTGTGGAATGTCAACCTTCTTTATCCCAGAGTCTTAAACAATGAAGGAGTGAAACTCTCAAGCAATCCTGCCATTCATTGAGTTTGTTTGGCAAAAAAAGAAAAAGAAAAATCTGAACAGGCGTGTCTTAATTATAGGGAGTCCTAAAGCTTATTTTATTAAACCATTAAACCATATAAAGAGATTCTCTCAGGCTCCTTGGCATAGTCGTCTCACTTTTTTGTCTGCCTGCCAGCTCAGATGAATGAAATTCTGTCTTCAGTTTCTGATGTTTTCTCCCCAATGGTCCACTGCCCAATAATCCTCTTTGATAACTGGGTTGTGGTAGCATAATGCTGTTTAACTGAAAGTTTAGTCCGACGTAAAGTGGTGACCAAGGAACTGCAGGTATAATTTAAGTAGATTTAAAAATTCAGACATTATTTGTTCTCTTAAATGCATTTAAAAAGCCACATACCTGTCCAAGCTTTCCATGGTTTTGTTGTTATTGTGACTCATCAGTGTACAGCTGAACCATACCAGACTTGACATTGACTGTGTGTGAGCAGGTCACCAGTAAAGCTGTCAATTGGATGACAGGAATTTTTATCACTGTCTATATAACTTTCTTTGTCTTTTCCATTTCCATTATTTCGCTCTGTAAGATGGCTGCTCCCCCAGTTATCCCCAGGAGACAGTCTAAGTCTACAAACAACACAGCTGCTTACTCACATCCCATAGGTGTAAATGCATGTGTGTATATGTCTATTTTCTGTTTGTCTGTTTTATTAAAAAGATTCGTAATGACGATACATATTTTTGACTATTTATGTAAATTTACATACACACACACACACTCACATGTTGGTAGTATGTTTTTAAGCCTTTTGAATCACGGGGACATAGGCAGTGTCCTCATAAACTACCTTCACATTGTAATACCTCTGTCATACCCATGTATATGTATACATATTTATATATAAATACTATATTTCATTACTCTATATTTGCTTATCTTAGTAAATGGAGGAGACAGAGTGAAAACAGATACGCATCTGATGCATGCACAGAGAGAAGTTGTAAGTATGACTGGTAAATTGGACACTTACTGTTGAATAGAATGCAGACCTGAAAAATTACAATTTAGTTTTGTAATAGAGGAGACCAGGGCTAGTTACACCTGTGAATATTTCTGAAGGTGATTTTTTTTTTTTTAAAAGAGACTAAAATTAGGGTGTTTAAACACACCCTACAGTATTTTGCAATCATTTTCAACATTATTGCTCAGAAAAAAAGTTTAATGCACGTTCACCTTTATAAGTTGTCACTTTAAAACCTGCCATTAAACATATACTATACTATAATTAGTAAAACGACAAATATAAAAAGATAAAGCAATTCATAACAAATGTAAAACATAATGTTAAAAATATGAAACTATTGTTTTACAATGTATGAAATTGCAAACTGAAAAAAAAAAAAACATGACGACTTACCTCAGTAAAATTGTGACAACTTGCCTTGACCTGAAAAAGATGATGTTACTGGTATTTTAGTTTTAGTGAAAAGACTAATGAAAGTGCTTGAACCACTGTGTAGCACTGCGTTTTTGTAACTGGACTTATTGCTTAAAACTTTACAGTTTACTCTTTTTTCATATCCCGCTCTTGTAGGAGTTGGTGAATCACTGTTTTGCTGATGTGGAGCGTTTCATGGCCCGTCTTCAGGAGACAGCAGAGGCTAAGAACATTCTAGAGCAACAGAGCATTAAAAAGAACAGCAAAAAGAATGAAAAGAAGAAAACCAAGAAGAAGAAAGAGCAGGATGGTGAGAGATGCCCCCAATGATCTCCATTATTCACAAGCCTATCTGAGACCATCAGAAACATAGTAAATCTTAAAGCATCTATGTTTGTAGATGGCCCTCTCACACAAAGGGTGACGCCGCCATCAGAACAAGAGTTTGTGGATATTTTTCAGAAGATGAAATATTCTCTTAGTCTTCTGGTAAGGTGACGAATTCGACAAATCTTACTTAATCTTGCATTTCAACCCCCAAACCTGGAGAATATTTTCTCCAGTTATTGTTTTGCAGTTGTGTTTGGTTGCTTGGGTAGTAGAGCAGAAATGACATATTTAAGAACTTCATAAAACTGCTGTGCTTGACCCGTGTGTGTGTGTGTGTGTCTTTGTTGTAGGATCGCCTGAAGATGAAAATCTCAGAGCCAACCTCAGAAGAACTCTTGCACCATGTATTCATCCCTTTGCACTTGGTAAGAGTATTAAACACACACAGCAGACATATAGAGCCCAAAAACACCCAAACTCTAACATTCATATGCCTAATTCAAATTCCATTAGTATATTAGAACATAGAATTGGCAACATAGGTATAACCTTCTCTAACTCTATACTCCAACATAGGTATAACCTTCTCTAGGGTGAAGTCGTGGCCTAATAGTTAGAGAGTCGGACTCGTAACCCAAAGGTTGCGGGTTTGAGAAGAGAAGTTACTTTTTTCCACAAAGTAAGGAAAGAATTTGTAATTGCCATATGGTGTATATGGTTTGTTGTATGTTCACCAGATGGTAAAGACCACAGGTGGTCCTGAGTTGGCAGCAACAGTCTCCAGCCCCGCTATGACCAGTGGAGCAATCTCCCTACTACAGCAGAACCTTAATGAACAAGAGAAACCACTGTGGAAGTCACTCGGCCCAAACTGGACCGTGCCATAGTCAGTAACAAAACTGTAGAATTTAAATTTGAATGGAAATTATACTCTTAGAATACATGACCAAACAGATACCTGCTTTGAGTTTGAACCTCACTTATAAATGGATAGTTCACCCAAAAATGTACATTCTGTTATTATTTACTCACCCTAATGCTGTTCCAAACCTGAAAACTTTCTCTTTTTTTCAGTGCACAAAAAAGAACACAACATAAGTTGCTCTTTTCTGTAACAAAAAAATGTAATTGCTGATTTACAAAAAAGGCTTTATGTTACCTAATTTGATTATGCCAAGTTAAAAAATATCAATAAAACCTTTTATATTAAAAAATAAAAACTATATATATTAATAATAATTTATGCATTTAGCAGATGCTTTTATCCAAAGCGACTTACAGTGCATTCAGGCTATACATTTTTTACCAGTATGTGTGTTCCCTGGGAATTGAACCCACGACCTTTTGCGCTGCTAATGCAATGCTCTACCACGGAGCCACAGGAACAAATAAATGAAATAATGTGAATACATATCAGCCTCAATGCACTTATTTATTTAATATTCAAAAGAGTATTCAAAATATATAATTTAACTTACAATCTGCAAAGGAGTGGGAAAATATGTTCAAATACTCCCATTTAATGTCACATAACTTTACATAAACGTAACCAAATAAGCTTGTTTCAGAAAATATGTAATTTTCTGTTTCTGTCACAGGCCATAAATCTAACTTTGAAATCATGATTAGGCATAAAGTAATGTCTTCATAATCATTCATACATGTCAAAATCGGCTGGGAATTGAACAAATAGTTGCAACATGGCTCAGAGGAAGATAGGAATCATGTCTGGTTATTATTGGCTAAGACTTTAGCTCAAATTGCTGCTGAAAGCAAAATGCTATGAAAAGCTCAGATTTTCTGAGAAAGCGTGACATGCTAGAGCAAAACAGGCACTATTTTTGGAATCAGCACCTCAAAATTAGTAAGGAAAAAGGATTGGATTTCATTCAGCAAATATGATGCAGGGTGGTGTAGAATTATATTTAATAGGAAAGGAGTGTTTGAGCTTCAAAAAGAAAGGAAAAGCACATTATAAAATGTGTAAATTCTATTTTGCATAGGTAAGTCTATAACTAATAAAGATTGGTTAGTTAACTCCAGTGTGTGTTTGTCAGCTCTCAACTCAGCGAGATTATGCCTCAATACAAACCTGTCTTTCTGGATGGTTGGCAGCCGATGGCCATAGACATGCATGGACAGCCCATCGAGGACCCCATAGAGTCCCAACACAAACATGAAGCCCTTATGCAGACTCAACAGGTATAAAACCTCTCACTCACTGATATAAACACAGCCACAATACAAACACACCTTCAGTTCCTTCCTTTCTCTTTGCACAGGTCATTGATCAAGCACGACTAACTGTATACCAGGAACACGACGGGTTAGTATTGACCAGTCAGCTGTGTGTGTGTGTGTGTGTGTGTGCGTGCGCGATGGCTTTGTGATGCCATTTTGTTTCATTCTGAGTGTGTGATTTTGGTTTAGGATGGAAGACTCCCTGCCTCCTCATGAAGAAAGGCTGTACCGTTGCAGTTATGACTTTGTGGCAAGAAACAGTAGTGAACTCTCAGTATTACATGGAGAAACTCTGGAGGTATTTTGCATAGACATACACACAAGCACGGTTTCCCTTTCCATTTGGATTTATATTTTGTACTTATTTTACACGTACACTACTATTCAAAATGTGGGTTCAGTAAGATTTTTTTTAAAAAATGAAATGTTTCTTGAGCAACAAATCCTATAAAATGTAAAGTACTGTTGTTGTTATTAAGTATTTTATTTATAAAAAGCTGCTTTCCTTGTCTTTTACCCTTATTTTGTCTCTCTGTGTCTCTTATCCCCTCTGTCTTAGGTGTTAGAGTCATCAAAGCGGTGGTGGAAATGTAAGAATGAATACGGCCAAATTGGTTTTGTTCCACATAATATCCTCGAGCCAATCAATCACGCAGAAGTTGACTCTTCCAACGTAGTAATGCGCAACCAGTCCATGGTAAAGGCATCATGCGCTCACATATGTAATCAGTAACAAACCCGCATGCTAATTCACAAACTAATTCCTATCATATTTTCATAGAAAGCTCCTATTCCTCCCCCGGGAGGAAGCAGAGTCTCCTGTGTTCTGCCCCGTTCCACAGGCAAAAATGCTTTCCACCCTGATCCACGCCCTCACAGTATGCCACCAATTGGAGACAACGGAGATAAAGGTATTGTTTCTTACAACATTATTTGTAAATTAGTCACTTCTAACTATTTAATAAATGCCTTTTATTCAAAGTATGATTACAAAGACAATGCTTCTGGAGTAAAAGTCAAATACCTAAAAGTTATGGAGGATGGTGAAGTCATTATTTATCGGTATTGTATGCAAGCAAATAAACGGCTTAGTGTCCTTCTGAAAATGATTTTGTATTTTATTCATAAACATCTGACTGATTTTTCTCCAGTATTAGTATTTGACTCTTTGGAATACTTGATTTTGATTGGTCAATTGTAACATTCTTCAGTCAAATATGTTTGTATAATATCCACTAAACTGTATGTTTGACCATGTGTGCAAATGTTTTTTAACAATATGCTAGTTTCATGTAGCATTCTGTGGATTATTTTTTCTTCACATAACTAAATTATTATCTTAATTATTAATTATTCTCTTAATATTAATTACATTCAAATATTAGTATTTATTATATAGTAAGCAGTAATAAATATTGATTTTAAATAATAGGTATTATTTATATGTATGCATTTATTCATTTGGTAAATGGTTGTTTTAAGACTCATCTGATCAGTATCATAAAATAAACCTTTTCAGAATTATACTAGTTTTATTTTAGTATTTTATATATATATATATATATACTATTATAGTTTTTATTACAGCTTTTATTTGTATATTTTCATTCTATTATATTTTTTAGTAATGAAAGTATAATTATTTAAAAGTATAATTATAATTATATATATAATTTAATAAAATTTATTTTATTGATTTTTGTGTGATTTTTATAAGGTTTTTGCTTTTTTTATTTAATTTTAATTTAGGTTTAATTTATTTTTATTTATTTAGATTTAGTAATTGTAGCGCTTCAACGTAAACTTATTTCAGTTAGTTGCCAAGACAACATTTCTAATTAGTTTTTATTAATATTTTAATTTAGCTTTTCTTATTAGATTTTCATTTTTTATTCAAAGAAATTTGTTAAGAGTTTTTGTCATTTTATCAGTTTTTGTTTTTAAATTATTTATATATAGCTTTAATTAATTGTTATTTCTGTTTTAAATTTGGATTTTTAGTAACTTCAACTTAAACATATTTATTGCAGTTAGGTGCCAAGGCAACAGTGTTGTAAGTTTAAGTTTTTCATCTAATGTATATATTTATTTTAATTACCAAAAACTATATTTCATAATTTCAGTGAAAAATAAGAACACAGAATGATATTAGACCCCTCTGGGATTTTTTTTTATAATGACCGACTGACTGTACATTATCCCTCATATGTGACCCTGGAGCACAAAACCATTCATAAGTAACACTGGTATATTTGTAGCAATAGCCAACAATACATTGGGTCAAAATTATCAATTTTTCTTTTATGCCAAAAAATCATTAGGATATTAAGTAAAGATCATGTTCCATGAAGATATTTTGTAAATGTCCTACTGTAAATATATCAACTTAATTTTTGATTAGCAATATGCATTGCTAAGAACTTTATTTGGACAACTTTAAAGGTGATTTTCTCAATATTTTGATTTTTTGCACTCTCAGATTCCAGATTTTCAAATAGTTGTATCTCAGCCAAATATTGTCCTATCCTAACAAACCATACATCAATGGAAAGCTTATTCAGCTTTCAGATTTTGTATAAATTAAAAAAAAAATTTGACCCTTATGACTGGTGTTGTGGTCCAGGGTCACATATATCATATCAGAGAATGCCCTAAATGTCCACTTTTAAAATGCATATTTTATTTGATTTCTTATTTATTTGTGTTAACAGTATTTTTGATGAATGATGAGCTCTTGCAACGATTGGCCAATGGTAAATCAGCATCGATACGCCCAGTGGTAATTAACAAAGCAAATGAGACAACCGCACCGCTGGACTATCACTCCCCTCCAGCTGAGGTTCAGGGGTGGCTCAGGGCCAAAGGCTTCAATGATTAGTGAGTAAAATACACACATCACGATCTGGAGCTGAAACTGATGTAAGACCTTTGCTCATGTTGTAATCTCTATCTGTGTCTCAGCACTGTACAGGGTCTGGGTGTCCTAACGGGAGCTCAGCTCTTCTCTCTGAATAAGGAGGAGCTGCGTGCTGTTTGTCCAGAAGAGGGAACCAGAGTCTACAGCCAGATCATGGTGCAGAAAGCACTGCTGGAGGTAAATCACTCACTCCCAGACACATTCTCACAAAATACCTCTCATGCCTTCTCATTTTCCCCTCTGGCAGTTTCAGGTGTCAGACCTCAATTAATAGAAAAGGGCTCTTCTGCCAGTCAGCTTCGACTGGGGATAGTAACTGTGAATTTTAATGATGAGGTCTGAGACCACATTAAAAATATATTGGGAAAAATGTAAAAAGTTCTCTCTCTCTCTCTCTCTCTTTAATTTAAGATTAGAATTAAACAGTTTTATGATTTTGAAAAATCTAAATATATATATATATAAAAAAGCATTATGACTTAAAATGAAGAACTTTTCATTTCAATTAAATCTTTATCTAGGTCATTCAAGCAAAAGCATTTTAAAATGCTGCATCGATATGTCAATAGATACATAATTAAAATATAGTGAAATAGAAGCACTTTCACTAACAGTATAAAAGTCATGTGTCAGAACACTTCAAAGTTGATTTGTCTCAGTGAATGTTTGAGGTGACTGAAATCAGTGGAACAAAAACAGGAGGGAGATTAGCAGAAATAAATGATGATTGTCTTCATATCTGTCTTCTCGTCACTCTGTTTCAGGATGAGCGGAAGGCCACTGAGTTGGAGGCCATAATGAAGAAACAGAAGATGAAAGTTGATCTGAAAGCAGAGGGTGGAGAATTTTAATGGATATCACTTTCACTCACACATTCAGACAAGCATTTATGCTAAGGCTTTAACAGACAGGTGTGGCATGAATTAAGATATTTTTAACCATAATGATCTTTGTTGGTTTTGTGTAATTGATAATACATATATTTCATCATTACCACTCATCATATAGAAATCAAACCTGTACATTCCTTTATGTATTGTATTTTAACTATAAATAAAATTAATTAAAATACTGACGGTATTCATATTTTAATGGTATTCATATTTTATTAATCATATTCATTTTTTCTTAAATGTACCCCATAATGCAACTGCTCACAACCTGACCTTTCTATTGTTAGTTTGATGAACTGAAATTGATTTTATTCTCTTTTTAATTTATTGCTTGATTATACTACAAGTTCAGGGCATTTTAACCAAAAAATGAAAATGATAACTGGACATGACTTGAAATAAATGTAAAATGTATTGAGGTCAAGTGGCAGATACCACACTGTATAAAAATTAAAAGTTTGAAAACATAAAAAAAAAAAAAAGCCCCCTTAGGAAGTCAAAGCAAGAAGAGATGCACTTAGGCTATAAAAAGGCAGACATATTATTTTTACATAAAAGTAAAAGAACGTGTATTTCGACATGTATTTCTACAGTGTTTTAAACATTTCAGTATCAACAAAAGTTAGATTGCAGGTTTTTACAATTCTGTTTTTGGTGAACGGGTTCAAAAGAATCGAATCACTGCGGTATGAATCAAAATCCCTTCCAAGAAAGCAAAGCACTAGTTAGTTAGCAGTACGGCTGGTGACGCCATTGACAACCACGCTCGCTCAGTGGTTTGTTTCGGGGTTTCTTCTTAGAAGAGCTGAGCTCTCCATCATATGTTAATATTGCGTTTAGATCCGTGTATCACTCAGGTATCACTCCACTTAGACGGTAACAATCAGTGAAAGGACTGAAAGACAGGAAGATAAAACCCATGAACGGCACGGACACCATTAATAAATGAAGACAACGAGAAACCACCTTACCGTTTTCTTAAGAAAGCAAAAACTCAATCGTCACTTGAAATGAGTTATTTAGCTATTTTACTTCACTAAAAAAAGTAAATGTTGTCGACACATTCGCAATTCACCTCCAAAATGATGTTTTCTGCACGCGAGAATCGGTGTCATCGCTTTCAGGCCAACATCTTCAATAAAAGTAAATGTCAGAACTGCTTCAAACCCGTGGATTCGCACAAACTCAGCGAAGCAGATCTGTTTCAGGTGAGGATAATTTCTCAACTTGTAAATTTTTCAAGTTACCTTGACTTTTTATTTTATTTTATTTTATTTATTTATTTAGTAGATATCTTTCTCTGTCTCAGACTAAGCCTCTTCAGGTGGGCTGGCTCCTCCTGGCCCCAGAGGACACTGACTTCAGCATTTGTGGCCTCAGGAAACGGGTGATGACACTGGCATTTTCCAGAGATTCTTTCCATCAGATACACGCCGTTGATATGTAACTATGTTTCAACCCTAGCCTTGATCTTTCTTTGCCATCTCTGTTATAGAAATGGCAGAGGAGATATTTTGTGCTTTACGAGCATGGGCTTCTAAGATACTCTCTGGATGAGATGGTGAGGTTTTACCTGTTCTTCATGCAGTGTTTCCTAACCTTTTTTGTCTTATGTACCTGACTATCCCAAGCTTAAGTATCCCCATCATTGACACCAGACCAGAAATGTGTTGATTTTGACTCTTTTCATAATGATTTCCATTTAGCATTATCATTAATAGAGTACTTTTGAAGACTAACTTCCAGTCTGGCCTACAAAAATACGTCTTCACCTTGGTTTCATTGACAAAAAACCCAATAAGATTTTCCATTGACTTTTGGATCGTCCATCAAAAATATATGATTATTAAAATCTTTACCTTCTCTGTGCAATGACAGAGTGACTGTTTTCCATCTAGCCAGGTACATTGCCCCAAGGAAGTGTAAATATGTCCCAGTGCTGTGAGGTTCTAGACGCTTCATCTCAAACTGGCTTCCAGAACTGTCTGAGGTTGTGCTTCACTGACAGAGACTACTACATCCGAACAGAGAGCACAGACAGCTTCAGCATCAGTAGGTAATACGCTCACTGACCTGTGGTGTGAACTTGGCCACACATAACACCTATTTTGTCATTAGTTGTTTTTTATCCCAATTGATATACAATCATATGTTGTGATGTAATGGAACTAAAGAGGTGAAGTCAAGTTGATCAATTTCTTGTTTTGTGCCAAAATCTCAGCTCTGTTCACTAGTTCAGCTGAAATCTTCTCTTTCTCTCTGTCTGCAGTCTCATCCCTCTGTTTCTACTTAAGTGTTATAAGTCACTAAATCTCAGCAAGGTTGATCTAATCCCTTGAGAGCTTAATAAAAGGTGTCAAGGAGTCTTAGATTAGTGTGTGTTTGTGCTTCTGTCTGTGTTGAGAACACCAGCTTTAGAACTGTAGAAACCTCTTTTGGGATTGTTCAGAGTTGTTCTTTTATTGCTTGTAATTCTCTGTTTCCTTGCAACTGGAGGTTTTTAGTCTTGAAGCGTGATGTCCAGAAAGCAGAAGTAAGAGAAATCTGAAAGCTTGTTTGAGTTTGCATATGCGTGCAATTTCCCGCCTGGGTCATTTTTGGGGTCTGCCGTGTGTTTGAATTTAAGGTTGTTTGTTTCATTTAGGTGGCAAGAAAATCTGATTGTTTACCCCAAAGCTGCTAAATCAAATCAGAAGAAGAAGGGGAAGGATCCAGCCCACCCACCGCAAGTGAGTCTCATTCATATTTAATGCTATTTCATACAATCATGTTCTGTGACAGGCAATGCCAGTATCCTGTCTAATATCTTTCCAGCATATTTCCTTTGGTAAAATATGAATAAATGGAACATTTAATGTAGTATCCCTTGTAAAAATTAATATATATAAAATAGATTTATTTCATACTAAGTATAGTTCAAATCTATTAACGTATATGTACTAACATATCACTTGAGACTTACTGATATATAAATTGTAGTTAAACTTAATTTGGAGTACTACTTGTGCACAATGCACATTTAATATTAAGCCTAAAATGTTTTTTAATGTCACTATTGATGAGGATTGTATGATCTTTGAGTAATATCAATATATCATATATAATCGAGTCTTTAAATGCAAGATATTTAAAGTGTACCTGACATATACTTGCAATAGTTCCACTTTAGCACAATCAAATATACTTCAGTATATCTTTAGTTGGACTTCAGCACAACTTCCACACAATTAAAGTGCATTAAGCACAAAATTAGTTGTTCCAATTTAGCAGACTTTAAGTATAGCAGTTTAGTATACCAAATGTTCAATTGCAGGGAACATAAGCACATAAATATGCAATTGTATTTGTAGTATACTTAGCATGAAATAAATGCATTTCAAATGCATTTTAGTATATTTATTCTTCACTAGGGAAATATGACAGTAATGATGTTTCGGTGATACTGAAGTAGAATACTGAGATTTTTGTATTTATTTATTTTTTAACCATTGTATATCTTTAGTTGGACTTCAGCACAACTTCCACACAATTAAAGTGCATTAAGCACAAAATTAGTTGTTCCAATTTAGCAGACTTTAAGTATAGCAGTTTAGTATACCAAATGTTCAATTGCAGGGAACATAAGCACATAAATATGCAATTGTATTTGTAGTATACTTAGCATGAAATTAATGTATTTGAAATACTTTTTAGTATATTTATTTTTATCTAGGGATTCCTGTGGATGTTCAGTTTTTTTCCTCCGCGGTTTATCCCAGAATTATATTTTACCGCAAAAGATTTAGAATCAAAAGATTTGTCTAATTTCCAGTTTGCACATTTTTTGTCTTCTGATTTGTCTGTTTAATTTGTGATCTGCAAGGTTTAGATGCACTAAACATATAGCAAGTTTTAGTACTATTGTTCAGCGTTAAGTGGATTAGATGTCCAGATTTGGAGATCACTATCTCAGAACACACTTAGAATACCATATGATCTTATATTAGATATTATCTAATTGATTTATATATAGAAATAATCAAATAAATGATTTGTTACAGATTAGTAGACTTAAATAAGTGCAAAAAGGCTAGTTAGTTTGTTTTTAGATGGTCACAGTAATGTTGAAAGAACAATGCTGTTTTAGAGTACTGCTCCTTTAAATGTGCTCCTCCTCCACCCCTGTTCTTTACTTTAATTACATTTCTAAGTGCTGTGCCCATCTTTCTGTCCGGTTGATTTACTAATCCCTCTCTATCTCCCTTCTGCATATGCTTTCTGCTGACAGCAGAGCAAATTAATCTAGTGTGTGAAAGTGCCATTCCACTGTGCTGCAACAATTAACGGCATGTACATGAAATGCTGTGTTCCTGTATTTTGTGTGTTTGTTTTTGTGTATTTTGAAGTGTTAGTCAGATAGAAGTTTAATAGAATTAACTTAAGTGATCTGGACAGGATTATTGAGCATCCCCCCTGGGGAGGGTGAAGAGTTTGCAAAGTGGGAGCAGAGTGCAAAAGACATGTGTGCTTGTTTGTCAGGCAGGTTGTATATAGAAAGAGAGGCTTTTCCTATACCACCCGTGCCAATTGGATTTCGCTGGCCGAGCGCTTGTGTGCAGCCTGTCAATCTCTGATTTACTCGCCTATATTCTCTGCCTCTCTCTTCCTCTCTCAGCAGACAGCAGAAAACCAAACCTCCAGCAGCAGCAGCAGTAGTAGCAGTGGTGGTGCTGCTGCTAAGAAAAGTAGCACTTCTGGAAATAGTTTCACCAGCAGCATTAAAAGACAAGGCAGCATCGGTTCTAGTAATAATAGCGGCGCTAGAGTGTCCGTCAGCGACAATGCTGGCACTAGTACCAGCGGTGCCACTAAAGGCAGTAGCAGAAGTAGCATCAGTAGTACTAAAGGGGCCACCAAAAATGAAAGAAGAGGTAGCGTGGTGAGCGCGTTGGAGGAGGAGCTGGAGGAGGAGTCACTCAGTGGTGAAGTCGGGGTTCCTTCCAGCACTGGTAATGCTTCATCACTCGATACCAAGCTTGGGTCCTCTCTCTCTTCATCGCTCAGTCAGTCCTCGGGCTGCTCTGACACAGACGGTATGACCTCAAACTGGCCTTTGTGTGTGGACTTGTGACTCTAACTGGATGTACTTGTTTATGGTTGTAGTAGTTACTGATTTGTCAGCTTAGGAAATAAAGGTAGGTAGTAGCTAAGAATATTGTTAGTTTTTCTAGTAAAGAATTCGGAGTTGTTTGTATGAAAATGTAAGTTCTGTCTTCATTCTAAACCTGTGAAACATGTGATCAGTTCGTTCTTTTGAGTGATATTTTTTTTTAACGAATCTGTCGATCAGGTTTACAAAACCAGCTCTAATGATTCTTTTATAAATTTGACATCTGATGACTTCTGTTTGAAGGACAACGAGGGCAGATTTTAATCTGTTTCTCACCCAAAGCTTTATTCATACATAACTTTTACAATACTTTTATGTTATTTATAAAACGTAAAGGCTCCATTATTCATTTACTGGAGTTGCATGGACCTTAGTCAGGGTAGCGCCATATACAAATTTGGAAAACTTTAAAAGTTCGTTATGGCATCTGCTCATTAGGTTTTGTTTCCATGGAAGAAAGTCATAAGAGGTAAAGAGTAAATGATGACAGAACTTCATTTTTGTGTGAAATGTCAAACAATGTTTACATTTATGCTAATTTTTGCACATTACACTTTTTACTAGGCATGACAAATATATATTACTGCTTAAGTCCCCCCTCCCCCCAGGTTCAGCCCATTACTTTGCTTTGATTTGCTCTCTCAGGTACTAAGAATCGATTGGGCACTGAAAGCGGCTATTCGTCTCTGGAGAAGACAAGTCCAAGTGTTGTGGATGCACAAGCAAACACTGACCCCAGGTGTGACCGTGTTTCTGTTTCTTCACCTGCCGCACATCTGTGTATGTTTCCTACCTCAATGTCCCTTGGCCCCTCCCCCTTCCCTCCACCAACTAATCACAATTCACAGGGGGCATGTGGGGTTGATCCTGAAGATGTGGTGGGTTTCTCTTGGGAGAGAAGTTTGGAGTCCAGTGGGGAGAGGCAGTCACACACATCCATGACACACACACTTAGGCATGAATCACCCAGCCCAAGAAGAAAAGTACACCGGCTGTTTGGAAATCGGCACAGGTAAGACGGGTTAATTTTGCTTCTGATTCCCTTTTACACCAATTGTACGGAGTTGGTTTTTATGTGTAATGTTTGTGGCTCCCTCTAGTGTTCATCATGTTTTTGCCATTCCTTCGACAGCATGTCAAAAGCACTCTTCTCTGCTTGTCTTTCAGGAGACTTCATCCCATCTCCATCAGTCAAATCAAACCGGGCTGCTTGCATTCCCATTTGCCATTTTCGTCCAAATATATTCACGTTATGTTTGTCAAAATTATAATGTCTTTAAATGTTAAAATGATTGGCAGCACTGCATTGATGCTCCTCAAACAAATGTTTGCAGTTTGTTTAAACAGTTTTGTAGATCATTTCAGTTTTAGGTGTTCTGTGTGTTTTCTGTATATATCTTTATGAAACCAGTATAATGTGTGCATACTGAATTCCAAATGGCCTGCATTGCATATTACCCTCTGTTTCAGTCTTACCCTTTCCTGTTTCTGTTTTTTTTTATATATTTACATTCAGAACTTTAGATTTTTTGAGGTTTTGTAGAGCTCAAAGTTGAATCTAAAACTGATAGACACTGTCTTTTATATGTTTGCATGCTTGTTTCTAGGAGATCTCAGGGAGCTGTTCATCAAGAGGGTTCATTTCTGGATACCGAGCTTCCCCCCTCAACCTTCACTACTTCCTCTACTGAACAAAATGACCATAAGACAACTGTCAGTACATCTCAGGATTCCTTCCCTAATGATATTCCTGATCACTCAAAACATTTGATGTCATGTAGTCTCCGCTCCAAATCGCTGGAGCGCAGACCGCTTGATTCCACGCCCACAGTAAGTACAGTACAACCAATACAAATAAGAATGATTCTAATGTGTATTTTTATTATGGCTGTAAATTGATTATACATTTAAATCCAATAAATTGGGATGTGGCGTCAAATTTATCAAATTAATCACAATTGATCATTCATATCACATATGTCATTGCTACAGTAATGCCCTTTTCCTCTCAGCCTGACCTCCTTAATTTCAAAAAGGGATGGATGTCTAGACTGGGAGAAGATGGAAAGGTGATTTTGAGATTTGAGTGCATGATCTCCATCTACTTGTTCATGATTTTTTCTGTGTGAAGTGGTCTGATGTTCTCTGTCTCTAGTGGCGGAAACACTGGTTTGTTCTTACTGACCAGACTTTGAGATTCTATCGTGACTCTGCAGCAGAAGAGGTAAAGTGATTTGTGATGTTCAGTCTATAAAGAATCATCTTAAAAATTTATTTGCCATTTTCAGTTAAGAGGTCTTTCTGTGTTTTGTGTCTTAGGCAGCTGATGTGGATGGTGAGATCAACTTGTCTACTTGCTATGATGTTACAGATTTCCCTGTACAAAGGAACTATGGCTTTCAGATTCATGTGAGTGTATATTAGCTAAACTTTAAGCTTATGTATTTGTCTGTTGAATTGCCTTTATTCATCACTCTTTTCATACAGACAAAGAATGGAGTCTTCACCCTCTGTGCAATGACTTATGGGATACGACGCAACTGGGTCCAGGCAGTAATGAAAAACATTCATCCCACCGTTGCCCCTGATGTCACATGGTACAACATCAAAACTAGCTGCCATTCCCAAAAATATATTTATCCACTACGCATATTTCATACATACAAAGCCTAATACATTTATTGCTGTATTTTTCTCACAAAACAGCATCACATGTTAGTGGGTTGACTCTTTCACTCTGCTTTTTATCTTTTTCCCTATGCTGTACAAGGAAAAATCCTGCTATAAAACCCAGGTTTGAATGTGTTTTCATGACCATGAGTGTTTCTTTTAATTTAAATGGAGTGTCTGGTAAAACGCACACAACTACAATATCAGAAATATAATTTAAATAACTTAATCATAGCCACTTCTGTTCTTCCCTTAGTTCAATTCCTCAAAAGGTGCCAATGACTAGTGCACATGCTCGTACAAGCTCCTGCCAATGCAGTACAGTTCCCCAGGAGGCAGAGCAAAGGAGTCGCATCCGTGAGCGCCGTAGAGAGGGGCGTTACAAAACCTTTGATTGGGCAGAATTAAGTTGTAAACAGCACAAAGAGGAGTGGTCAAATGATCCATCCGGAAAGCACTGGAACCACAACAGTGAGCGCTCGGTGCCTCCTGCACCTGCATCATCTCCTGAAGAGCAGATAACACGTTCGGCCTCTGAGGCATCAGAGAATGAATATCTTCAGAAAAAAATAATCTCACAGAGGCAAAGCTTAAATATCTTGTCAGCTGATATACCATCGAACTTATCACTTATGGCAGTGTCCAGTCGCACCTCCCCAGAATCAATCAGCCCAGACAGCTTAGAGGTTGATGCAGGAACCGTATATGTCCACTGTGATGGCCGTGGTGAACTACAGGAAGCTAAACCCAAAGAAGAAAAGCAGGTAGCGTAACACGCAAATATTGTTGTGGTGTTCCAATGTCTACATACTTCATTCAAATGCACTATTTACATATAATTTGTCAGGGTTGTAAACAAAGTCTCACAATTCATTACAGGTTGATCGCTCCACATCTCCATTGCCAGTCGCCTTCTCTTCATCTTCAGCGCAGACAGAATGGCAGTGGGATGTGGAGCTTCAGAGCCTGCGTAGAGAATTGAAGGCTGAGCACGAGAGGAATCAGACTCAAGAAAGGGAGTTAAGACTCAGTGAGGCCCAACTCCAAGCTGAGTTTAATGACAGCAAGGAATGTCTTCAGAGGACAGAGTTAAAGATTCAAGAGGCAGAAACTCTTCTGAAGGAGCGTGAGGAGGTGCTGGAGAGTCTGCGTGGACGGTTGGAGGAGGTAACGGGTCGTCTTAAAGCAACCGAAGAGGCGCAAGCCTTGAAAGAGGTCAGGCTACAGAGGCACCTGCGCCTCCTGCAAGAGAGCCAGGAACGAGAAAGGAGGAGCTTCAGTGACAGCCTTGACCAATCAGAACAGCGATCGAAGGAACTGGAGGAGCGTCTGAGGCAGAAAGAGGCTGAGCTGCAGAAAAGCCCAACAGGGGACGTTACTGATGAACTTCTGCGAAGGTGCCAGGAGCTACAAAACCAGCTGGAAGAGTCAGACAGTGAGGTATGTCGTCTGCAGGCACGCCTCCAAACCGAAGAGACTCTTTATTATGACATGGAGCATGATTATGAAAGAGCTTGTGAGGAGATACAGAGTTTGCGAGGTACTCTGCTGGACCACGAGAGGGTAAGTGAGGAGCGCTTTCAAACCCAGCTGGTGCAGCAACAACAAGAGTTAGACAGGAAGGAACGAGAACTACAGGAAGTGCTTCTTAAGATGGCCATCCTGGGCAGTAGTTTAGAGGAGACCGAACAAAGGCTCAAGGAAGCTCAAACCCATTCTTCTGAAGCTAATGTTCTCTGTGAGGCATTGATTGAGCCACAACAATGCAGACAGAAAGGGCAGAGTGATTCGGAAATGCAACCTACTACTCATGGAGACGAGTCACATAGAGTGATCTCCGTGATCCAGGCACTAGAGTGCAAGTTATGTGACACCGAAGAGCGACTCCGGGAGCTTACCATGCATCTTCAGCAACTGCAACAACTCAACACTGGACCGCATGCACTCAATGATTCTTGGTGCTCGCACAGTTCCCTCCAGAATCCGGAGGGTCGACTCTCTGTGGATGCTTTACCAAGTTTTACTGAAGCTTTGCATAGCCTGCAGAGAACAGCTTTAGACAGAACATCAGACAAAGCTAAAATCTCCCTTTATGATGATGGAAAACCTGGAAGCTGGAGGTTGGTTGGCGAGAGTTCAGGGAGAAATCAAGCTCTAGAGATGGCCAGCAGAGTTTTGTCACTGGAGGCACTGATTATCCAAAGGACTGCCTCTGCACTTGAGCATCCCAGCTCAAAGTTGCTTAATAAATTGTCAGAGGTGCATGTCCAGGTGCTTAGGATGGCTCAAGGAGGCAGTCATAATGGGGCTGTAGAACCTAGTTACTCCCAGATCTTCTTGGACCCTCTTGAGCAAGATCTGGTAGACAGTACGCTGAGTGAAAGTGCAATCCATAGACTGTGTGTAAGAGCAGAGATGACATACCTCATATATACTCTCTGTACTCATCCCTCACAGGAGCAAAAGGGATCTGAGCTTTTTTATGTCTTGCCTTGGCCAGAGAGTTCCTCATCTGGAACCAAAATGGAAAACTGTTCAAAGCAGGGGTCCAGACTTGCTGACATTAGCCCGCCAGAACTTGCACCTTACAGTGAACAAATGGATGACGAACTGGCAACCGATCTTCTCCTTGAGGGCTCCGAGGTACAGCTTGCTTGCAGAAAGAGTCTGGTGGCAGAGCTCCGTGCTCAGACCCAGTCACTGCAGAACCTCTCAACACAGCTACAGTCTAATGTTAGAGAGGTCGACCTTCCTGGTGAACTACCCTCAGCCATCCTGAGGGCTGCAATTTGTCAAGCCACTTTGGCATACATGGCCTGTCGTCTTCGTTCGGCCCTGCAGCAAGAGATGAGTGCCCTACGCAAACAGAGAGAGCAGGCTGAGTGTGAGTGTCATGCCGTGTGTCGTAGCATGGAGACTCTTTTCCAGGAACAGACGGAGCGTTACGAAGAGAAGCTGCGCGAGGAGCGTGTTGTTGTCGAAAAGGCAGAGCAGGAGTGTGTTTCGGCGGAGACCAATGCTCAATTGAGGATGGAAGAAGCCGAAAAATTGCATTTGGAGTTTGAGGAGAAGCTCCAAGAGCTCCAGAAAATCCATGAAGAGGAGATGAGCCGTCTCCACGAATATTACATTCAAAACTTGTCAAGGCCAAAAGCTGCAACTCTCCCAGAACTAGAGGAGAATGAAGAGACTGAGCAGGTGACTGCTCTGCAAGACCGAATCAGAGAGCTTGAGACAGAGGTGACTTGTTTGAGGGCAGATCTTAGTAACCAGAATGCCAAAGCCTTCCAGCTTGACCTGGAAACCATCAAGGTATGCACAGTCTTCTTGTTACAGCGTGAGATTAACATGTAATTATACACAAAGATGAAGGTACGCCATGTCTTTGTGTGTCTTAGGCCACGTATGAGCATGGTTTCAGCATTATGGAAGACAGCCACCAGCGAGTGATTGAGGAGATGCAGAGGCAGCATCAGAAAGAGGTGGAGAGACTGACAGAGGAGCGAGAAAGAGTACTGCAGGAAGAGACGAATGCCACCATTGCAGGTGCTACTCTCAACACAAGCTCCCATTCACAAGACCATGCAAATACTTTTCATTGTAAATCTTTACAATGTACACTACTGATCTTTTGCAATGCTGTGAAAGTGAATAGGAAACAGTGAGAGCTGTGGTCACTATTAACTGTTATTGTGAGAAAAAGAGCAGCTTGGACATTCTGCCAAGTAACTACTTATGAGTTCCTCGTAAGAATTCAAATAGATTTGTAAGTCATGAGGTTGAGAAAATTATGACAATTTTAATTTTTTGAGTGAACTGTCCCTTCAAGCACTCATACAGTACATGGGTTTTGTTCCAAATCTGTGCTACTCTCTTGTATTTAACTATGGATAAAAGCATATGCTAAATGAATAAATGTAAATTTGTTCTCTGCATGCTTAGACATACAAATGATGATCTAGCATCTCTGCTTCTTGGTCTTGATAGTTCTGTCTGACCAGTTTTTAATATTATTTGTTGTTTTCCAGCCATTGAGGCTATGAGGAAAGCTCATAAAGAGGAAATGGACAAGACACAGAAAGCCCTGCAAAATGGAGCCAATGTGGACATCCGCCAGCTTCGTGCACAATACAAGTGCGTGTGATATGTCTTGTCAAAAATCAATTTATGGTTGCAGAACTATATATTAACCATATACCTCTTTGTGCATTTTCTGCAGTGAGGAGCTGGAAACATTGCACAGGGAGCTGGAAGTGTTGTCAGAGCAGTATTCTCAGAGATGCCTGGAAAATACACATTTGAATCGGACTGTAGAAACAGAAAGGGAAGCATTGAGTACAACACAGAGAGAGAACCAGGAACTTCGCATTCACAACCAGGTACGTGCACACAAAAATGTGCATATTCACACAGCCAATGCTTTACTGCTTATCTTACATATGTATCACATATTTTTCTAAGGAATTAAATGAGTGTTTGGCTGCTGAATTATCCCTGATGCATTCACGCATGAATGGGGAGGTGAAACATTCCCAATCTTCTCAGGAGAAAGACGTGTATCAGCTGGAGGTAAAACTTGACACCCTTTCATATGGCAAAGTGCCCAAATTTGACGCGTACTACTAAAATTAGCAGGGGATAGTTGACTGAACCCAGATTAAAGTTACCTGCACTCAGTTGAGTACATTTAATCAGCTTCCACAAAAGAAGCCTTCATGGGTTTTATTACTACTCAGATGAGATTATGTCAGAGGTATATTCCATCAAAGGTGCTATAAAGTATACATGTGTAAAAACAGATGTGCTCTGTCTCATTCTTTGATGCTGTAGGTAAATCTCAGAGTAAAGGAATCGGAGATTAAGTGTCTGAAACAGGAGATCAACTCACTTAAACTGGAACTGCAGGCAGGAAATACGGTAACACCTTTTCAATTAAAACATATTAATAGTTGAATATTGAGTAATTTTGTAGTCAATTAATCCAAAAAGATGTAATTATTATTATAAAAAATTATAAATGTGACAAATTTGTGTAAGTTACATTGTTTTATTCACAAATGTTAACCATAACCGTTTCCAAAAAAGCTAATTCAACCAATGCTTACATAGAGAATTCACTCCCACTTCAAAGTTAAGTTTTTGTCACGAGTTTTTCTGTATTTCTATTTAAAATGTTATTTTTTAGTATTTTAAAGAGCTAGACTCGGAGTTGATTGCTTCAGAAGTCAAAACTCAAAGTGACTTCACTAAACTGAGGATGGTGCCAGCAAGACAACAGAGTTTAAAATATGGTAAGCAAATCTACAATAACAGTCAAGTTACTGCGAAGGCAAACAGATTAAGTGCATAAGCATGCACTTATTCAGAATTTGTAAATGCCTGTTGCAGATCTGATGAAATCCAGGAGCAACCTGGACTTCCCAAAGGACCATGCTACACTTACACAACCTGTCAGAACCAAGGTGGGATCATCTGTGCCATTACATGGTACAAAATACTGACGTTCCCTAAAATTTAAGCTTTCTCACTATCTCTCATTTTATTCTCAGAGTCTTAAAGATGGACTCACTGTTCTGGAGAGGATGAAGCTTTTTGAATTAACCAGCACGCAAAAGATTGGAGTGTGTCTGTGTGATAGATAGAGAGAAAGAAAGATAAGCATTTTAATGTCTTATGTGGGTTAAATTATTTAAATGTATATCTTTATAACACAATGAATTCTAACTATACCTTTAGTCACAGGTGAGTGAGTGAGTGAGTGTGTGTGTGTGTGTGTGTGTGTACGTCAGTCATTTTAATTGTTGTTTCGTCACTACTTTAGACAGTAGAATTCATTTTTGATATGACATTGTCTCTCTAAATCTTAAACCGTCTTTGTTTATATTTACATGTTTTATGCCTGATTGAGCATAAGTTCGATTTGCTTCATCTCTAATTATGAATAAAGTCAAGCTTTTACAATCTTTAAGTTTTTGTTTGTGTAACTTTTCAACCCATACGTGCAGATTTTAAATACTGCATACTGGATTAGCAATTTTATCACTATTCATCCCTTGTCAAAAAATCCTAAAGGATTCCAATAAGAAAATTGTACAGAATTCTAATTAGAATTTCTATCATATTTTGGAACCATTCCTATACGATTCCTATCTAGGACTTCCTGTACAAAGGATTTTGTTCTTATCCTGTTCATTTTCTTTGCAGTAGCTTGTTTGCTGAGACAATGTTCATTAAAGGGAATGATTTAATTAGGATGCCAGTGGATCCCAGGAAAAAAAAAATATATATAAGAATCTCATTGAAATGTTTCCAAATTATAATAAAAATTATAATTAGAACAATATTCTTAATGGAATCCTTTAGGATTTTTTGATAAGGCAGATTATTTTTAATCTTAAAGGTATCTGATAAACAGTTCTAAACTGTAAATGACACTGTATCTTCCTTTACCAAGCTTTTCCTGACTTTTTTCACAGCACTTATAAAAACTCATTTATTTAGTATGTAACTTAAAAGTGCTACTTCGCATTTGCTTCTTACTAAAATCAACGTGATGTCACTTGGCTACTACAAATCTCTGTAGTGCCCTTTTAACCACTAGATGTCGTGCTTCGTCTGGAGACCAGCCGGCCAGCCTCAGTACAAAGTTGCCAGTGCAAAAAATCTTTACCTGCTTCTTTTCTGCTTAATGTTAATAATGAGATGCCACTATTTATATTTTCGGAGATTTAAGGAGTCCTGTTTGACCCAGGTATTTAATACGTTTCATTATGTGCTACTGAGTCTGCAAAAGCGTCGAAAGCATTTGGCCAAAAAACTAATTAACCGATAGCATCTGAACATGAGGACGGGTAGCTCTGTTTCCCTCATTTAAGACGGACTCCATATCGTTTCACATCCTTTATGAGTCTTGAAATGTTTTGCTAGCTTAAACGTCTCAGTAAAGCTGTTTTTTCATGTCTGGGGTCTGTGTATAAGCTACAGAGAGGGAGAGGGGAGCGCGGCAGGTGTGTTTGCTTGCTAATTAAATTTCTGACGGCTTCTTTGTCAGTAATTACTTATGAGTAATGCATGTTGCTTTGAAACGATGATCTCTTCATTATGTTAAATTTTCAAAACACTGATTAATTTTAAAAATGACAATCCCCTAATTCTCTCTCTTCTCTCTCTAACCAAAAGTGTGTGTACGAGTGTCCATCCTGTTCAGCTCGTTTCAGAGCATTTGTGTTACCTTGGAAACATATTTACATATGCAGCTCTCAGCTCCTCCACCTGAACCATGTTTACATCGTTTTACAGGAAGGGTAAGAGAAGTCCTGTTTTTATAACAGGTAAATTGATATCTTGGGGGGAAAAAAAACTTGTCAAGTACTGACTTCTACTAATCTCACTGACGGAATCGTCCCATGAGGCCATGTTAGGAATGCAAAGCTTACCTTTGATGTTCTGTGCATTTTGTTTGAGTAACTTTTATTTCATGTCTGTCAACTCTTTTTAGTCTGGCCAGATGTTAGAGCAAAGGGGAAAAAAAGGAGGTTCTTCTCAGCATAGAGAAGTCCGCACTCTTGTAGTAGTTATAAGTGGAACATTTTCTTCTTTCTGTCTGGCTCTTAGAAAACTTACGTATGCATATTACAAATATACCTTTTAAACTGTAGACAATGAATATATAATGCAATAGTGGGTTGGTTATGTAATATCGCAGGGTATATAAATAAGTAGACCAAAATATCTTCAGCCAGCCAGCATGAGAAAACCCGTTTAATAAACATGCTATCAGTTGGTTCTCACTAGGGAGCCAAAGCATGAGTTAAAATTATTTAAGTTCTATTACAATAATCTAAATTAAATGCTAAGTGCTAATAAATAGAAATACGATATTTTAAAAATGTTATTTAAAAAAAAAAGTTTTATTATTATTACTTTTATTATAAACTTTTTTTCCCTCCAAAGACTACACAGTTCTTGAAACTTATGGAGTAATTAATTCATATATTGACATTCCAAGTTTGTTAATAAACAAAACATTTTGGAAAACAAGCATATTTAGAGCATTTTATCGTATTTAGAGCAAAATATACCAGTGGAAATATTATAGCCTAATCTATATGAGGTCTCTATTATGAAAGGAAAAATAAGCGTGTGTTTTGTGTTTGTGCTGTCTGCAAAGCAAAGAGGGAGGGTCATGAAATGGAGAATTTGGTTTCTGTATCAGTAGCATGTCAGTAAACGTCACACAACACGCATATACACACACACAGTACAGGAATCACATAATTTAATACTTCATAATTTAAGAATTCATGCAGTTGAAGGTGAGATTTGATACAGATCACTGGTTGTAAAATGCACCGTTTTCCTGGAACTCAGTGGTGTATATATCCTAATGCTTTCACACTCTCTTTCATCCAGCTACACAAAGTGACATAACTTCTCAGGTTTAATACTTTTCCTGTTTAATTTTAGAATGTAAATCCCCTGATTGTGCAGTTCTGATTGTTTAAGGTGCACTTCTGGATTCTATTGCTGAGAAGAAATCTTGTCTGCGTCATAGTGTGCTCTTTTTCTGTGATGTGCATGTTGATCGTTTTGTCTTTCCAAAAGTCTTGGGCTCAATATCAAAACTTAATGTTCACATTAAGTAGTTTTAAAACAATAATGTCAAACCATGAGTACTTGGAACTAGATTTGAAATCCCTACATTGTTGCCATTTTCATGGATTACGTAAGGAGTGCTCAAGTAGACGTGTAAATGCTGAATCCGCGGTTCCATGTTCCCCTCCTGGTTTGTTATATTTGGCATTAATTACCAGCCTTCTCAGAAGGCAAATGTACATGATCTCTTTGACCTTTGTATGTGACAAGTATTCTCAAAGCTTTTAGGCTTGAACCTATAGGGCACACATGCTTCTGGTTCCCATAGTTATAATGTACTAACAGAGAGACGGCAATTAGAGATATTCCCTGGGGTGGAACACAAAGCACAGACGTTGACCGGTGATACTGGGGCGTGTGGACTTCCTCTCCCTCCCACTGGCCATAGGAACAGAGTATGTAGCCTATACTGGATGTTCCCTTAATTAAGTCTTTAAAATTGCAATCCATAATTCTTATGTTGTTTAAAGATCAAATGTTGATTGTCAATTGGCATTTGCTTTGTATTGAATGGAATTTTTAATTTACATTATTATTCAACTGCATTTATTGTTAATTAATGGAACATTGTTGCACAATAAATGTGTGTAATTTTAAGGTGCGTGGTGGTGCAACAGTGGAACACCAGAGAAACAAATCTATAGATAGGCCTATACGTCCAGTAATTATAGGAAGACTGTTTCCGTGGTTACATTTGTCACCATGGTTTTGTATTATCATGATTCTCTTCCGATGACAGACAGCAGGATACCCATAGCTCAATAGCAAGATTTGTTATAAAACAGCATTTGAATATTTTACAATTGTAAAGTCATATATGATCTTCACCTATTGCTCAAATTGGGTTTCACTCTTCTTTCTTTCTTAGTAATTTTTGTGCTTAAATACAGTTGAATATTAGAGTGTCGAGATATCAATCATTGAATACTCACACTTCACTCCCTCGCATTACAATGACATTTGTTTCATGCTAGATTACACAGCTTCTGACAGAAAATGATTCATCTATATGTGTTTTGTACTTAAACTGTTTGATCAGTTTTTTCCTTAGTTGTACCCTCATGCCATGCCAGTGTTTAATTTTTTTCCTAATTCTGAAATTTAATTACTTCATGCAGCTGGAGGTGAGATTTGATGCTTTATGGTTATACATTGCACACCTGGAAATCACTGCTGCAAATATCTTCAAATCTCCTTCACTCTAACATACATCTGCACAAAGTTACACATCTCCACTCAGGTTTATTACTTATTTCTGTTCAATATTAGAATGTAAATCCTGCAGGTAGTTCTGATTCGGTAAGGTACACTTCTGGATCCTATTGCTGAGAAGAACATTTTTATTGCGTTTCAGATTTTGTCTTTATTTGTATCACTACTTTTTCCCCTCTCTGCTGCAAAAGCCAGATCTTGTCGTAGGTGGGTTTATATGGTATCTGGTCCAAGCTGATCATTAATGGTTTTTAACTCACTCAAAAGCTGCTTGGTTGATCGGCTTGTGTTGGGAAAACCTGCTGGTCTTGGTTATAACATGTTGTCAAGCTGGTTAGAGCTGGTTTACCTCTCTAGACCAGCAAAAAACCGCTAGCATAATCCAAAAATCAGCTTGAGCACCTTAAACTGGTATGACCTGGTTTTTCCTGCAGGGCTAAGCTCATTTGCTGTAAAGTACCTCACTGTTTTATATCTATCTTGCTGCCTTTTCTGAAGAGCTGAAATCACCATGAGCTGACTCACTTTCACCCTCAGAAACCCAGCTGAAGAGGTTATGAGGACGTGACCTGAAAACAGCCATGTGGCTGCATAAAATGGTGTGAATAATGACTCCATTTTCCTTTCATAACCAGGCGCACTTTTAAAAACAATAAACTGTGCGACTGTGGGTTATATGATGGTTTCATGACGTAGTTTAGTGTGGTACTGTATTTTTGGAGAGGATGATGTCGAGAGGATCATCTCTTTTTTTCCCCTCTTCTCTGCGAAAGAGGATGACTTTGGCTATAATCTACCTTGATGAAACGTTTAATTTATTTAAATCATCTTATATAATGCCTTCTTTATTTAATCGGGCACATTTATTTGCCCCCACAGAGCAAAGTGATGGATGAGGTGAGTGGGTGAACGCTCTCTCCTTTGTTCCTTCTTTGTCTCTGGCTCTCGTTCTCACCTCTCCCATTCACTTTGCTCTGATTTTAAAAAGGAGGGAGATTGTCATGATCACTAATTATCACGTAAGATACCAGAGGTGGGTGGTTGGTGTTGGTCTGTTGTTAGTTGCATGTTGAAATTCATTTCTAAATGCTCTTAGGTTAGTTTCATAGTAAAAAAAAAAAAAAAACTACTTTCATTTCAATTAAATGGACTTGTCGTATTGTGCTGAACGTTTCAAATTTAGTTTTCAGCTGTGTGAAAACATTGCATGGCTGATTGCTTATAAGAGTTATTTATCTCATTAAATTTAGGCTTAAAGAAAAAAATATATACTACAGAGGTGATCATAAAAATAAACGTATTTAAATATATTCATAATGTTAAGCAATTTTACTTTTCAAGTCAAATTATATTGTTTTTCTTTACAAGGTGAAAATACTGATGAAAATGTTTTTTGTTTTTTTTTGCAGTGTGCCCTTAATCCAATACTGACTTTTCATTCTTTAACATCTACCATAGAAGTAGCTTTTAGTATTGATCATTTCCTTTCACATTCGCAAGTGGGCAGCTGTTTTGATACTGAGGAAAGAAACACCAATAAAGAAAGGTCAAACTGAAGTTCATACCTTATAAAACACACACACACTAGCACAATGTAACTTGCTTTAGCAAAAGATGTAATGTTGTAAATATCTGGTTTTAGAGGTTCAAAATTTGGCTACAACACAAAGAAATCCATAAGTTATGGGTTTAATATGGCACTTGAGCAACATGAAACTGTTGTTTTTCCTCTGGCTGTCATTGTAAGTATACAAGCGGTTTTATTCAAGGGTGTCTGGCCTGAGCCTGAATGGTGGTTTGTTGTGAAAAAAAAAAAAGTTTAACTGTATCCCATCATGCCTTATCTTTCACTCATCCACTCACAAACTCATACAGTATATATTTTCTACTCACTTTCTAATACTGAATAAATAGCTTTGTGTCTTTGCTATTTGCTAGCCTGGGAACCATTTTGCTCATTTCCAGTTAGCGGTAAATCAGCCTCTGTGTAGGTGTTAATTATCTTTCACACACCTCTAAAGTAGTACCTCATTACACGGTAAAAATAAAGCTATCAGACATTGCAGTCTTTGCTCTGACGTAAAGGGAAAAAAATGGATAAATATCTTCAAGTCTCTTTATTGCTGTAAATCACACCAAAACAAGAGTGTATCATGTTCTACTCTATATCCAAGCAAACACACTAGTGGTTGACAACCTATTATGTGCAAATTCTGTTAACAAGAGAGAGATTTAGTCAATATGGCACCCAGGCTAGCTTAGTATTGCATAATGATACTACTTAAAGCTATCACTTCAAACTACAGTATGAAACAGATAATCAGATTTCAAGTTTTCCTACAGGAAGGCCTCGCATTTCCAACAACTACAAAAGCATTTTCTTTTCCTGACCTGCCCCCAACTACAGCATGGCTCTAGGACAGTGGGTCAAGGTTTCATATGGCACTTGCATGGCTCTGTAGCTAACCGTTACGACACTAGAAGAATAGGCTGAGTCTACGATAAAGCAAAGTCTTTAAGGTGACAATCAAGGGTCATATTTCGGATTCTTTGTGATATGACCTCTGATCGAAGTTCAGATTGGCTGAAAGGGTCTCTAGCTCAGTCCCCCTCTCACCCCTGTCCTCCTCTTGCTCCTCTTCATCCCTACTAATGAAGGCTAACTCGTTCTCATAGCAGAAGTTGGCGGCGGACTCCAAGGACTTGTTCTCCTCCATGTCTTTGGCGCTGCAACTTGGCGTGGAGGGAACCTCATAGGTCTTATGAAAGTGGGAATAGTCCACCTTATACTGGTTGCGTTCCTCAAACACCACGGGCTCAAAGCGATGGCCCCATAAGATCTCGCTGGCCAGGTAGGAGCTGCGCACCTGAGCCGTCATCGCAGTCGCCTCGACCATCCCTTCCAGTATGACCACAATCTCAAAATCAGATGTCTCCAGGTCCTGCTTGCTGATTCCATACAGAGGACTCTCCTCGTTTATCTCGTGGAGGATGGTGAGAGGAGCAACCAAGAAGATGCGGTCGAGACCTTGGTCGTAACCCACATTGATGTCGATCTGATCGAGCGGTATGTACTCGCCCTCTTCTGTGATTCGGGGCTTAATAAGCTGCGCCCGCACATGAGCCTCTACGATGTGACTTTTCCTCAAGTTCCCGACCCGCCACATGAGGCACAGCTTCCCGTCTCGCATTGCTATGACAGCATTGTGTGAGAACAGTATCGTTTCTGCTCGTTTCTTAGGTCGCGCCATTTTGGCCATGATGGCACCGATCATGAAAGAGTCAATGATGCAGCCCACGATGGACTGGAGGACGACCATGAACACCGCTAAGGGACACTCCTCGGTTACGCAGCGGAATCCATAGCCAATCGTTGTTTGCGTCTCAACTGAGAACAGAAACGCCGCAACAAAGCTGTTGACCTGCATGACACATGGTGTGAAGTCATCATTAGTGGGCCGGTCTAAGTCACCGTGGACAAGAGCAATAAGCCAGAAGGCGAAACCAAACGCGAGCCAGGACAGGACAAATGCAAGGGAGAAAAGAACAAACATCCAGCGCCAACGAATGTCCACGCAGGTGGTGAAGATGTCAGCGAGGTAGCGCTGAGATTGCTCGTCCATGTGAGCGAAACTGATGTTGCACTGACCTGTCTTGTTTACGAAGCGGCTCCATGCCTTCCGGCGCGTCTGGATCTTGCCGTTACCAAAGCCATTGCCGAGGGCAGGCATGTTGCCGTGCCGGTACACGTCCTCCTCCGACGATGACACAATGTTGTAGTGGTGGGGCTTGCCCACACTCATGCCACTCTGCCCGACCAGAACCAATCCGTAAGTGAGAGAGAGTACCAAAGCAGCTCTGGATCAGTTTGCGTTGCCTGAAGATGAAGCAAAACATAAGATCAGTCATGCAGTCTTCATTGTATATCGTTTGTCATATGGTTATGCTCATATGGTTACAACTCCCTTACAGAATCTTTAAAAAAAAAATAATAATAAATGGTCACACTTTATTTAAATGTCCAATTCTAGCTATTAACAAACCATTAACTACGACTTTTGCCTCAATAAACTCCTAATATGCTGCTTATTAATAGTAAGGTAGTTGTTAAGTTTAGTTATTGAGTAGGATGAGGGATGTAGAATATGGTCATGCAGAATATGTGCTTTATAAACAGCCAATGTGTTAATAATAGGCATGCTAATAAGCAACTAGTTAACAGTGAGAATTGGTCCCTATACTAAAATGTTACCAAATAAATTGGATAAAATCTTATCCCTCTTATTTGGTAGTGCCCTAAAAGGGTTGCATAACACATATTTAAGTAAATTCCACAGATAAAATGCATTTACAGAAATTAAAAGATGCTTAAAAAATGTTTAAAAGTTTCTTAATATTTTGTTTAATAACCTTTTATTAAAATTAATATTTTTATTCAATACACACACATTTTATCGATCAAAAGTGACAGTAAAGTTATTTACAAAAGATTTCTGAAGCATCATGTGACACTGAAGACTGAAGTAATGGCTGATGAAAATTCAGCTTTGCCATCTAAAGAATAAATGACAATTTAAAATATATTAAATAGGAAAGCTTTTTTAACTTGTAAAAATATTTGTTTATGTTTTTACAGTCATTTGATCAAATAAATGCAACCTTAGTGAGCATAAGAGACTTTACCAAAACATTTTAAAAATCCACATTCTGCAAGGTGTATGTAAAATTTTGAGGACAACTAAGTAATTAAATCAAATCTAAAACTAAAACTAAAAGCCATGGGAGGTGGTTAGAGGTGTTCTTTGGGAAGACGCAAAGCCTCCTTGGTAAAATCACTGTAACACAGGGTCTCAGATGGCTTAATGCTTTTAGAAAATGGCAGTATGATGAAAAATTGTAACAAATATCAGGATCTATTAATAATAATTAAAAGAAACAACCACTTTAACCCTTGTGCGACCTTTTGGACATGTTTGTCCTTTTCAGTTTTGTTTTTTTGATCATTTTGCCTGTGTTATTGCCAACTGCATAAATTTTGGTACAGGTGTGTATTTTTATTGGAATTTTACTATTTCACTTCCATTTCCTTTAATAAATCTGTTTTGCACTAGGTACAAAAAATTGTTCCTCTCAGGACCTTAAGGACAAAAATGTCCCCATTGAAACCCATTAAAACTGCTATTTTTAATCGCAGTGCCATTTAACTGTAAAATTATGCAATTTTTGTTGATAGGCTTTCATTATATTGGCAAGGCTTTAAAATTTAATTTTTTACTATTTTTTACCAGATGGTGCCATTTTTTCAGGTTTGACCTATAAAGAGAATACTCACTTTATTTCTGTTTTCTGCTTCTGCATATTATAGAGCCAGTTGGATGTAATTTAGTTGATTGCTCTAACTGTAGATTGTTTATGGTATCCTAACATCTTGGCACATTAATATAAAACATGCGGTTACAGAAGTCAGTGTCTGCATTTTTTTATCTTTGACCCAATCAGAATTTAGAGTTCATATCATAAATATATTTCTAGTATTTAAACATTGAAAGTCAATAAAAGGGAAACCTAAGTGATGCAGGCCAAAATAGTCCCAAAATAAATCTTCTGAATTCTCACTGCAGCTAAAAACGTGTTACTCCATTGCGTGAGTGTGTGCAAAAGTGCTACTCTGTAAGTGTGAGTGAGGAAAGAGCAGATGTGCAGATCCGTCGTCTGTTTTTTTTTCACATCAGATGTAGCTAATTAAAGCACTTTTGCTGCGAAACTCCGCACCTTTGCGCAGTGCTGAAGTGCACACACCTCATAGCCCAAGAGGAGCTGTACTGCGGGCCTTATTGTTATGGTTATCATGATTATCATTATCCGAATTTTCTCACTGCACTTTTTTTTGACAGAGCTCTGAGCCGGGAGCTGCCGGTGGGGTCCAGATTTAGGCGTCTAGCCAGTGCCTGTGTCAAGTGATCTGTCTTTCTATTAATAGATGCCTGTCTCAGTGCGCCTACTGCACGCACACACACTTGCAAGAATCTGCGCTCCAAGACATACTGTACTGACAGAGAGACATCAAAACACACAAACTTCACATGCACACACACACTCTCTCACACACTGGGGGCTGGGTAGTGTCAGGTGCTGCTTTATTGGTGAGTGCAAATAGCTAAGAAGCTGCAGATTCAACGAGAGTGATAATGAGAAAAACATATAATTTTCTTCATGCATACCCATGATTGCAGAAAAATGCAGCACAGTTCTACAATACTCTAAACCAGGGGTTCTCAAACCTCTCTATGAAGTACCCCCAGCACTGCACGTTTTGTATGTTTCCCTATATCTGACACACCCACTTCAGGTACTAAAAGAATCACATGAAAAACTGGAATATAGAGGTTTCCATGGAAACCTGTCTGGTAGAAATTGTGTAAGTGTGTGTGTTTGTTTGAGGGGTGACTGTCGGCTTCATGCGGTGGTATTTTAGTCATCATCCAGGTGGCCAATCACTCCAAATTGAGAGAAGAGAAGAGAGGGAGACAGTTGAGCACTTAATACGTTTTTCCATGATAGCCGTGAGAATACAAAGTAGATTTCCAGTGGAGGAGAGACAGTGGGGTCGGTATCTTCACTACGTCCTGATGTGATGTCAGCTAATTCCAATCTAAATGTCAGCAGATCCAATGACCACTTAGTGGTTCGATAGCAGCACTATGATGAGTAAAGATAAACTAATCCATGTTCTGTGATAGCTAAAGGTGAAAACTAACTAACTCTCTGTCCTCAGTATTTCTGCTATATTTAGCTCCTATTTTGTCAATTTTTCTTTTCTATTTGCTCATTTTAATGACACTTGAGTTTTCGAGACCCACTGAATTTCTTGAGATTTCCAGTAGCTCTGACATGTAATGAAATTAAATTACATGTATAAAATTTCCAAATGTAATTTTAAATCTAAAATATATTAAAATTAAATTCTATCTATATCATATTTCTATTTTATCTTGTGTGTGTGTATATATAGATATATATAATTTGTATGTAGATTTATTTGACATACAATTATGAATAAAACATTTATTAATTTATAATATTTGATCTATTTGCTATTTATTTTATGCACTAAGCATTTTGCGCTAAAACAAAAATTTCTAAATTATCTCTGCTCTGAACCCTCAAATGTGCACTGAACATTTTGCACTAAAATAATGCCATAAATTGGGTTCCTTTGCACCAATAAAAATCTTAATTGTGAAAAGGTTTTGTACTTTGTTGCATTCAGAAAGAATTGTGTGTAAAGATGTTTTCTGATATACAGCAGATAATCTGACGTAAATACCTGTGCCCTATGGCAGTGGTCGATGGAAACTTCATCTCAAGAGAACATTCTGTTTCCTTTTTGCTTTTCATGCACACTTAGAACCAAAAGGGACAGCTGTCATTTTAATCCTCGAACGTAATTAACGTATTCTACCCATCCCACAGCTCCTCCAGTCCCGAATTGGCAAATATGATGAGGAATTAAAGTGATGACAGATTGTAAGAACTTTGACAGTCAGTTGACAGACGTCAGATATTACTCCACCAAACATTTCCACAGCCCCTGAAGAGCTGCATCAGTCTCCTTTAATAAACTTTATGAACTTCGACTCGTATCACCCTCGCCATATGCGCAGTGCTGAAATGGAGTTGCGTCTAGTGACTTTTTTGCCAGTCTGGTTTTCAAAAACCAGAACGTTTGCATGATTTGATTTGTTTTGGCATGCTATATCCATCCAAACAGGTGCCTGTGTGTTGAACGTACAGCCTTTACACAATCAGGAATTGGATTACGCTGACCGTATCTATGTTTAGACTTCATTTGAATTTATATTTCCATTGAAATGCATGCATGCTTTTTCTCATAGAGCTTTATAATCAATGAAGAGCTCAATATGTGCAGACATTCCAGCATTCAGGGGACATCCGTCATTTTGGGAATGCTGTCTTGGGTGTGACAGTCCCCTCATTGATTTGATGACACAGTGGAAAGTACAGAATATGCAATGATGATCACCATCACCTACTCATTATGACTCTATTCAAGTGAGGCACATTAAAGGCACCAGAACGCTCGCAGACATCAAAAAACGCCTACAGGTTGCAGAAAATACCTGTAGACTGTCCATGTGAGTGAAACAGAGCTGACAGAAGCTGAAAGAATACATACACATTCTGCTTACCTTTTTTCTTCCCTTCGCATGCATGGAAATATATAAGAAAGAAATCTGAAGTTGAGCTAAAGCATGATTCCATTGAGTTCCTCACAGTTCCCCTACAGGAAAAATCACCGTTTTAAAGAAAAAAAGGGATCCTGACTGTCCAGCGAGGTCCTCATCTTTAGCGTCACATACACAGATGGAAACTCGCACACATGTACGCATGTATTCGAAGGAGGTTCTTATCTAAAGGCTGCAGATTATAAGCTAACAGCCTCAGGATGTTCCGTTAACGTTCTCTAGCGTTGATTCCGACGGTTCAGTAATCTTCCTTGGTCATCCCTGAGGGTCTGGCATGTCCAGTGATTCCCTAATGTTTCGGTGCGACACCTCGCCAATGATTCTCTCTTTGAATGTTTAAAACACTGCTCTCTCTCTCTCTCTCTCTCCTTTTTTCTCTCTCTCACCCTTGTCTGCTATCTGATCTTTGCTGCAGTTTTTCACACTCTCTCGCTCTCTCGTTTGCTCCCTCTCTCTCTCTGAAGTTGGCATTTGCAGGGACCATGGTCTCACCGATGCTACCTCAAACACAGAGCTCTTGAAAAGCAGCCTGGTGTTCATGCTCAAACCCAAAATAAGGACATTTTACTGCCCTCTACGTTGGCTGAATACATTACAGACTGACAAATGACAAAAAAAAATCCTTTGTGTTTGAGGGTTTTGTGTGGTTTCTGTTAGTTGGGAAAATGGATTCGTGTGCACTGTTTTTCATAGTGTTGTATAAGGTTAGTGTGTGTGTGTGTGTGAGAACATGCTCTCAGATGAATAATCATTTTAAAGAGGCTAGCTCTTTGGTTTGGGTTGCACACGCAAGGATGGTGACAGAACCAGGACATTTGCCTCTACAAATAAACGCAAACGAACACACGAATACGCTCATCTGTCATGCCTGGTCATGCTGGCTAATTAATCCGACTCCTTCCTGTGTGTATGTGGCTTTATAAGTGTCTATGTGAAAGATTCCGCAAACTACTGCCAGATAGATAGATAGATAGACAGACAGACAGACAGACAGATAGAGCCATGTGTTGACCTCTCATCTTAAACATACTAAGGCTCTCTGGCTGTGATGTCAGCTTGGGTTGCAGTGGCTTGTGCTGATACTGTTTCATGTTTTGCGTTGGTTGCTATGTTTGGAACTGTTCTACAAGGACTGCTATTGATCTGTTATTGAGCTAGGATTTGACTGAAGTTTACTGTAAACAACAAACCGTCCAAATGAACCTGTGTGGAGTAATGAATGGAATGTAAAGAAATTACTTTAAGGCATGCTTTACTATACTTTACAATACAATATACAATGCTGTTCAAACATTTGTGGTTGATAAGATGTTTTTGGAAGAAGTTGCTTATGCTCACTAAGGCTGCATTTGTTTGATCGAAAACACAGGTAAAACTGTAATGTTGTGAAATAGTATTACAATTTAAAAGAAGCATTTTCTATTTTTTATATATTTTTTTGTTTGATTTATTCCTGTGATGGCAAATCTGAATTTTCAGCAGTTATTACTAAAGTCTTCAGTGTCACATGATCCTTCAGAAAACATTTTAATATGCTGATTTGCTGCTCAAGAAATAATTTCTTATTATTATCAATGTTGTTTGCTGCTTGATATTTTTGTGGAAACCATGATACCCTACATTTTTTTCAGGATTCTTTAATGAATAGAAAGTTTTAAGTTTAAAAAAGTTTTAAGTTTTAAAAAAAGAGCATTTATTATATATATATATTTTTTAACATTACAAATGTCTTTACTGTTACTTTTGATCAATTAAATGCATCCTTGTTAAATAAAATTGCTTTCCATAAAAAAATCCAAACATTTGAATGGCATAGTGTATGTCTTGAGAAATAAATTATTCCCAAAAATAGTGCAACTAATTTAAATTTTAAAAAAAATATTAGGAATATTATTTGTGAAGAAAAAATATTTTAGATTTGACTGTGATTTAACCAGCCTGTGTTCTGTGACATCATACTATTTTTTACATGCTGCCTAATTGTGTACCATTATTAGCATAGCACCTCCTAATTATTCCTGTACATTTAATTGAATACTGATAATTATAACGAAGTTAAAGGGGTCATAGGATGCTACATGCACATTTACAAGTTGTTTGAACTGAAGTGTGTGTTGGCAGTGTGTGTGCACAACCACCCTATAATGATAAAAATCCACCCAGTGTTTTTT